>NC_133325.1:150843719-151146978 GCF_042186555.1 Aquarana catesbeiana
GCAGTCCACGGGTTACAAACAAGATAGGGTTTGTAGGGTTGTTCTTAAATTGAATTTGTTTGTAAGTCGGAACAAGTACATTTTTTAAGTGTAGCTCCAGCCAAAAAAATTATTTTTTGGCTGGAGCTACACTGGAGATTTTTGGATAGCATAGGGAAGGGTTAACACCCCTGTAACATTTGTTTTGCTGTCTGTGCCCCTGTTCCGAAGATTTCACCTCACTTTCTGTCCCAGTGACAATTGGATTTGGAAAATGTTGGGTTGCTGTGGAAACAAGGATTGGTGATTGGTGATAAAGCTTCAGCGGAGACTCCTTTTTCCCATGATAACTCTTACAGGAGTGAATTTCCCTGGAATGCAGTCTGATGCAGAAGAACACAAAAGGGAATAAGGCATAAGCTCATTCGCCAGAGAAAATACACTAACACTGCCCATCCAGAAATCAAATGAATCCGAATAAATCCAAAAGAAATACGAATGCATTCATTATTTCTTTATATTCAGCGATAACGAATAGTCAGAAATAAAAGAATACGAAAAAATGAAATTATCCGAATGTAATAGATTCGTTAAACTCGTAGGTTGAATTGTTTCTTGTTCTTTCGGATTTTTGTTCTTTTGTATGTTCGTTCTTTCTGACAATTTGTTTTTGTACGCATTCATCAAAGAGTCTTTCGTTTATTCGGATGCATCCATGTCTAATGAATACTTTACTTAATAATTTACTTACTTAATGAATACTACTCACTTAAGGCCCCTTTTACACGGGCTTTCTGATAAGGTCCGCCTATCAGTTTTTCAGGCAGACCTGATCGGACCCTCCAGTCTCCCCTATGGAGCGGCGGATGTCAGCGGTGACATGTCCGCTGACACCCGCTGCTATCCGGTCCGATCCTGTCTGTGAAATCCAGACGGATGGTGGCCCTATTTTCCTCCCGTCTGGCGAATCGGATCAGATCAGATGAAAATGGACAGGCGGTCCTTTTTCAACCAATCTCCCCCTAGAGGAGAGCGGGACTCTGACATATCCATCTCAGCACAGTGAGCGGAAACGGACCTGTCATCTGCCTGCTCAGTGGGGACCAGCGGGTCTATTCCCGCTGAGCAAAGCAGTAAGGTTGTGGAACTTTCTTCCACAATCAGTGGTGTCAGAGGGAAGTGGCAATAGTTTCAAAAAAAATCTTAGATGGGCATCTTAGCAAACACAATATACAGGGATATGGGAAAAGGTATTGACATAAACACACACACACATCCACACCCACACAGGTTGAACTGGAGGGACTATGTCTGTATTCAACCTTACCAACTATGTAATTATGCAATATTTACTACTTCCAACCAGCAGGTGGAACTCTGTGCGAAAAAAAAATAGTGAAGGCAGAATTGTATTTTGACACTATTACACAAAACTCCAGATTATACCAAATGCAATCAACATTTGCATGATCATGCTGTAATTACATGCAAATATAGTGAAAGTAGGAAAAAAATTGTGCTGAGATCTTCCCAAGCTTTCAATATGCAAATAGGCTCCCCTGTCAAGTCCAACAAACAGAACAGGTAATTATTGGTATATGAGTTATGGCTGCTGTCTGGGAACATGAAGGATTGGTGTTATATATGTTCTGACTCCCCTGTATCTCTATCAGGTGGTGTTTTCTTATTAGTGTTGCTGATCTTTTACTATATGCATAGCGCCATCTAGTGGTTGAAGAGGAGATTTATTGGTAGGGAACCAAGGGATGCCTTATTTCATCCATTTGACTTATTTATCTTATTTTATCTATTTTTTCTTTACTGAGACATCTTTGCAGAGGAAGAGGAATGGCTACAGAGACATACTGCATGTTTTATAATTTTCTGTACCCCAGTGACTTATGCAAAACCCCCAAAAAATGTTGTTTCTCATAAACTGCAGAGAGATTTTGCTATTTAGTGCAGTTTAGCTATAAATAGATTATCCTGGAGCTTTTTTCTGGAAGCCATGAGATGTGATTTCTTCATTCACAGAATGGGTTTTTACAGTTTTGGATGATGTGGAAGGTCACCAGAGTGAGGAGACCTGATAGAATCCACATTTATCTGTGCTGAATCAAGAATTGAGACAGTAAGAACTCTGTGCACATTCATAGAGCAGGGACAATGTTATTTTATTTACAATGGCTTGGTGTGTTTAAATATGTATGATATAGCGGACAGAACTGAGACACAAACATTAAAGGAGATTTTAAGATCTTTTTTTTAAATAGTCATCCAGCCATATTCCACAGGTAAGAGTGTCTAAGCTCTTTTGAAGAACAGTATCAATTATTTATACATCTGGATTATGAATATATTTTGTGAACACCAGGATTGTGTTGTGATGTTATCATAAGGCATGTCTGCACACCACCCCTACATGTTTGTATCTTCCTTCTGTCGGGGGTATATTTATATATATATATATATATATATATATATATATATATATATATATATATATAGTACTGACAGAGAACACACTGGTAACTAATTAAAAGTCCTGCCATGGATTTACACATACAGCATTGTCTTTGTCTATTAAAATGCATTATACAGATGGTGGCATGAGGAAATGGCACGTTTCCAAATTATAAATTACTTTTTTTGTTAACTGGCCATTTACAGGTCCAGTTTTTATAGCTTATAACCCAATTAAAGATCTGATTATTTTTATTTATTATCATCATTATTATTATGATTATTATTATCATTAATGTTATTATTATTATACAGAATTGATATAGTGCCAACAGCTTGCCATTTACAAGTCCATTTTTACAAGTTATACCTCCAATAAAGATTTGATTATTAATTATTATTATTACCATTATTACACAGGACCCTGAGGAGGAGGAGCTTGTGCCTAGTCGGATTAAATCGCCATTGTGCGTTCACCTTTCGAGACCCGTGAGTGCCGCTCTCTTTTTTGGTTTATTATACAGGATCTATATAGTGCCAACCCTCTGCACAGTACTTTACAAAATAATCAGAGCCAGACAGATTTTTTTGTTAACTGGCTATTTACAGGTCCATTTACACAGCTTATAACCCAATTAAAAATCTGATATTTATTATTATTACTATTATTATTATTATACAAAGTTTATTTAGTGCCAATGGTTTGCACAGCACTTTACAAAATAAAGGGAGCCAAACAGATTGGTGTAGGGAGTTCCAGAGGAAGGGAGAGTGTTTAGGAATTTTTTAAGCAATCACTGAATCCATGTTTAAAGGATATCTAAACCCAAGATCGAAAATGTAATAAACAGTAAAACCTTGGATTGCGAGCATAATTCGTTCCAGAAACATGCTTGTAATCCAAAGCACTTGTATATCAAAGTGAATTTTCCCATAAGAAATAATGGAAACTCAAATGATTCATTTCACAACCATTTTTTCATAGGTCCTTCAGTTTATAATCCATATAAAAAGATTATAGCAATGTGACCAGGTTGTGTAACCATAAAACGTCCATCCACAAATGGAAGCCTCCACAAGGGAATTAGAAGCAAAATCCGGCAGGTGCTACAGAGTATAAAAGAGAAGAGAGGCGCTTCTAAGTGTAGCAATATTTTGCTAATTGTTGTACCTTCATTAAATATAACCATATTGCCATCGGACTTTCTCTGTCGGCATTTCCGACGGACTCATATGTTCCAAATCTTTCTGTCGGAAATGCTGACGGAGTTTAGCCCATTGGCAAGTCCGCTCGTGTGTACGTGGCATTAGAGGCGCCTCTCTCCTCTTTATACTCAGTTTTGACATCACGCTACTTGTATATCAAGACATTGCTTGCACAGTATTTCACAAAAGTGAGTACACCCCTCACATTTTTGTAAATATTTTATTATATCTTTTTTATGTGACAACACTGAAGGAATGACACTTTGCTACAATGGAAAGTAGTGAGTGTACAGCTTGTATAACAGTGTACATTTTCTGTCCCCTCAAAATAACTCAACGCACAGCCATTAATGTCTGAACCTCTGGCAACAAAAGTGAGTACACCCCTAAGTGAAAATGTCCAAATTGGGCCCAATTAGCCATTTTCCCTCCCGATGTTATCGTTAGTGTTACAAGGTCTCAGGTGTGAATATGGAGCAGGTGTGTTACATTTTGTGTTATTGCTCTCACTCTCTCATACTGGTCACTGGAAGTTCAACATGGCACCTCATGGCAAAGAACTCTCTGAGTTGTGATTTAACAGGACAGGTTCTACTCAGAACAGGCCTCGCCATGGTCGATCAAAGAAGTTGAGTGCACATGCTCAGCGTCGTATCCAGAGGTTGTCTTTGGGAAATAGATGTATGAGTGCTGCCCGCATTGCTGCAGAAGTTGAAGGGGTGGGGGGTCAGCCTGTCAGTGCTCAGACCATATGCCGCACACTGCATTAAATTGGTCTGCATGGCTGTTGTCCCAGAAGGAAGCCTCTTCTAAAGATGATTCACAAGAAAGCCCGCAAACAGTTTGCTGAAGACAAGCAGACTAAGAACATGGAGTACTGGAACCATGTCCTGTGGTCTGATGAGACCACAATAAATGTATTTGGTTCAGTTGGTGTCAAGCGTGTGTGGCAACAACCAGATGAGAAGTACAAAGACAAGTGTGTCTTGCCTACAGTCATGCATGGTGGTAGGAGTGTCATGGTCAGGGGCTGCATGAGTGCTGCCGACACTGGGGAGCTACAGTTCATTGAGGGAACCATGAATGCCAACATTTACTGTGACATACTGAAGCAGAGCATGATCACCTCCCTTCAGATACTGGGCCGTAGGGCAATATTCCAACATGATAATGACCCCAAACACACCTCCAAGACGACCACTGCCTTGCTAAAGAAGCTGAGGGTAAAGATGATGAACTGGCCAAGCCTGTCTCCAGACCTAAACCCTATTGAGCATCTGTGGGCCATCCTCAAACGAAAGGTGGAGGAGCGCAAGGTCTCTAACATCCACCAGCTCCGTGATGTCATCATGGAGAAGTGGAAGAGGACTCCAGTGGCAACCTGTGAAGCTCTGGTGAACTCCATATCTAAGAGGGTTAAGGCAGTGCTGGAAAATAATGGTGACCACACAAAATATTGACACTTTGAAACCAATTTGGACATTTTCACTTAGGGGTGTACTCACTTTTGTTGCCAGCGGTTTAGACATTAATGGCTGTATGTTGAGTTATTTTGAGGGGACAGCAAATTTACACTGTTATACAAGCTGTACACTCACTACTTTACATCGTAGCAAAGTGTCATTTCTTCAGTGTTGTCACATGAAAAGATATAATAAAATATTTACAAAAATGTGAGGGGTGTACTCACTTTTGTAAGATACTGTATATGAAGTCAAAATTTATTTAAACATTTTGCGTGCCTTGCAAAACGCTCTCAAACCAAGTTACTCTCAAACTAAAGTTTTACTGTATTACTATTTATCAGTCATTACATGTGGTAGCTAAACTAGTTTTCTTTTTTTAGGCTAAGTACATTTTCTGCAGCTACCTGTTGATTTTGACAGAATTTCAGTATCAAGTACTTGTGTACTAAATGGATACGCCAAGCAACGTTGTCTGCTGAACCCGCTAACTTCTCTGAACAACAGAGCACCTACTCTCTATGTAATGGAGAGGGGTAAAGCTTATTCATAAGAGAAGTGACAACGCTGCTCCTCCAAAGATACATGAATGTTGTCACCCTGGGACAAAAAAAAGTGTTTTACTGGCATAATTGCCGGGTTTATATAAAGAAAAAAAAAGTCTGCAAAAAAGTAGTGCAGCCACCACAGGACTTGTAATCTGCATTATATAACTTTTTTTTATGTTAAGATCCATTTATAGGCTGCATTTAAACAGGTGCCCCAGGTGTGCGTCCAGGACCACTTATCTCTCAGTGTATACATGCAAACTCTTGGATGTGAGGTGATAACATGTGCAGCCACAGCCTGTCATTGATCTATACACCTGTCAGTCCTGGGTGCCTCCCAGGTACATAAACACAGGTTTTGGCATGTCGGATTGAAACCCTTAGAATTTTTTTTTTTTTGCCTTCTATATCCCACCAGGGAGATTTACTTTTGCTATCTGTCTGTTAGAACCAACATAACTTGGGAGTAGATCTATGCAAAGTGTTGGAAATCCTCTCTAATGCCGCGTACACACGACCGGTTTTGCCGTCGGAATAAACTCCGAAGGTTTCTCCGACGGAACTCCGATGGAACTCCATTCAAGCGGTCTTGCCTACACACGGTCAAACCAAAGTCTGAATGTCCAGAACGAGATAACGTACAGTACATACGACGGGACTAGAAAAAGGAAGTGCAATAGCCAGTATCCAATAGCTTCCGTCTTGTACTTGCTTCAGAGCATGCGTCGTTTTTGGTCCGTTGGAACAGCATACAGACGAGCGGTTTTCCAGATAGGAATTGGTTCCATCGGAAATATTTAGAACATGTTTCATTTCTAGGTCTGTCAGAATTTTTGAAAAAAAAAGTCCAATGAGGCACACACACAATCGCAATATACGATGAAAAGCTTCCGTCTGACTTTTTCTGTCCGACATTCTGCTCGTGTGTATGCGGCTTTAGACATTTATCACCAGAACAGGTGTTCCCAATCCCATTAGATCAGTGGTTCTCAACTCCTGTCCTCAGGACCCACTAACAGACCAGGTTTGCAAGATAACAGAAATACATCACAGGTGATATCATTTGCTGCTCAGTGATTGCAGTATTCTAGTCTACATCTCCCCAAGGTAATACTTAAAATCTGGCCTGTTGGTGGGTCCTGAGGACAGGAGTTGAGAACCACTGCATTAGATGATTTTCCCTCCTGGTCCAGTGATATTTTGGATTTTCCCTCACTTTAGTACCTTTGACAATAGCCACTAAGACAAAAATAAAGGGTAAACCTCCCCATCAGTCACCAAAAATAGCCTTTTGAAGAATATTATTAATATCTAATATTCTTGTATCTCAGAGGCGCTTCCGGATGAAATAGCATTGATAGCCAAATTGACTTAAAACAAAGTGTGAGTTTATTGTCACACAATTGGCATCATAAATACAATGTAAAAAATATAATAGTTCAGTTCAATGTAGGTAAAAATATATGAAATAGAATAAAAAGTTATAAAGCTGTATAAGCTTATGAAAGCATGTATGCTTCATGGATGCTGCCCTCCTGTCTCCATGCTGTCTTGTGTGTCGTTAAAGAAGAAACAGGAAATGACGTTCTTAGACCTCTGGCAGAATTCAGCTGTCCCAACTTATCAAAGTCTTGTATACATGTCAATGTCATCTAATGACTGTGAGTGTGTGTGTGTGTCTGTCTGTGTCTGTGTGTCCTTCAATATGGAAGCATTGGCTTTATATGTTATATGTGAACGTGTGAACGTCATAACCTCACACCAACTTAGAACCTTGTATGGCACATATTCATTTCTGCTAGCTTCAGTATGCACTCATAGTCATATATGGCATATGATTGACAAGCCCACATGTAACACTCCATATTTGAAGTAATATGCTGATCATGTAATGTCATATAACCAAACATCTATATAATATGAACACATATTATCAACTTTACATTAAGTAACTATATACTAGTACTTATTAATATGACTGGAACTACAAACTAACTTAACTTAACAGGATATAATCCACAATGTATATTCCTTTAGCTATGTGGACACGTGTCTATTTTCGTCTTCTCATGACATTCTACCCCAAGATACCTTAAATGTCATACTCAAATTGGCTACACCAGAAAAATCCAGCAATGCTCAGCTTTAGAAGAAGAATCATGTCAAATCTATTGATCAAGGTCATTCACACATACTCTATTTATCATGATTAATCATAAAACCAAATATGTTTTGCAAGCTTGCCATGAATATAATATAACACCTATAAGTGCCGAATTATGAATTTGGAATAATATTCTAACAATCCCCCCTGAATTATGATTAATCATATCAAAATATTCTAATACATTCGAAACATCATTCGTGTCACATTTACACATCCTTGTATCAAATGATTGAACACAATATTCCTCAGAACTGAAGCAGCTAGAAATAACTCTCCTTCTAATCACTTTTCTTTTTACTTTAACTTCTCTTATATCTATCTATTCAAAATCTTAAAATAATGATATAGAATTTAAAAATGTATAACATAATGATGACTCATATCTATAATTGCTATTATTAATAATTATAACAATAATAATTATTATTATTATTATTATTATTAAAATAAATAAATTATGCAATAATATATTTCCATATTTGTGCTCAAATAATATTTTAGCTCTTTGGAAATATACTTTACACTCTAAAACTTGTCATAACTTTTCATAGTTCTATTAAGAGTGATATGTTTCTTAAGTTATGAACAAAAGATGTTCTATAAACTAGAATGAGTGTGCAGTTGTTACCTAAAAATATTCAATATATGAATAAGGAAAACTAAATAAAAATAATAATGATAATCCTAACTTAATATGAACATTAATATCAGAATAATCGGATTATCAAAAAATGTATATGTACAAATGTTTGAGTCCCAAATTGTTTATCTATAGTAGATAAAGTTTCTTCTGATTAATTTTTTTCTTCATGAAATGTCTTTAAAGTTTCTTCTTCAAGTTCTGTTAGATTAGAAAATTCTTGTTGAATAAGATAAAACAGTCATAAATCTAAAGTATAAATCTTTTGTCCAATATTCTTCCCTAGAGGGTTCCTTCTTTAACTTTGAATTTTCCTGATATTCTCTTTGCTCTTCATATGAGCTTGTTATCTTCCATATTTATGTGATTTTAGATGCCATTTCTGTAAAAGAAATGCAGTATCATTAATCAGGCATAAAATATTTTCATTAAATTCTTGTAACTTTTTTCCAACAAATGTTAAAACATTATGAGACAATAACTTTGTGAATTTGTTAAACTATATGTAAAATAACACTATCCTATATTTTCCTTCAAAGAGAACTTCTGTATGACAATGTACTGTCCTTATCCTGTCTAAGATAACCTAAACTATAAATCATATGTACTGTGAAGTTTAGGTATGATAGGACGCAACACCTCCTTTGGTCATGATACAAATCTCTGTTTTCACAAACAAAATAAAAGTTTTGTACCACCCAGAGATGACAATGGACTATGCCTTTGTTCTCATCTCTAAAAGATTAGAAATGTGCGTAACTGTATTCTGTGTTGAAGCTCTTATTCTAGTGTTAGACTGTTCTGTAGTAACAAGTACTGGCTCTATGTCCTTCTCTGTTCTTATGCTGGAAACCTGAGATAAAGACTCCTCAGATACAGCTGTATAAACATGTGCTGGTGTACATTCCTGAAGATGTCTTCCTTTTACATCTATCTGAATGTGTTTGGATGATAAAGCTCTGAACCATAGAGGATATGTTTTACGACATTCTTTAAAACTATCTTCCTCAAAAATACCTTTTAGTGAGCAGTCAGGTGTCTGTACAATGATTTTTTTTGATTTCACTATGCTCTCTGTAGCTTTAATTGCATAGTAAACACTTAGCAGTTGCTTTACACCTGACTCAAAAGTTTTTTCCAAAAATGATAAAACTCTGGAGAAATAGGCAATTATTTTCTCCTTACCTTCTTGTAATTGAGACAACGTTACTGAGATGGCATTCTCAGATACATGAGTTTTCAAAACAAAAGATGCTTCAGAACAAACCTCTATTGTACTTAATGTTGGAGCATTCTGCAAATCTTTTTTCAACATTTCAAAAGCATTTTTCTCATTTGGACCCCATTGGTCAACTATATTACCTTTATTTCTCAAAAGATTATATAGTGGATTAACTTTTTCTGCGAAACAGTGTAAAAACTCTTTGCAATGATTTATTTTATGCAAAAATTGACGCAATGCCTTATGAGTTGTTGGAGTTGGGATTGCAGTGATATCTCTAACTGTTTCTTGCAACAGTTGTCTCTTTCCTTGACTAATTTGCATGTGAAGGTATTTCACTTGACTTTTCATCAGCTGAACTTTTGTCGTGTTTAATTTTAAACCTTCAGCTTGTAACATCATAAACAACTCAGACAAAAGAGCCATATGTTCATCGATATTCTGAGTACTCAGCAAAATCGTATCCACATGCTGAGAAATGCATTCTGGCCTAGAAAATTTTGAAAGTATTTTTGCTATAGTTTCATGAACTATACCATCACCAATACCTAGGCCAGGTATTAATCGAGTGAATGTATAAGTCTCTTTTCTGAATGTGAATGCGAATTTGTACTGGCTGCTATTCGCTAAAGAAAGGGAAAAATGGCTATTCATAATTTTTAATACAGAGAACACTTTGTCCTCAGCATTCAAATTTAACTTTAAGTTAGATTTATCAGGAAGAACTGGGTTATTTGTGATATGTTTATTCAATGTCCTTAAGTCAACTGATAAAGAATATGAATTATCAGTATTTTTTATAGGCCAAATACAGTTATTTACCACTGATTTAGCTTTCTTTACTATTCCAAGTTGTACAAACTCTTGAATAATGGCAGAAAGTGGACCAATTGATTCTAGTGGTAACTCATACTGATTAAGAGGTTCTGGATCTTTTCCCTCAATATTCAATTCAGTATTTTTCAAAGTTCCAATGTCATTTTTGAACTTTGACCACAAACTTGGAAAACGTTGTACCACTTCCTTTAAAGCACAATTACCATCAACATCAGGCCATTTTTGTTCTGTAGACATATTGGTAATGGAACCAACTTTACTGTATACAGAGGGATCAATAAGCACTGATTTGGGCCTAGATGGATCTTTCCAAATACTTTTATTAGCCAAATCAATCACCCATTTTTGTTCATTGATTACATCAATGCCAAGTATATTCTCTGCTTTGGGACATACCCAAATGTTAATGTTAGTTTTCACTATTCCAGGTACTTCAAATGTTACATTAGATACCTGTCTAGCAGTGGAATTGCCTGTATTATTAAAACCCACTATATTACACATAGGAGAATTTGGTTTCACAGGTATGTTTTCTTTGGTAAGGCTAATCTCAGATCCACTGTCAATGAGACAATTAATATTTTTACCATTCAGCAAACATTGTATATATGGCCTACCATTCTCATCCAAAATAATTGGTGCTACATATTGTAATGGCAGAGAAATTGAATCCCGATGTGATTCTATTTTTGGCAATGGCAATAAACCCTCTCTTTCAGTGACAGCGTTGTCTGAACTGCTGATAACAGTCAAATTACTGATCTGTTTGACTTCAGTGGCATAAGGCAATTCAGTCAAAATGTTATCTTGACATGAAAAAACAGGTTTTACAAAAGCTGATTTTTCATTCTCTATATCTTTAGTTTTTATTTGTGAGTCTCTCTTAAATTTACAGCAATGTTTTCTCATATGGCCAGATCTATGACAGTAAAGACACGTGATAGGCTCTCCTTGCCTCACTTGTCTGCACCTGTCCTTGTCATTCCTGCTAAGACCTGTCGTTTCTGACATGTCCGCAGCCTGACTATTTTTGTCACATTGAATTATAGCTATCTCATGTGTGAGATTGCTTTGATTCAATTGTCTCCTAATTTTATCAATAAAACTTACTATATCATTTAAATTTTGACGTTCCTGTGCTATAGCTACTGAAGTTGGGTCAAGGTATTTAAATTTTTTTATGAAAGCTATTTTTAAACCTGGGTCATTGTCATCATCTACTCCAAATATCATTTGATAAACTTTGCAAAATTTAATTCTAAAGTCAATTGGATTTTCTTCTGCAGTAGTCTGTAAAAGATCTAACATTTCTATGGTCGGTATTTGCTCACCGGTCATACATAGTAATAATTGTCGCAGTCTATCTGTCGCGTCATTTTGTTTTTCCTGACCTTCGTCATCAATAACAGGTGTGTTAATTCGTTTAGCGAAATTAACAGGAACCCACAACTGAAATATGTAATTGCGTTGATCATTTGACAGATTAAAACGATCCGCAAACATTTCAAATAAATCCCAATTGGAAAATACAGTTGCCTCAGTGTCATAAATAGGAAAATCTTTTAAAACTTTCATAAGTTGGTCATGTATTTGTAACTTTATTTTTGCAGTTCTACATAATAAGTTTTTATGTTTCATTTCTTTTTCATCAGTAGCATCAACATTCTCCATATCCGAACTTTCCGGAATATAAGAGGATTGTTGCTTACATTTAGATTCAGTCTTTTTGTCATCTGTAGTTATTACAGCAATCTGTGTCAATCTACTGTCATTCTGAAGTTTTTCCAAAAGATTTGTTTTGGAGTCAATTTGCTCCTCAAGATTCTCTATATAATTACAAAAAATCTCACAGTTTGGACAATTAAGAGAATCTGGAGACAAATTTTCATGTTTCCCTGTGTTCTGTACAGTGTTACATTCTGTCTGCTGTAATGCACACACATTTTTAGCAGGTAAATCAACATTAATAATCATTTTGTTAAATATTCTCACTAAGCTTAAGATATTAGCTATCTTTTTACGTAATTTATGTACAGTGAACCTGGATTTATCAATCTGTGTATTGGCATTTAAGCATTCATTGTACATATATCTCCACAAGTGACTGTCATTTGGATATAAAGACACATCTTTAAACTCTAGCTTGCTGTCTCTAGCTATTTCATCAATAAATTCCATAACTTTTACTCACCGTATTTTGAAGAATTTCTCGTCTTCAACCGTCTGTTGCTGGACTGTTGTCCACATCTGATGCAACACAAACGCCTCTTGGTTGATAGGTTCTGAACCGTCTTTTTCTCGAGACTTGAATATTCGCAAAACTGCGCTTATCTCTCCCCCCTCAGCAAGGATCGAGATTTCCGTAAAAATTGAGAAATGACGGCAGTTGTCTGGCTCGCCAAAATGAAGAATATTATTAATATCTAATATTCTTGTATCTCAGAGGCGCTTCCGGATGAAATAGCATTGATAGCCAAATTGACTTAAAACAAAGTGTGAGTTTATTGTCACACAATTGGCATCATAAATACAATGTAAAAAATATAATAGTTCAGTTCAATGTAGGTAAAAATATATGAAATAGAATAAAAAGTTATAAAGCTGTATAAGCTTATGAAAGCATGTATGCTTCATGGATGCTGCCCTCCTGTCTCCATGCTGTCTTGTGTGTCGTTAAAGAAGAAACAGGAAATGACGTTCTTAGACCTCTGGCAGAATTCAGCTGTCCCAACTTATCAAAGTCTTGTATACATGTCAATGTCATCTAATGACTGTGAGTGTGTGTGTGTGTCTGTCTGTGTCTGTGTGTCCTTCAATATGGAAGCATTGGCTTTATATGTTACATGTGAACGTGTGAACGTCATAACCTCACACCAACTTAGAACCTTGTATGGCACATATTCATTTCTGCTAGCTTCAGTATGCACTCATAGTCATATATGGCATATGATTGACAAGCCCACATGTAACACTCCATATTTGAAGTAATATGCTGATCATGTAATGTCATATAACCAAACATCTATATAATATGAACACATATTATCAACTTTACATTAAGTAACTATATACTAGTACTTATTAATATGACTGGAACTACAAACTAACTTAACTTAACAGGATATAATCCACAATGTATATTCCTTTAGCTATGTGGACACGTGTCTATTTTCGTCTTCTCATGACATTCTACCCCAAGATACCTTAAATGTCATACTCAAATTGGCTACACCAGAAAAATCCAGCAATGCTCAGCTTTAGAAGAAGAATCATGTCAAATCTATTGATCAAGGTCATTCACACATACTCTATTTATCATGATTAATCATAAAACCAAATATGTTTTGCAAGCTTGCCATGAATATAATATAACACCTATAAGTGCCGAATTATGAATTTGGAATAATATTCTAACACCTTTCTAACCCTTTCACACCCTATCCAAAACTATAAGATGTTTGCATTTGCAGGCTTCGAATAAAGTGAGAATATGGCCTCAAGGGTGATATTGTGTTAGGGATTAAGTTATGAATTCGGGTAGGTTAGCAAATCTTTTGTTATTTTTACTTTAAAGTGTTACTAAACCCACAACATTGTGTAAAAAGGCTGTTTGATTCTGTCTTTTCTAATCATCTCCTTCTTCCACTGTCCTAAATCCATCTCCTGATAGAACAGAGCCTTGGGGGCACTCTGCACATGCTTAGTTTTGTATGTATTGCTAGAGAGTTTTTATTTTTTTGGGTGGGTGCATAGAGATCAGCACATGGCCAATCAGCACTGTCCAGACAGAGGGTCAAGGGTCCTACAGTCTCATAGGACAATCAGAGGAGAATGAAAACTCTACCTACAAGCTTTAACCAGACACTGATAGAAGTCACAAGACTGCTATTTACAGTATTGCTGATGAGAAAAGGTATTTAGCAGTTTATATTGACTAAAATAATTGCATTTCCATGTTCTATATACTGTGGGAGACCAGATAAAGTGAATGCAGGGTGCTGGGTTTAGTAACACTTTAAGCACTGAGAGCCCCATGTTGAGAACTAACCTGCCATGTTACCAGTATACAAAATATGTTTACAATGGGGCAGAAATGTTGCATAGTTTGAATTTTCACTCCACGGTCCTTTTTCCTCTTACATTGCATCATCGGTGCCCCTGAACTTATCCCCAATTATCATTGTGAAATTACTCTTCTCAGAACATCTAAAATGCCAGGTTACATTTGAGCACTTGTAGAATTTCCAGGGATGATCAGATCAGACTTTCTGTTTCTTGGACTGGCAGCCATTGTTCTAAAATATATATTTCTTTGAACCTCATGCTGGTGTAATGGACTGAACACTGTACCACTGATATGTTTTATTGCAGTGATGAAACTTGCTGATCAGTTTATTTGTGTTAAGGTTCATTGATAACAACGTCACAATCATTGTTGACATCAGGAAAATGTTGATGTTCTGCATTTCCTCTATTCCCCTTTTTGTTTTAGCAGTGACTGTAGATGCAAAATGCACTATTATTATTATATTGCTGTTATTATAAGTATTAACAATAGTGTATAAAAAGAGAACAAATTACACAAGCAAACCACATTTACTACCTGTACGTTCCTCGATGCATAGTAAAGGACTACTGGTGCCCTCTAGCAGCCATCTGTAAAAAATACATAATCCTTTTGCACCAAAATCCCTATTAAATTAAGCCTGGCAGGAGAAAGGCGTGAAGCCAGGCTATCTCAATATGCTAGCTGCTTGACTGATTTGCCTATCCATTGGTTTGATTACTTTTGGAGTAACTGACCTGGAAAAAGTATCCAATCAGGAAAGTAAAAAAATGCTGCAATTCTTTCTATGTATACTTTTTCTCAGTCTTTTTAGGCTTATGGTGATCGCACAAGTATCTATCATATGACCATTCAATGGAAATAAACTGATCATACTAAATAAAGATCTTAAATCTAAAACCCTCCATTCCCTGGATTTAGTAAGCTGTTGTAAGCTCCATTCCTAATTCAGATTGATTAAATGAGCATTTTTAATAGCTTGTTTTCATTTATAACTATTAGATTGTACTTTCAATCAATATTTTCAGTCGATCGCAAAGTGCAGAACAATATCGTGTGCTGCTTCATTTAATATTTTAATCATTGATGAATCACTTGTTCGCTGATACCTAAAATGATTATAAATCACTATGGGGCCAATTTATAAAAAATACACTTTACGAATGTCTCAACATTAATGCAAGCATAATAAATAATTCCCATAATGTTTGTCCAATAGTTTTCTTGTAGCCTTTTGCCAGATTAATGTAACAAGAGATAAATATTTGATCCCAAGCGAAAAAATTGCTTAAAGTGATACTAAAGTCTCATCTTTTTTTGTTAAAAATAACATACATGTTATACTTACCTGCCCTGTGCAGTGGATTTGCACAGAGCAGCCTCGATCCTCCTATTATTTGGCTCTCCTGGCCCCTCCCTCCTGTTGAGTGCCCCCCACAGCAAGCAGCTTGCTATTGGGGCACCCAAGCCAAGTTACAGCTCCCTGTGTCCATTCAGACACAGAGCCGTGGCCCGCCAAGCCCCTTTTCTCTCCTCATTGGCTGACTGACATTGATTGACAATGGCCAATGGTACCGCACTGCTGTCTCAGCCAATGAGAAAGGGAGTTCCAGGCACTCCTACAAAATCGCTGAATCACGATGGGGCTCAGGTATTAGAGGGGCTGAAGGGGGATGGTGCACTAAGAAAGGCTTTTTATCTTAATGCAGGGATCCTCAAACTACGGCCCTCCACCTGTTGCGGAACTACACATCCCATGAGGCATTGTAAAACTCAGACATTCACAGAAATGACTAGGCATGATGGGAATTGTAGTTCCTGAACAACTGGAGGGCCGTAGTTTGAAATGCATTAAGATAAAAAAAAACCTTCTGCCTTTACAATCACTTTAAGAACATTCGACCATAAGAGTTATTAGGCTAAGAACATTTGACCAGCATTGGAGAATGAGTGAGACTTCTGCATTGTGTGCAGGCATTTGAGAGTCTTTTGCAAATGTCCAAACAAACAGGTGTTCGACCAACAAAGCATTTAGCAGTGGTATTATTACCACTGCTAAATGTGACAGCTTCTTCCTGGTTGTTAGGGAGCTGGCACCAACAACCAATGAATCACCCTGCCAGGCACTTTCCTTTGTCAGCTGGGGATTCCCGACTGGTAGGTGAATGTAAACAAACAGCAGGAATTGTGTAAAAGAAAAAAAAAACAGTGTGAACACCCACTCAGCCACCCACCCACCCTGAATTCATACCAGGCCTTTTAGGTCTGGGCTAAACAGAGCCTGCATTAAATCAGATGCAAGGACTTTTGGTATTCCAACACCCAGCGGCACTGGCTGTCAGAATACAAAAGCTGCAGGGGGCATTGGTCCATCAGCGCTGTTATTGAGAATGAAGAAATCTGTTAAGCTGGCTATAGATGGATAGAACTTCAAAAGAAAATTCTTAGGAGAAGTCTTATGCCGCGTACACATGATCGGAAATTCAGCCAGTAAAAGACTGATGAGAGCTTTTGGTTAGAAAAAGGGGCTGTGTGTATGCTCCATCGGACTTTTGCTGGTGGAATTCCCGCCAGCAAAAGATTGAGAGCAGGTTCTCAATTTTTTCGGTCGGAAAAAGTTCCTATCCGAAAATGCGTTCGTGTGTATGCAATTCCGACGTGCAAAAACTCACGCATGCTCGGAAACAATTTGACGCATGCTCGGAAGCATTGAACTTAATTTTCTCGGCTCGTCGTAGTGTTGTATGTCACCGCGTTCTTGACGATCGAAAGTTCAGAGAACGTTTGTGTGACCGTGTGTATGCAAGGCAAGCTTGAGCGGAATTCCGTCGGAAAAACCATCCAAGTGTAGTAATAACTCTCGGTGGAGCTGCTGGTTTAAGCGGGCTTGTTACCTTCACTCTCCTTCCCTCTGTTTCACTGGCACCGGGTCTAGGGTTCCGTTGAGTTTACCTCTGGACGATACACGCACCAACACTTGAATACGTTTTCAATGCTTTATTAAACAATTTACTAAGGAAGTAGCAGGAAAGAGGCAGAAGGGAAACTGCAGAAGAAACTCGAATATCTTCTTGTAAGATTCTTGACAAATGTCCTGGTAGAATGTGGATATTACAATAGAATGCGCTCCCCTCGTGGAACACACTCTTTGCTCGCCTGGATAGGCCTCTTTCACTTGCCTAGCAGCCAGAACGTAGCATGAACAAAAGACTCTGCCACAGACTTGTTTGGGATCAACCTGTATGATCCTCTGCCACAGGATGTATTGGTCTTTCTGCAATGAATGTCAGTCACAGTGCTTGAACCTTTAAACCAACCCGGCAACACTATGCTGTATAGTTACTTTTAGGATACGTCCTCCAACCGAGTCACCAGGCCCCTCTCCAGACCAGCACGCTGCATGATCCTTCCATGACGGGTCCTCCCCTGGGATCTCCTCGGTTGTCCAGCTTCTTCACTCTGGATAGACAGCTCAGGACCATTCTTCGGCTGCTGTGGTAAACCCCAGACAAGCTTCTGGGTCCACCCCTGCGCCGCAGCGGCGTGGGCCTCCGGAACGGAGGACCACGAGATTGCTTTCTAACGCATACCTGTCGGCCAGGAGGGCCAGCAGGTGGCTGTAAAACGAACCCCCAATATGGCGTCCGTCCCATAAATAACCTTGCCCAGAATGCAACCCGGAGGACCACCTCCACTGAGTTGTCTCCGGGACAGAAGAGCATCCATACGCTTCGACACGTTGCCTTTCCAACACTGACCAGTGATAACAGCGTCACCCACCGATCAGTATGGAAACACACACAACGTCAGCCAAGCTGGAACAGAGGCAAATTTAACCTTCCTAACGAACAAATTACTAAATTTAACTAACATATGGTAGATCGCAAATCTATCAGCGCTACACAAGTTTTTTCTGATGGAAATTCCAATCGTGTGTACGCGGCATTAGAAGAATGTGTATGAAACTTCTCAGAACACTTGCTTGTCGTTTGAAAGATTTTGTTTGCTTTTAACATTTGATTTTGGAATGAATGGACTTTACCAAATCAAAACCATTTACACTGTTAGAAATTCATTCGTTTTAAAAAAAATTTGCAACCTGCTCCTTCGAATTTTCTTGTCACTTTGGTCGAAAATGAATGTCAATTTGACCCAATAATGGTTAGAAAAAATAACAAACTTTCTTAAAACCTTCTTTGCCCGAGAATTTCTGTTCAAAATTCTAGACATTTATGGGCAGCTTTCTGTAAGGCCTGGGATAGAAATCTATACATGTATGGCCAGCATATGGCTTTCTGGGTGCTCTGAGACAAAGCTGACCTTGCTTGCAGGTGCCTGGAAGTGCCTCCTTCAGTGAATGTTTATTAAAGCTGGCCATACCTAGATTAATATTTGGCTGGTTCAGCAGGGACTGACCGAAGTTCTATCCATGTATTGTTACACAGGTTGTACACAAGTCCCTCTATCGATTGACATGTGTACAACCAGCTTGTCCGGTGTTTTCCGAATGATTAGTGCCCCTGGCTATAGCTGGCAACACTAATCGTTGTGTTCTGCCAGCAGGGTAGGCTGAAGGCTCCCTGCTGGCAGAACACAATAGCGCTGTGGGAGAGATTCCCCCATCAACGCTGACTGTGCTGATGGGGGAATCGAGCAATTTTCCTTCCAAAAATTGCATAATTTATGGCCTGCCTTAGGCCATACATGGTTCAGCTGGAACCAGCCAAGATTCGAACCATGTATGGGCAGACTGAATGTACCAAGTTGATCAATCAATAAACTTAGGTATACCAGGTGTTAACGATGTAGCAATATGGACTACAATTGCAACGAACAGTTATTCCCTGCCCTATCTGTATAATATATTATCCCTCTGGTGCCCGGTGTTACTAAACTGACATCATATTTGTGAGCCCAACCAAAGGGATTGTGGGATTAGTAGTTCCACCAGATGGCTATTCCCCTGCATGGCTATACGCCAGGACTACATATCCCAGGGATACCATCAGGGAGATTGCTGGGAAGGTCTTTAAAAGAAACCAGAGACCCACCCCAGACTCTCTACTTACCAGGCCTCGTGTGTGATGGATCCCTCCGTGCAGGGAAAGTGAGATCGCGGCCTACCACGCGGGTGTACAACATTCCTGCCCGACTGAGAAGGTGTTCAGCGCTGCCTGCTGTTCATAGGACATTTGACCAGCACAAACTTGAACATATAGCAACCCACGCTTCATGTCCCGGATTCAGGTGATCATCACAAGCGGGTCCGCAGTCAGGATATCTATTCGGGGGTCGCTGTCTGGAAGGCGCTTAATCGGCCTGGTCATTGGTGAGCGGGCAATTGCCCACCTTTGCAAGTCTTTCATTGATTGTTTTACTGGAACACTGTGTACAGACAGCTTTACTTTGGGAACACTTCACTGCACTTCTATTCGAACACTGTACATAGGCATGTTTAGCTGTAGAAAGCACAAGTTATACTACCACCCTGTTACTACGCCTTATTGGATACAGTTAATGAGCTCTGACTGCCGGCAAAGACCATCAGATCTGCAATGGGGACATTCTGCCATTGCTACTTAAAGGGCCCTTATACCATCCTTGTTTAGCTTCATCTCTCATTAGGAAAAAGGATGAACAGGCTGGCCTGGGTTTCTCTTTCTAGAAGTATTGTCAGAATCTTTGCTTAATTTTGCTTATCCTTTCAGGTTATGTTCAAGTGATATTCCATTGTACATATGTATATATAGTATCCTGTTGTTGCCAA
Source organism: Aquarana catesbeiana (assembly GCF_042186555.1). Taxonomy (NCBI): domain Eukaryota; kingdom Metazoa; phylum Chordata; class Amphibia; order Anura; family Ranidae; genus Aquarana; species Aquarana catesbeiana. The sequence continues at coordinate 150,864,078 of NC_133325.1, forward strand.
CTGTCTTAACTGTTTTACTGGGGGAATCATTCTACTAAGCTGGTGCTGTTATCCAAAGCTCAGTTGAACCATTACCCCTCTTGTACAGCTAAGCATAGATTCTGACAATACTCCTAGAAAGAGAAACCCAGGCCAGCCTGTTCAACCTTTTTCCTAATGAGAGATGAAGCTAAAGAAGGATGGTATAAGGGCCCTTTAAGTAGCAATGACAGAATGTATCTGAAGCATTCCATTAAACGTTAACAGAGTATAAACATATTGAGTGCTGTCTTATTACTCAAAGGTGTTGCAAGGATGTCTGAACACAGAGTGTCAGTTGGGTTGGAATGTTCACAGGGTCATGGTGATGCAGATGAGCAGGTAAATCCAAGCAGTCCCCAAGGGGGCCATGCTACACCTACGATTATCACTAGCGTCTGCTATAGCCACTAGCATTAATCACTGTTTTCTCCCGGCAGGGTCAGCTTTTCCTACCCTTCCCCGCCACCCTGCTGAGAGAAGACAATGGCCCAACAGGAGTGATTCCTGCAACAACACTGTCTGTGTTGATGGGGGAATCAAGCAAATTTCTTTCCTGCAACCCGTGGTTGCAGGAAAGAAATTTGTTCCGTGTATGGCCAGTCTAATGCCCCGTATACACAATCGGACTTTCCGACAACAAAACCGTGGACTTTTGTTCGAAGGATGTTGGCTCCAACTTGTCTTGCATACACATGGTCACACAAATGTTGGCCAACAATTACGAACATAGTGACATACAAGACGTACGTGATATCTCCATTACGAACGCTACAATTGTTGGCGGAAAATTTGAGAACCTGCTAGCCAACATTTGTTGGCAGAAAGCTTGAAAAGTGTCCGATGGAGCATACACACGGTCGGTCTTACCGCCAACAAGCTCACATACAACATTTCCCATCGGAAAATCCAATCGTGTGTACGCGGCATTAGTGTTCAGACCAGCAGGCATTTCAGGTGCCTATATGCAGTATAATTTCTTTCTTAGCTCAAATGCCAAAACAGGGTGTATTCTATTGTGCAAATACCAATAAGAGCTTAAGAGATTGACAGCCTGCCAGACACCTTTAGTGTCCAATAGAGAGAGGTGGTGCTGGTTCCAGTGCAGAGCCCACCTGTGCAAGGTTATGGACAGTGATGTGCCTGCCCTGAAACTAGAACTGTTCCTATGAGTTAGTAATAGATGAGTATCAGTGCTGGATAGCAGCTTTGGTTGTAAATACGTTGTCCTGACAGGCTTTCTATAATAATGTATATATTGAACTGCAATATAAGATACAGACAGCATGCAAAAAAAGTCGTTTGGGTCTTCTCTATGGAGTTCAGATTGCTGACTTCTATGATATCACTTCCCGCTTTGTGCACAGGCCTATCATTACAAATAGCGGATGTTTGGGAAAATGAGCCAGAACTAATGCTTGTCAACACATCCCATTTACTGAGCCAGCAAACATCAGGAAGTCACATACCATCATTTAAAGCACATCTAAATATGCTATTGTTATACATGATACCAACATGGGATAAGTCCCTTATAGCTCTCATTCCACCACTGATCTATGCAATTAAAACCAATCTCCATGAAGTGTTGAGAGATGCCATTAACGAGGCTGAGGAGGGTCCGGTCGGGCTCATTAGATGCATTCAAATAACAGGGGATTCTAAGTATCTCAAGTTTGTCTACTCTAAAGTATTATATGTGGTTGGCTTCTAGTCTATGATCTGGATTGAGTTGGTGATGTAGCTGTACATTCTTTGCATTGATAGTGTGAAATGTGTCTTAGGGGAGGCCTGTGTATTAATGACCTGAACACACTAATGCAGTACTGAATGCAACAAAAACAGGCTTTCATGGCTTTTGGTATATTTTATTTAGTTTTATATACATGTTTTCATATTTTCCAAATAGGCAAATACTATTGATGTTCAGTAAAATTGGCTGATGTATGGGGAATTTAACAAACCCCCACCAAATGGCAAATGCACAGAAAATACCCTGAAAATCTTAGGCAGAATATTTGGTGCACGTGTGAAGTCTTGTTATTTAAAGCAATTGCAAAAACAAACATTTTAAAATAACACACTTGTTTTACTTACAGGCTCTGTGTAATGGTTTTGCACAGAGGAGCCCTGATCTTCTTCTTCTGGGGTCCCCCACCAGCGCTCCTGGCTCCTCCTGACTTCTGAGTGCTCCCATCGCAAGCCGTTTGTTATGGGGGCACTCATAGACATATTGTAATGTCTCCCTCTGTCACCCATGCTGGTTGTCCAGTCTGGTGCCTTGCGTCTTACATCTGCCAGTGTCCTGTTACCTCTTGTACCCACGTTGAACGGCCTACTTTTTAGCCACACTGCTGCCCACACTGACCAACCTGCTTCCCGGGACAACCCTGCTGTCAACCATGTTTCAGGTTATCATGCTCTGTGCTGCTCGGCATCTTGTTTTTCTGGCAACCTGGCCTGAAACCCTCACTCCTCCTCCTTGCTTTGCACTGCACCTTGCCCTACAGGCACCTGTTTTAAACCTCTCAATGACCCTGGGCTTGTGATAGGTTTCTCCACAGACTTTAAACGATTGCCTGTTGGATTCTCGGTGCTTCTTGACTTGATTTGTGATTTGTCCTGACTGCTTCGCTAGCCGCCCGTTTTGACCACTGTTTATGTACCATTTATGCCTTTTCCTGCCCCAGGACCAACCCATCTACTGACTATGCTTTGCCTGCCACCTGGACTGACCCCTTGCACTTTGTACTGACTATACCTTTGCTTAATACCTGAACGTATCCCTTTGCCTGTTACTCTGGCGAAGCATGGCCAACCACCTGGACAGGTCCTTTGCCCGTTTACCTAGCCTTATCATTGCCTCTTGCCTTCAGTCGATGTTGTTACTACCCATCAGCCCCTATCTGCTGGAATCACCTCCATGAGCTGCTAACACCTTGCCATTGACTATGCACCTGTTGTGGTGCCTTCATTTTCTCCATCCTCTGCAGATATGTGTTATCTCCGGCAGTTACACAGATACATTTCTTCTTTACTTTTTGCTCTTCCTCTTTATGTTAGTTGGCCAGAGAATAGGGTATCATGTAATAAGTCCTGGGGGCAACAAAATACCCTCATGCCCGCTTGCCTTAGGGGAACTGCTAGAAGTGAAGCTACACTAGTCCGCCACATTCCCTGTCCACCAGCATAGGAGAAAACATAACACATATATACTGTTAGAAATGTGCAATTCGCTTTTAGCCTGAAGTTCTTAATTAAGAATTCTTAGCAGCAACTAAAGATGCACTATTTCTGTACTTCTAAGCAAACTTCGGTAATAAATTGGAGTGGTGTTTGAGGTCTGAGGGACATTAGTATGCCTAAGAAATACCAGTGGTGTCTAAGTAAGTATGCGCACAAATTAGTTTTCATCCTTATAAAACACAACAAGGACTATTATATACTGACAGGAGGTAGGACTGTTGGAAACCAGTGAGGGTTGGACCAATACTAGTAAATATTCACCTAACTATAACCACTTGCAAAGGAGCATCTGTTATGCCCCGTACACACGGTCGGATTTTCCGATGGAAAATGTGTGATAGGACCTTGTTGTCGGAAATTCCGACCGTTTGTAGGCTCCATCATACATTTTCCATCGGATTTTCCGACACACAAAGTTTGAGAGCAAGCTATAAAATTTTCCGACAACAAAATCCGTTGTCGGAAATTCCGATCGTGTGTTCACAAATCCGACAGACAAAGTGCCACGCATGCTCAGAATAAATAAAGAGATGAAAGCTATTGGCCACTGCCCCGTTTATAGTCCCGACGTACGTGTTTTATGTCACTGCGTTCAGAATGATCGGATTTTCCGACAACTTTGTGTGACCGTGTGTATGCAAGACAAGTTTGAGCCAACATCCGTCGGAAAAAATCCTAGGATTTTGTTGTCGGAATGTCCGAACAAAGTCCGACCGTGTGTACAGGGCATTAGTATCATTCATAGTGATCTATTGCAAATGTTTCTTTATGCAAAAGATATACCTCCTGAGTAGGGATGAGCCGAACAGCCCCCTTTTCGGTTCGCACCAGAACATGCGAACAGGCAAAAAATTTGTTAGAACACACGAACACCGTTAAAGTCTATGGGACACGAACATGAATAATCAAAAGTGCTCATTTTAAAGCCTTATATGCAAGTTATTGTCATAAAAAGTGTTTGGGGACCTGGGTCCTGCCCCAGGGGAAATGGATCAATGCAAAAAAAAGTTTTAAAAACTGCAGTTTTTTCGGGAGCAGTGATTTTAATAATGCTTAAAGTGAAACAATAAAAGTGTAATATTTGTTTAAATTTCATACCTGGGGGGTGTCTATAGTATGCCTGTAAAGGGGCGCATGTTTCCCGTGTTTAGAACAGTCTGACAGCAAAATGACATTTCAAAGGAAAAAAAGTCATTTAAAACTACTCGCGGCTATTAATGAATTGCCGGTCCGACAATACACATAAAAGTTCATTGATAAAAACGGCATGGGAATTCCCCACAGGGGAACCCCGAACCAAAATTAAAAAAAAAATGGTGTGGGGGTCCCCCCAAAAATCCATACCAGACCCTTATCCAAGCACGCAACCTGGCAGGCCGCAGGAAAAGAGGGGGGGACGAAAGAGCTCCCCTCCCTCCTGAACCGTACCAGGCCACATGCGCTCAACATTGGGAGGGTGCTTTGGGGTAGCCCCCAAAGCACCTTGTCCCCATGTTGATGGGGACAAGGGTCTCATCCCCACAACCCTTGCCCGGTGGTTGTGGGGGTCTGCGGGCGGGGGGCTTATCGGAATCTGGAAGCCCCCTTTAACAAGGGGACCCCCAGATCCCGCCCCCCCCTGTGTGAAATGGTAAGGGGGTACAAAAGTACCCCTACCATTTCACAAAAAAAGTGTCAAAAATGTTAAAAATGACAAGAGACAGTTTTTGACAATTCCTTTATTTAAATGCTTCTTCTTTCTTATATCTTCTATCTTCTTTCTTATATCTTCCTTCGGTTTCTTCCTCCATCTTCTTCTTCTTCTGGTTCTTCTGGTTCTTCCTCCGGTGTTCTCGTCCGGCATCTTCCTCCGCGGCTTCTTCTTTCCCTCGGGCCACTCCGCATCCATGATAGGAGGCTCCCGCTGTGTGACGCTTCTCATCTTCTGACGGTTCTTAAATAACGGAGGGTGGGGCCACCCGGTGACCCCGCCCCCCTCTGACGCACGGGGACTTGACGGGGACTTCCCTGTGGCATTCCCTGTGATGTCAGAGGGGGGCGGGGTCACCCGTTACGATTTTTAAAGGGTGTTCCGCGGCTTTCGAGTTTGCCGCGAACACCCCAAATTGTTCGCTGTTCGGCGAACTGGCGAACAGCCGATGTTCCAGTCGAATATGAGTTCGACTCAAACTCAAAGCTCATCCCTACTCCTGAGATCCAGTCTATGCAAATAGCATGGCAACTTTCTAACTCAACTAGATCCATAGGTAGCTTCATCTCACTAAGAAGACTCAAAGTGAAATTAAATGTAGTTTAATCCAGCCTGGCAGGTTACAAGTGGTGAGCAATTCTTTCAGATAAAAAAAAAAAAACATTTTAGGATCATAGCTTTGTGACTCACTAGAGGGACATTTAAACACAATGGGGGTTAAAATTAAAACTAACTAGTGTGCACGGGGAGGCTAGGAGTGTCTAACTAGGGACCTTCATAACTGAGACCAAAAAGCAAACAGGATGGGAAAACATGTGAACATACCAAAAGCTCAAAACATTAATATTTTTAAATTAATTACTAATAATTACTAATAATATTTTAAAAAGACTGTTGTGGCAGCACAGGGAGCAATTGAATAGTGCTTCCTGAGTCATGCAACTCAGCCATAGTTTATATAATTGTAGCACCCTCCTAGTATAAGATGCTTAGCAAATTTAATTTGACCTGCTCTGTAATCAGAGAAGCTGAGATTGATTGTCTGGGTCTGTGTATGGTTCCACAAGCTGTGGATTTGATTGTTTCCCCCTGCCTTTGTATAAAACATTCCATAGCATAGGGTGGAAAATTCAAATGCCCAGTCGGAATTTTTACCATGCTTTGGATATTCCCTGGGGATGTGTGCCCAGTAGGTGGTCAGAGAGGTGGTAAATAGGCTGGAGTCTGTGCAGACTTGTCTTCCCCTGTGGGGGAATGGATCAGTGAGCTTCAGGGGGCTGTTTGCTCCAGGGCACTTCTGGACTGGATGCTGCACTACTCTCCAAAGTGCTGCATCTATAGACTGATCCTGTTCCAGGATTTTGTGAGCAGAGCCTCTATTTTGTGCTGTAATTTAATTCATGGTCCCCAGCTGTGAATATACAGACTTTTACAGTCTTCCACTACCTGTGCCACAAACTACCTTGTGGTCCCCAGCCGTAATGATTCAGACTGTTACAGTCTGCAGCTACTTGAGGTAAAAACTACCTCATGGGCCCCAGCTGTGAGAATTCAGCCAGCCATACAAGGATCGAAATTGAGCCAGTTCAACAGGGACCGGCCGACATTCGATCCATGTATGAGCAGACTGATTGTACCCAAGTTGATCCATCAATTGACTTGGATACAACCAGCCTGTTGGATTTTTCTACATGCCATTACTGCCAGTGGCTATAGCCATTGGCAGTAATCATTGTATTCTGCTGGCCAGGAAAGCTCCCTGTGCCTCTCCGCAGACAGAAGGAAAAGCAAAAGGTGGAAGGAAAGAAAATTGAGTGATCTAAGGACTGCTTTAGACTGTGCTGCTGTTACTGAGAGAGAAGTGTGCTCTGCAGAATTGTGCTCAAGTGTTTTGAAGTATCCCATTCCCCATTGTTCTCCTCCTGTTCCAAGTTTCTTCAGCAACAAATGCCAAAAAGACACCCCTTAGATTCTGGTTATACTGAGCAGGAGTGAATGGACTGTTGCTATGTGACTGGCTGCCTCTGCACGGTTTTGGGAAAGAACCTGTTAAATCTACAGCGCCCCCTTCAGGGGTAGCGCTGCATAATGATTACCATTACCACAGAAAAGAAGAAAAGGAGGTGTAGTTATTCTTTAGAGCTGTGAACATCACATGGTGTAGTAGGCATGGAGTAATGGCCTTTTTAACTTTTTTATTGCAACTATTGCTTTTTCATGAACATTGTCTATTTGCTGACTAATTTAAGAGGTTTTCTGAAGTGTTTTCATTTGTTTTGATTGAATAGAGGAGTGCACTGGGTACCAGTAAACAATATTCATTTTTTTGTTCAGAAAAAAGCTACCAGTAATGGTGGTTCGAGGCTGTTTTTTAGCATTGGAGACACAAAATAGTGATAGGAAAACAGCCATGTAGCAAGGTCACACAGTATATGCTTTTCAAATCTTTTCAAAAACAGGCAGGTAAAATTATTAGTGAATTCTTTGGAGGTTTTTTGGAATAAACTGACCTGGGAGTAAAAAAGACATACATTGTTAGCAATCCTTCAGCATAGGTAAACAACTGACTAGATATGAACACTGCAAAGGGGACCTGTCCAGATAGACATGCAGGTGCTGCAATTGTTTACTGCCTTCTGAAAGTGCTAGTTGCCTGGCTGTGTTAGTAAATCACTAACCCAAACCAAGTATGCAGTGAGTGAAATCAGAACTCCTGATCTATGTACATTTTCCAGGTCAGTGACTCAGAAAGCACTGATGCCAAGCTCAGCATGGCAGCCAGACAACTAGTATTTTTAGTAGGAGCTCACGTGATGTCACCACCCTGCCTCTCCCCCTCATCTAATCAATGAATGGCTCCTGCACCGAGCGGCTGAGCTCCTGTGTTCAGAATGCAGCAGGACGGTCGCTTGGTAGAGAACCCAGAAGCAAGTGTAGATCACTGGAGTTATGGTGTCTACTTCAATAATTTCCAGCTGCCAGGGGTATCAGTTAGGTATGGTATATACATAGTTACTTTGTTCCAAGCTGGACCAATGTAACAATGTATAAAATATCCATACCTGGAATTATTCTTATAGGGAATGCTGCTTTTCCACCTACCTAGGAGACAGCCTCCCTCACTGGCTACTCATGCTCATCTTCATGTAGAGAAGCCAGGACTAGCAGAGAGAACGTGCCCCAGCCAGGGATGTGAGTGTGTCCCTTTCCCCATTCCCCTTATGGATGGACTAACATTTAGATAATGCTGACTGTCTAGCCACCCCTGACACAGATACCCACCCTTACACTGACCACGCAGAATGATTTAGAATATTACATTTCGGGCCTGATCACACCATGGTTTTATAGTAATGCGTGCATTATTGCACACTTTACAGCAATGTGTGTTAAGTGTGCTAATGTTATGTGGTGCTATTGTTTTTGATTGATTGCATTCCCAATGCATGTTTTTTAATGGGCAACATAATGACACATGTACCACCAAAAACGCAATCCACAGCAATGCAATAAAGTACAGTGCACTGCCAGGAAATGGGGCATGCAAGCACCATTTGTTTTGCACAATGCATGTTATGCCGCGTACACACGAGCGGACTTTTCAGCATCAAAGGTCTGATGGTCTTTCCGACGGACTTTCGACGGAGTTACGACGGACTTTGGAATGACCGGACTTGCACACACACGAACGGACAAAAGTCAGTTCGAAAGTCCGTTGGTTTGAACATGATGACGTACGAAGGGTCTAGAATAAGGAAGTTCATAGCCAGTAGCCAATAGCTGCCCTTGCGTCCTTTTTTGTCTGTTGGACTAGCAGACAAACAGATTTTTCGACCGGACTCGAGTCCGTCGGAAAGATTTGAAACATGTTTCAAATCTAAAGTCTGTCTGATTTTCGACAGAAAAAGTCTGCTGAAGGTCCGATGAAGCCCACACACGGTCAGATTGTCCGACGGATTCATTCCGTCGGACCAGTCCGGTCCAAAAGTCCGGTCGTGTGTACATGGCTTTAGTGTGTTGTGCGACAATGCACACCTGTCAGAAGTTGTGTTGGAGTGCCATTCAGCAATCTTTAAATAATATATTTTTATTAAGATTTTCATCATAATAAAAAAAAAAAAAAGGGAGAAAATAAACTTAAATCTAAGTATAAAGTTAAGGCCATGAGTACTAAAAAAAAATACAGTTGACAACATAGGTATGGCTCTTGGTATAGCTTGGTATAGATTAAAACAACATTGCAAATTTAAAAGAAGTAAGCAAGTTGTGACATATAAGACTAAAAAGAGAAATGAAAACCTTGTATAATTGGGATGTTAAATAGCAAAAACCAAAGTTGAATATAAAGGGACAAAGGCTCCAAAAAAAGGAAAGAAAAAAGAAGGGGGGAGGATAGACCTACTGGCAAGATATCCAATATTATGTGAAAAAAACTGGCATCAGCAAACATAACATGCATTGCAGGCACGCGAGCAGTCCGCATGCATTACTGCAAAAAAGATGGTGTGAACAGGCCCCCAAGCCAAAAATAGATGTGCAAACAAAACACAGAAGTGTAGCCCAACACTTTCATTCTCTGTTAATCCTCATAACTAGGGATGAGCTGAACACCCCCCAGTTCAGTTCGCACCAGAACTTGCAAACAGTCAAAAAATTTGTGTGAACATGAGAACACCACTTGCCTACCAGGCACTTACACCCCCTTCCTGCCCAAGCCATTTTTCAGCTTTCAGCGCTGTCACACTTTGAATCACAATTGCGTGGTCTTGCTACACTGTATCCAAACAATTTTTTATCATTTTCATCGCACAAATAGAGCTTTCTTTTGGTGGTATTTAATCACTGCTGGGTTTTTTATTTTTTACCAAAAAAAAAAAAACTTGAAGAAAAAAAGGTTTTTACTTTCTTTCTGTCAGTAAATTTTGTAACTAAGTAATTTTTCGCCTTCATTGATGTGCGCTGATGAGGCGGCACTGATGGGCACTGATAGGCTGAACTGGTGGACATTGATGAGTTGCCACTTCTGGGAACTGATGAGGCGGCACTTATGGGCACTAATTACGATAGGTGGCACTAATATGCCACACTTATGGGCACTGATAGGTGGCACTGATATGTGGCACTGATGAGCACTGATAGGCGGCACTGATGGGCACTAATAGGCGGAATTGGTGGGCACTGATGGGCAGCACTGGTGGGCACTGATAGGCGGCATGGATAGGCGGTACAGATGGGCACTGATGGGCATTGATGGGTGGCACTGATGGGTAACACTGATGGGCATTGATTGACAGCAGTGATGGACACTGATGGGCAGCACTGATAGGTGGCACTGATTTCCAGCACTGACTGGCATCGCTAATGGGCACTGATTGGTGGCACTTGTGGGCAGGGGTGGGCACTGATTGCTGCCACTGGTGGGCACTGATAGCTGGCATTGGTGGGCAATGGTGGGCACTGATTGGTGACAATATATTACACTATTGTAATCAGGGCACTGATGATCAGTGCCCTGATTACATTTCTACATGTCCCCCTGTGAGGAGATGCCAGTGTGGGGCAAGGAGAGCCGATTACCAACACTTCCTTGTTTACATGTGACCAGCTGTGATTGCTGTGGACGCGGCTCTTTAGAGAGATCGGGGTCCGCTGCGTCCAAGTAAAATGGCGCGGCTGTGATCGCCGCACTGCACGCCCCCACGGGCACACGAGAGAGCCCATTCTGGGGTGCCGTCATATGACAGCATCCCAGAAAGAGAGCTGCACCGCCCCGCCATCATTTAGTGGTCGATGGGCAGCAAGCAGTCAAAGTCTAAGGGACACGAATGTGAAAAATCAAACGTGCTCATTTTAAAGGCTTATATGACCTATAGTAAGTAGGCTTATAATAAGTTATTGCCATAAAAAGTGTTTGGGGACCCAGATCCTGCCCCAAGGAACATGTATCAATGCCAAAAAAAAAGTTTTTAAAACTACCGTTTTTTCAGGAGCAGTGATTTTAAGAATGCTTTAAGTGAAACAATAAAAATGAAATATTCCTTTGAATATCGTGCCTGGGGGGTCCCCTTAGTATGTCTGTAAAGTAGCACATTTTTCCCATGTTTAGAAAAGTACCGCAGCAAAATGACATTTCTAAAGGAAAAATTTTAATCCAAAATTGCTCACGGCTATAATGTATTGCCAGATCCTGGCAATATACATAAAATATAATTTAAAAAAACAGCGTGGGTTTCCCCCCAGTCCATACCAGGCCCTTCGGGTCTGGTATGGATATTAAGGTGAACGCCACGCCAATTTTTTTTTTTAAATGGCGTGGGGGTCCCCCCCCAAAATCCATACCAGACCCAAAGGGCCTGGTATGGACGGAGAGAACCCATGCCGTTTTTTTCTTAATTCTGTCATAGGGCTCCCCTTAACCACTTCAATACACTATATTAGATATTGTACACTGCACTATATTCCCTGCACTGTATTATATATACTACACTGAGTGCACTATATACTTTAAACTGCAGTATGTATTAAACTATACGGACTGCACTATATACTCTGCTGAAAAATTGGGCCTTAGATGTTGGTGTTGTCACGGTAAACACTCACAGTTACTCTTGCTGGGCGCAGGAATGGTCCCTGCTGTTAAATATTATTTCAAAAATTGTGATTACATGCCTCTGTTAAACAGGGGCAGAAACATTTGGCATTAGGTGTTGGTGGTGCCAGAAGACTGTAACCCCTCACAGTTACTCTTGTTGGTTGCAGGAATGGTCCCTGCTGTTAAATATTATTTGTGGGCATCTGCTTCTCCTTGGAGGCCTTCCGGACATGATGGGTATTTTTTTTAACACTACACTGTATTATTTACTGTGTACACTGCCTGAAGAGTATTTGAAACTGTACACACTGTATTATATACTGTGTACATCGCCTGCACTGTATTAGAAACTGTACACCGCCGAATGCACTGTATATATAGGCTACATTGAATGCAGAGTATATATATATATATATATATATATATATATATATATATATACACCAGTCTGACTGTATATTTATTTATATATATATATATATATATATATATATATATATATATATATATATATATCAAATACACTGCCACTAATCTCTCTATATCCATCCACCACAGTATACGGGCACTGTAAGCAGCCTTATATAGTGTGGGGCGTGTACTTAGTCTCCCTGAGCCATGATTGGCCAAAGGCATCCTGCCTTTGGCTAATTATTGTTCTTGCTGAGATGCGTGCTGTGATTGGCCAAAGCATGCAGGTCAGGTGTATGCTTTGGCCAATCATCATACAGCTATGCACTGCGGTCTTGCAGTGCTTTATGAGGAGCTATAATTTGCTGCGTACCCCATAAAATTCGCTGTTCAGTGAACGGGCGAACACCTGATGATCGACTCGATCTCGACGCTCATCCCTACTCATTACCATATAGGCGCTACGGTAGGCTTTACGGGCCCATGATTTCCATTGATGGCCATGATTGTGCAGCTGCAGACTATTTTAATACCCTAAATCAGGGGTCTTCAAACTATGGCCCTCCAGTTATTATTATTATTATTATACAGGATTTATATCGCGACGACAGTTTGCGCAGCGCTTTACAACATTAGGGCAGACAGTACAAGTACAAGTTCAGGAACTACAATTCCCATCATGCCTAGTCATGTCTGTGAATGTCAGAGTTTTACAATGCCTCATGAGATGTGTAGTTCCGCAACAGCTGGAGGGCCGTAGTTTGAGGATTCCTGCCCTAGATACTATTGTGGCGGAGTGTCCCTATATCTACAGTCAGGTACATGTCCCTTTAATTCAAATTTCCACAATCCTCTGGGCTCCCAGCATCCCCTGAGCTCTTGGACACGCCCAGGGGATATAAATTCCAGCTCCTCCCTGCTTCCTGTGCTCACAGAAACACTGCTTGATGGGACAGCAGTGACCGGGCAAGTGAGCTGTCACCAGGTGCGGGCCACCAGCAGTGGGCACAAGAGCATGCAGCATCTATCTAAACCCCAGTCACTGGAGAGGACTTTGCTACAGTACATTTGGAGAAGCTGCCCATGCAGTGGGGTGGCCCTATCTTCAGCCACCAGAACCTCCTGACCGAAGACAACAGCAGCAATGCTAGTGTGAAGCCTGTGCCAACCCAGATGCACACAGCCATGAGCTTCCTAGGACCTCCCTTCATAAGGTGGACATGTGAGAAACAATTATCTTCTTTCTCTCAGAAACTGAACTGAAATCAGGAACTATAATGCCATCTATTGATCAGTTGTAGAATTGTTCTTATATGTTCCATTGTTGTGTTCCCTACTGTTCTATACTATACTGGTCTGATCATTTGGCTGATACCGCTACACAACACTACTGTATATTGTTGGATATTTTGAACCCCAGAAAGCTCCAAGAGGCACAAGGATCTCTTGTTGAACTTTGGAATAGCTATTAATAAGTGAGGAGGGATGAGACACACATCCAGCTCTGCAAGTAAATCAGGGCGAAAAAAAAACACCCCCAAGTAACGTGCCTCAACTGCAGAGGGGAAACAAAGAAATCCTCTAGAAAATGAGATTCCAGAATTTCAAACTATGGACCAGAGTACCCTCCTCCTGAGAAAGAAAAGACCACTATGCCACATATTGGATCACAAATAATGGACACCAGCCTTCAACCAGGATTGGGGGTATTTAACACCCCCTTACCAGGACTGTATTCAGACATTGTGCTCCCCTCACCTCAGGCACTTGTTTCATACTGTATATGCAGACTTACTTTTCAGCTGTTCCGACCACCAAATAAGAGAGATTGTGTCATGTTTCCTGAACTCTAAAGAGCCTTATGGCTCCACTCAGTTGCAGACACGCACAGTTTCCTTGCAAAGTTAAGCCACAAATATTCAAAGATAGCCAAAAGAAAGAAAAATTTAGCAAAATTATTTCCACATGCACTGATTCATAAGTAACATTATGGTAAGAGTGCTATTAAGGCAAATAAAGCCCTACCACATACAGTTTATTAGTACAGCCTCCACCCCTTTGCTTCCCTTCAGTGGCTTGTTGCAGTGAGCACAGTATCGCGGCTCCCCAAGAAGTTATAACATCACTTGGGTCAACGTAGTGTTCCCATACTTTCTGCAACGAAAGCAAGATTGACATTTTTTTTCTGATTCAAGGTTTGTTAGGATGATCCCCTTGCACAAAATAATAACAAAACTGTAATTTTTAGCCTGTTTGTTAGAAATTTGAGTCTATTCTACTGTAAAATAAGATGACGCAAAACTTTTGATAGATGCTACATGACAGAAACATTTTATGTTTCACCATAATGTGCCACAGCCTGAAGAAGGATGGAAACCTCTTCTCTAATGCCACGTACACACGAGCGAAATTTCCGACAGAAACAGTGCGATGGGAGCTTTTCATCGTATATTCCGACAAATTACGATTGGAAAAAACGCTCGTCTGTATGCTGTTCCGACGCACCAAAAACGATGCATGCTCTGAAGCAAGTACGAGACGGAAGCTATTGGCTACTGGCTATTGAACTTCCGTTTTCTAGTCCCATCGTACGTGTTGTACGTCACCGAGTTCTGGACGGTTGGAATTTGGTGTGACCGTGTGTATGCAAGACAGCTTGAGCAGAATTCCGTCGGAACTCCATCGGAAAAACCTTCAGAGTTTATTCCGACGGGAAAACCGGTTGTGTGTACAGGGCATTAGAAATGTTCTGCATCAGGAAAGATCTGTCTAGTTGCCCCTTTATACAAGATATTAACAGTTTTCATCATGCTATATTCTCCACCTGTTTGTTGTGTTATTACTTCTTCTATTGTAGATTGTTAGATTCTCCCTATATTTAATTGCCGCTAAATGTCAAGAATATTTTAAATTTCACCATGTTTCACAACGTTGGAAACTTCTGGGAATTGTTGTTCAACAAGAAAGGCCTATTTTGTAGCTTGCAGTCTTCCAGTAACATCAAGTATCTTTCACAGACCAAGAAAAGCAAATAAGAGAGAAAGTAAAAGGGTCCTCTCATCTCTCAGTATTTCCTGGCTAGCATTAGCAATTTGTTGACTGGTTTTTCAAGTTGCCTGCTATTATTCTTTCTGAAATCCAACTCTTGCTTTTCATAACTGGGATTACAGACTCTTGGAAACATTAGCACTACTTAATTCTTCAAATATACAGAGCTTTCACTGACCACACCTACCTAATGTTTGAAATTCGCAGGCACTGTTTACTTCTACCTTCAATCACACATTTTGTGAAATAAGCAGTATTTTGCAACAAAGCCTTGCTTTTTTTTCCATTGTGAATACAGTGCCCAAGCAGAAATTAGAGATAAACATAACGATCTGTTCTGTGAGCCTTCAAATAGTCTTTAATCACTTTATTTTGAACAGGTTGCACGATTGCAAATCTGCTACTATGAACATTATTGAATCTTTCCAAAGCAGCCAATTACATGGGCAAAATGGAGCTTTTTTCTCAATCGGCTCACTGGGGTTCTGTGTGTGCACCACGAGATGTGCCTGATATAGCACGCCTTGTCTTCGCTCTCACATTACACTCATCCGCTGTTCTTCCATTCCTAGTCAATATCTTGATTGATTTTCTCTGCTTAGATCCGTAAAGCAAAACCATTCATGCTGACCTTCAGGCATATTGCTGTCTCTAACAGCGTCATCACTACATGAAAAAAATCTCTTCCTTCCAAAAGCCTTATTAGATTACTTAATAAGGCTGTCCTACTTCAGATAATTGTAAGGGTCCTATGCTACTAGTATAGTAAAGAACATATGTGCATTTTAATATATATATATATATATATATATATATATATATATATATATATATATATATATATATATATATATAGCACTAACTCACGGTGGAGCTGCTGGTTTAAGCGGGTCTGTCACCTTCACTTTGCTTCCCTCTGTTTCACCGGCACCAGGTCTAGGGGTTCCGTTGAGTTTACTGCTGGACGACACACACCAACACTGGAGTACGTTTTCAATGCTTTATTAAACAGTCAAACTTTAGGAAGTAGCAGGAAAGAGACGGAAAAGGAAACCTTTAGGAGAAACTCAAATATCTTCTTACAAAATCTTAGCGACAAATGTCCCCGTAGAATTCAGATAATTATGTGGAATGCATTCCCCTCATGGGACGCACTCTTTACTCGTCTGGATAGGCCTCTCTCACCGGTCTAGCAGCCAGTACGCAGCACGAATCTAAAGTCTCTGCCACAGACTTACTTGGGGGGGTAAATCTGCACGATCCTCTGCCACAGGATGTATCAGATCTTCTGCAGTGAACAGTCAGTCACAGTGCCTGAACCTTTAAGCCGAACCGGCGTCACTATGCTGAATAATTACTTCTTTTGGATACATCCTACAACCGAGTCACCAGGCCCCTCTACAGACCAGCACGCTGCATGATCTCTCCAAGACGGGTCCTCCCCTGGGATCCCCTCGGCTGTCCAGCTTCATCACACAGGACCGACAGCTCAGGACCATTCCTCGGCCGCGGTGGTAGGCCCCAGACAAGCCTCTGGACCCACCCCTGCGCCGCAGCATCGTGGGCCTCCCGATCGGAGGACCACAAGGTAGCTTCCTTAACGCATACCTGTCGGCCAGGAGGGCCAGCAGGTGGCTGAAAAGAAACCCCTAGAACATGGTGTCTGTCCCATAAATACCCCCTTCCCAGAATGCAACTCGGAGGACCATCTCCACCAAGCTTGTCTCTGAGACAGAGGAGCATCTATACACTTCGACACGTTGCCCTTCCAACACCGACCAATGGTAATAGCGACCACCCACCGGTCAGCACGGAAGCACATTCAACATCAGCCAAGCTGGAACAGAGGTGAACTTTTAACCTTCCTAACACCCAATTTACTAAATTTACCTAATCTGCGGTAGATTGTAAATCTACCAGCGCTATATATATATATATATATATATATATATATATATATATATATATGATCATCTCACTAGTTAATCATATATATATATATATATATATATATATGATCATCTCACTAGTTAATCATGCCAACCATGCAAAATTTCATATATTTCATTATTATGCCTTCAAACACTGCTTTAACTCCGCCACCACCATAACTGCAGCAGCCTAAACGGGTTTCCTATATTTAATAAAGCTGAGAGAGTCATTACTGTAAAGCCAAATAAAGGGACAATCATCATTAGAGTAGATTACCCACAAACTGACAAAGATATAAATTCTGGTTTCGCCATCACTCTTAACAAAAACATTTCAAGCATTCTTACTGATTCTCATTCAAAATTTTCTAAAAGTTTGAGAACCCTGCTATACCTTACCTACCTTATACTCTGTTACCCTTAGCTACCCATAGGCACTCATAGAATGTTTGGGACTTAGCCCCAGAGGGAAAACCCCACTGCCCTTACCTTCTTTCTCCACACTTTTCTCCTATCATCTTCTGACTCTCATTCTCCCCTTTTCCAACTCCTTTGCCTTTTCTTTTTTTTTTACTTTCCTTTCTGTTTCTAGTTTTCCTTTAGAGCCTTGATACTTGGCTAGCCTCAGTTTAGGGAACTCTAACTGGGATGCCTGACCTGCTTGTTTGGGCTTACAATATGCCAAAGCTTGCCTATTCTGTCTGGTTTCATGGTGACAACTGGTGGATGTTATGTTACTGTCGTTTAGCTCCTGAATGGTCAACATTCCTGTTCTCCCATTTTCCTTGAAAACAAAAATAAGAAAATTGCAATCGAAAACTGGCCATGACTCCTTATGCCAGATGATGCCAAGGATTTTGGCAACAGTATTTGTAGAAGAGGGCAGTCGGTAAGCAGCTTAGCAATAATACTGAGCTTCAGCTCTCAGAAGACCAAAACCTTCAGATCAATGATACAAAAAATGGACATCAATAGCCAAAAAAACATTTTTTTTTTACATTTTGAATTTGGCAGAGAACATTTAGGTTCTATCTCAGGTTTTTACTAGTCTCTGTGTCCTCTTTGAAGAGATTTGCCCTCTCAGTTTGTTCTGGTGACTGTCTCTCTGAGACAGAAAGTGATAGAAGATCCAAAATATTAAGCTTGTGAGTGGAACAGGAATAACAGGGGAATATTCCAATAGGAATACCTGTTTTGGTGAAAACTGTCTGAAAAGTGACCATACACTGAGCAAAATGTGATAAGTGGGTGGCCCTGTTAGCACCAGTCAAAGGAGCTGGGTGGAAAATTGTCAGCCAAACAGCTAGATATAGGCAGTTTTAGATGCAGGCAATGTTAGGGTATTTTGACAATTGGCGCAGCGCAAGATTCGTCCATCTACCGTGTTTAGTGTGGGTAGAGTCAGTGTATGGTCATTTTAAGTGGAGATTTCTCATTACTTTTTGAGTGATTTTTGCCCCTTGCCTGTTATGTATTTAGGACAGGAAGTAAGGGAGAAAGCTGCCCAATGGGACACAAAAAGTAAAAAGCTAACAGCTGTTTAGTCCCTACTCAATCTATCTAAACCAAGTATTCCATGTTTCCATTTAAACAAGAATATCCCAGGCAAAAAATAAGAGAAACTCTGTGCTTAGGATCAAGCAAGGGTTGCAGCCTCCCCTAATAGACTCCCCTAAGGGGCTATGATAAATGGTAAAAAAAGAGAGAAAGGGGTAAATGTCGCTACCCTAGAAAGGAGAGGGTTGTCCCAATCCCTTAATTTATAACAGTGGTGCACCACCCAAAAACTGATGTGCTCTGGTAGTAATAGTGTTATTTGTTAAGATCACATATACCGCTGTATAATATGATAAATTGATACAAAGTGCAATAATACACAAACAAAAAAAAACCCTTTACCTAGAACATCGATTAAGATGAATATCCTAAATGTCCAAAGTATAACTAAAATCCATATGTGAAAAACGGCACCAAAAAACCCCAAAATAAATGTGTATACTGTAAATAAAAATGTGAACTTTCTTAAAGAATATATATATATATAAAAAAAACATCAGTTCATCAATGTGTGTATTGTCAAAAATTATATATATATACAATAATAGTCCCAAACAAGTGGTATGCAAGGTTGCTGTAAAAATTGCCAGGAACCCCAAAGTGACCAAGTGCTCAGCAGATCAGATGACTCTTGTGCTCCCCCTTAAGGGTCCCCACTCACTAACTCCTGTTACCCCTACAGGGGTGATTGGCATATATGGATAACCA
This sequence comes from Aquarana catesbeiana, assembly GCF_042186555.1. Lineage (NCBI taxonomy): Eukaryota > Metazoa > Chordata > Amphibia > Anura > Ranidae > Aquarana > Aquarana catesbeiana. The sequence goes on from NC_133325.1 coordinate 150,883,279, forward strand.
TGGATGATGTCCCTTGGTGGCTCCTCCAGCTGATTCACCAGTACTTGGCGTGATGTCCCTTAATGGTTCCTCCAGCCGATCCACCAAATGAGGATATCGAAAACGATCTCTTATTCAACAATCCCCAGTCACGGTTTCCAGAGAATATTCAGTGAAATCCCAGGGATAGGTCCTCATAAGGAAGAAATAGGGCTCCCATAGTGTAGTAAACAGTAATTTATTAAAAAATTGAGTAAAAAAACAAAAAAACAAACTTCCCAACAAGTGGGTAAAAAACCCTTAGAAACTGCTACAATCTACAGTCGATACAATGTATACAGGGGCCGGCTCACAGCGTGTGCTCCAATTGCGTTCCAGGCTCCCTGCTATTGTACCGGAAGTGACGTGAGTGCATAGCTCCGCCTTACGCGTTTCGTCATTGACATTTTCAAAGGCACCATTGTTATAAATTAAGGGATTGGGACACCCCTCTCCTTTTTACCATTAAGAATATCCCAGGATCACACTGATAAACATCCCAATTCTTCAATTCAACATCGTTCTCTTTGTCTATTTACGGTATTAAAATAGTGCTGTCCATGGTGACCACCTTTATAGTTCCATGCTCTTGTACTAAATCATCTCTATATGCTCTGCCAGCATTCTGCAGACCTGAAATAATAAATCACTTTTAGATGCCCTTGTTTTTGTCTGTTCTCCATGCCTACTGTGTTTTTCACAATCTACCAGTGGGGCAGGAAATGGGGCAAAAACCTCAAGCAGTAGAAAAACTTGACAGAAGATGTAACTCCTCATTTATTCTATCCAAAAGTAGAAAAAAAGTGTGGCTGGAGTTCAGCTTTATCATGGCTAATGGGGCATACATGGATATTCTTGTGACCCTTTTCCTCCTAAAGGCTTGACAGTCTGCACACCTTCTTACACAATAAGTGTAGCCAGGTGTTGGGCTACAGCAATATGGAGAAGGAGACATTGGGAGACTGGAGAGTGCAAAGTCTGGTGCACCTCTGCATAGAAACCAAGCAGCTTCCAGGTTTTTTGTCAAAGCTTAATTGAACAAGCTGAAGTTAGAAACTGGCTGGCTACCATGCACAGCTGCACCAGATTTTGTACTCCAGTTTTAGTAAATCAACCCTGCTGCCTTTTATTCTTCTCTCCCTCTACTGAGATACTGATGGTATGCTGCACTATTCTCCCCTGGCCAGCAGGTGGAGAGCTAAAGCCAAGAAAGCCCATAGACTTCTTTGCTGAGCACTGAGAATCCTGGGAGTTGTCGTTTGTGATGGCAGCCATATAATGGGACAAATAGACTCCTTACAATACAAATAGGCACTGCGCAGTAGTAGTGGAGGGATGATTTTTATTAAACCGCCTGGGAAAGTGCTTACTCTTGGCACAGAGGGACTTAGAGAGTAAGCATGTCTGTCTGAATATTTGTCTACCAGCGGGAGAACTTATCAGTGGAGATCTGAGCCTGAAACTGGGAGTGAAGACACCTGGGGACAGTGCAGCACTGCCTACATCACAACACCTGCACTATTGCAGCTGGGAGACTGGAGCATCCACTCACCTTCTTCTTCCCACAGCTGATCACTGGAGGCTTTCGGGGGGGGCTCCTTCTACAGTGAGAGGTCACAGCAGCATCCCAGGGACTGGTGAGAGGGCTATTTGCCAATTGCTGATACTGCTAGCAGGAATTGAGCCACTGGCAGCAGGACACCAAGTGTACCCATACTGCACTCTATACCGCACTTATTCCAGACCTAGGTAATGACTAAGCGCAAGTGAAGTGTGCAAAATGCATCTATCCAGCATTCTGATGCCTGTAGATTTTGGGTTGTCCAAATAAAGAGGATTTTGGTCTACAGTGGTGTGCGGCCATTTCTTCTAATTTCATTGTGTGCAGAGGCGAGCTGAGGCGAGCACCTACTGGATCATTAGGCTTCCTGGTCTTACCTGGAGCGGCGGGTTTTCTTTTTTCTATTCCAGACCTAGACTGCACCCATACCAACCATATACCACATTATGCTGAACCCATAACCACATCTCAACCATATCTACCTTGCACATGTGCCAAGATTATACTGTACCTATACTGCATGCAGGTTAACTGGAATTGTTGTTAAATGCAAAGAGCCTCTAAAAGGGCCCTAACAATAGCCGGGAGAAGAACATATAGTTACATAGTAGGTGAGGTTGAAAAAAAAGTCCATCAAGTCCAACCTATGTGTGTGATTATATGTCAGTATTACATTGGATACTCCTGTATGTTGTGGTCATTCAGGTGCTTATCTAATAGTTTTGTGAAACTATCGATGCTCCCCGCTGAAACTACCGCCTGTGGAAGGGAATTCCACATCCTTGCCACTCTTATGCCCCGTACACACGGTCGGATTTTCCGATGGAAAATGTCCGATCGGAGCGTGTTGTCGGAAATTCCGACCGTGTGTGGGCTCCATCGGACATTTTCCATCGGATTTTCCGATACACAAAGTTGGAGAGCAGGAGATAAAATTTTCCGACAACAAAATCCGTTGTCGGAAATTCCGATCGTGTGTACACAAATCCGACGGACAAAGTGCCACGCATGCTCAGAATAAATAAAGAGATGAAAGCTATTGGCCACTGCCCCGTTTATAGTCCCGACGTATGTGTTTTACGTCACCGCGTTTAGAACGATCGGATTTTCCGACAACTTTTTGTGACCGTGTGTATGCAAGACAAGTTTGAGCCAACATCCGTCGGAAAAAATCCTAGGATTTTGTTGTCGGAATGTCCGAACAAAGTCCGACCGTGTGTACGGGGCATTACAGTTAAGAACCCTCTATGCAGTTTAAGGTTAAACCTCTCTTCTTCTAATTTTAGCCACTTCAGCCCCGGACCATTTGGCTGGGAAAAGACCAGAGCACTTTTTGCGATTCAGCACTGTGTCGCTTTAACTGACAATTGCGCGGTCCTGCGACATGGCTCCCAAACAAAATTGACGTCCTTTTTTCCCCACAAATAGAGCTTTCTTTTGGTGCTATTTGATCACCTCTGCTGTTTTTATTTTTTGTGCTATAAACAAAAAAAGAGCGTCAATTTTGAAAAAAAAACATTATTTTTTACTTTTTGCTATAATAAATATCCACAAAAAATATATAAAATAGTTTTTTTCCTCAGTTTAGGCCAATACATATTCTTCTACATATTTTTGATAAAAAAATAGCAATAAGCGTTTATTGTTTGGTTTGCACAAAAGTTATAGCGTCTACAAAATAGGGGATAGTTTTATGGCATTTTTATTGATAATTTTTTTTTTACTAGTAATGGCGGCGATCAGCGATTTTTATCATGACTGTGACATTATGGCGGACAGATCGGACACTTTTGGCGCTATTTTAGTTAATTAGTTAATTTAGTTCAGTTAATTAACCCCTTTGTGCTGCATTAGTGGCCAGTGTCAGTGTTAACCTATTCCTGCTGCAATACAAAGGGGTAATTAACACTGCCACTGGCCGCTACCACATTAGTGATCAATAGCAGTGTTCATTAACCCCTTGAGCTGAATTAGTGGCCAATGTCAGTGTTAATTAGCTCCTTCATGCTGCATGGTTTTAAATTAGCATATCACCACTGACCATCTATGCTGGGGCTAATACTGCACCAACGCTGGGGATTATTATTGCAGAAACTGACACCAATATTGGGGATTATTATTGCAGAAACTGGCACCAATACTGGGGATTATTATTGCAGAAACGGACACCAATATTGGGGATTATTATTGTAGAAACAAAATGTGCCAAATGTGGCAGTGGAAGGGGGAGGGTTATCACGCTTTACGCTTTATGTGATAATGACTAAGCCCCTCCCCTTCATGACATTATTGAAAAGGGGCGGAGCATTGGTGACCTTAAAATGATGCCCCCCCGAAAAAAGTTCTGCGGACGCCCATGCTCGCCATATGATGTCAGACCAAGCTGTGCAACCAGCTTGATGAATTTTCGCTGCTCGATCAGGGTTGCAGGCTGTAGCCTGCAGTGCTGATCAGTGTATTCTGAGAGCAGGGAAGACCCTGCTGTTAGAATACTATACCTCAGTGGGGAGGATTCCCAATATACATCAAGTATGTGGATGGTGGAATCAAGTCCATTTTTTGGTTAAAACAGCTCATCAATGACTCATCTATGGGCTGCTTTAGGCCTCATTCTCTCTCCAGCCATGACTTTAAGCTAATCTACTGATGATACTTGTGTATGCACTGTACTATACTGCAATATGTGGATATTTTGGAACCAGGCAGAAAACTGCTTAAAAAAAATGTGAGAATCTGAAGCCATAAACTGTCTTCTGAGACACTTGTAGATTTGTGGTTCACAGATGTAGTGAGAAGAACATGGCATGTGATTCTCCCCTGCATCACAAATAACTCTTAGCTATTTAAAGCCTCTGAAAGCGCCTATTTACAAATCTGCTAATGAGTTTACAATACTACAGCTGCTGGTGGTAATCGAATCATCCGATACCGAGGCTCTTCCCTGCTTGAGAGGCTGCACTGCAGCACTGTGGCTGTGTAAAGTTTGCTGCGCTGCAGTAGGCCCACTTTAATGCTCTCACTATTTTTATTTGTATATATTAAATGTCACTTTTATCCTAGCACTAAGACTAAGTGTATACCAGTACTGACTTCAGATACACACCCAGTGCCTGTTTACTAATGCAAATTTGTCCCAGTGTCAACAAGAGGTCTAAAGAAGCATAAAACACAGTTTTTGAAAATGATTATCTTTTATTCAATACACAGAAAAAAAAAAAAATATCAGAAAAACATATGGCAGCATAAGTGAACCATTTCAAAACCCTCTGTCCATATAGCCAACATACACCACCACCTACTCGTTACAGAAAAATTCTGAAAAAAAACTGCATAATTCTTAGATTGTAAGCTCTAAGGAGCAGGGCCCTCTGATTCCTACTGTATCAAATTGTATTGTATTTGTACTGTTTACCCTCAATTTGTAAAGCGCTACGTAATCTGTTGGCACTATATAAATACTGTATAATAATAATAATAATAATAATAATAATAAACTGTATACATGATATACTATATACTATGCTATACTAGTATAGATTATTTCAAGCAGGCAGTAATATGGAGGAGCTATAGACATTCCTTCTTCAGGAGAATAGATGAGGTCCATGATAAGTGCAATTGATAGTTACATCAGTTTTCAAGCTACCAAAGATCTCCCCATGATCGGTACGGGGACACACCAGGAAAAGATGTACAGGGGGAACTTCACATGTGAATATTCTCTTGATTGGAATAATATTGTATTAGGTACAAAAAAATATAATAATGTAAGGTTAAAAGTGGAAGTGATATATCTTGGGTGAATTAGGAATCTCACCCCAGGGGCGGCATCCTGAACAAAAGGCCATAGAATATAATAAGACGTATTATATAAAGTGCTTCTTCATTTATGGAGACTTGTCAGAGATCATTGTAATATCAATTTCCAGCTTATACGTAAAGTGGTTGTAAACCACCACATATAAAGTACCAAGTAAAGTGACTGGTCTCAGGTTATACACAGATATTAAACAAATCCTCCTACATAAGTTGTACCTGTCTATCTGCGGTCTTCTCTTCTCTACATCCATTCAAAAGCCATTTTTTCTTAACGCTTGTGTGAGCGTACAGAAAAAGGGATGGAGAGGAGAGCTCTAAGAGCTAATTGGATGGAAAAGACGCCCCCCTTCCACACAGCTCACAGGAACAGAGCCGAGGCTGTCAATCAGCTAGAATTCGCTCCCCTGTCACCATTTTTCTCTTGGTGTCAGGAAAACTTGTCAGAAATGACTCGTGCTGATAGCAGAGCAACAAAGCAGCAGATAAAAGAGACACAAGTACACATGGAGCGGAATTTGAAATTTTATATGCTCACCGCTAATCTTTGATATCTCTGGCATCCTACATGATACCAATGCGATCTTTTCACCACCTTCTGCTAAGTGGACGACCAATAGGCCAGTGATGTAAGATATGTTTGTGGAATAAAACTTTTTAAACGGTATCACACTATTTGGAGTTTATTTTCTCTGCATATTACGATCATCTTTGGATCATCATCAATGGGGATATCGCTGTAATTTGATTTGTTGACTGCTCTTTTTGCCAAAACATGAGAGTGTGAGGCAATACTAGCTGTTGAGTGTCCATCTGACTGGGGAAGTGGAACCACGTACATTCACACGGTGTGGTGACAGCTGGATACTCGATAACATAAAGTCTGAATGTGAAGTTATTTATGGACTAGCAATTATTTCTTTGCATCTCCGTGCACCCTTTCACTGAGGGGTCTTTTCTCTTTTTGAGCATTTTTATCATTCCTTAGCGCTACTTTTTATCTTTCTATATTAAATAGGGATGCACCGATACCATTTTTTTTTACAAGTAGGAGTACCGATACTTTTGTTATAGTACTCGCTGATACCAATTACCGATACCTACCGCAACTGTTTTGTTTACACTTCAGCTGTCAGCAATAGTACAAAGCATTGAAAAGTCATTTACAAATGAAATAAATAGATTTTTTTTTTGCGCTTTTTCAATGTGAAATGTGTAAATATATGTTAATATATATGTGTGTGAAAATATTCACTAACAAAGCAAACAAAAAAAAGTTTTAATTGTTTATCGTTTATAAAATAGACATGAACAAAAAAAAAAGCAGGAAAATAATAATTAAATGGAGGAGAATAGGGAGTTCATTAAGGCTGATTAGAGTAAATTAAGGGTTAATAAGGGGTTAAACAGAGGAACATTTATTCATCCCCACTGAAAGCTCAAAGAACCAAGCCTGAAAGTATCGGCTTCAGGTATCGGCGCATTTACACGAGTACCGATACTTGTGCAACTACTCGGTATCGGCACCGATACTAATATTAAACCTTATTATTTATATATCTAATGCACTTTTCTCCCTGGAGACTTTCTGTTGGGGCAGATAGTGAGGCAGGCATCTTGGGCACACTCATTAGCAAATCATATTAGGGCCAATATAGATAGGAGTCAATTCATTTTCCAGCATGTCATAGAAGGAAGGCCACATATGCACAGGGAGAACATGCAAACTCAATGCAGATTCATACCTTATAAATTTGTTGCATAAAAATGTATTGTCTGCATTTTTACAAAACACAACAAAACAACATGTTAAAATACACAGCAATGCATCACAATGTGCTGTTCTGTGTAACATTGGAGTTATTGCTTGTTACCATTTAACAAAGTAAAAAAAAAAGCATTGGGAAGTGTTGTTACAATGTTTTTTTTTAAATATACGTTTTTATTGATTTTCAAAAAACAGGCAACAAACAAAAATGATATTATATCATACCTGGTCCCTGTGCCAGTTTAATTTTAAAGAAAGGTGTTATCCCATGTTACATATGTACACCTAGAGTTTTCACATAATCATGAGTCCTTGCCCAATAACTAATGGAGAGATTGCCAAGAGTCATATTCCTCTAGGAGACTATTGAGGCGGAAGAGGGGTCCGTGAGCCATTTGGACCAAACCTTTTCATGTTTGAGGAGACAACCCCTATTTATATATGTTTCTTTGTATAATGGTAAGCTATTATTAATGAGTTGTTTCCACAAAGTCAGCGATGGGGGGGGGCGTTGTTACAATGTAGCGGTTGTGCGTTATACACAGCGAACACATGCCCACAGGTGTGAATGAGCCCTAAGTTTTTAATGGTAAGGAAGGTTAAGTGTTAAGGACTCTTTTGAGGGGATGGTGTGTTCAAGTAGGGGAAGGTTAAGTGTAATACTTTGTATAAATATTATATAAATGAATTACATAATACAAACTTTCTTAGTGAAATCTGCTCAATATTCCCTTCAAAATTAATACTGTTACATACATACATGTACAGTAGGTTAAGGTCATTTTACCATTTTCGTCCGAATGCATTTTCGTTCAAATTTCGGGTATTTGTTATTGTTTTAACAGACAATAACGAATGTGCAGAATCCGAAAATCGAAAGATCTGACATAAACAAATGCTTCATTTTTGTTTTCGTTGCGACAACAGTTCGATATAGATAGGAGATTCGACATGACACTGACAATAGTGATCTGTGTCCATCGAACCTATGGTCGAATGTGCCTAACCTTAGCTCTATTAGTCCAAAATTATTCTACATAGAGAGAAAAGATTCCACATAGAGAGAAAAGATTCGACATAAAGAGAAAAGATTTGACATAGAGAGAAAAGATTCAACATTATAGAGACAATAGCAAAAAAGGTCGAATGTGCCTAACCTAATTCTATTAGTCCAAGATTATTTGACATAGAGAGAAAAGATTCGACAAGAAGATTCGACGAAGCAGTCACCGCGAGTGGACATTTATGGTCAAATAGGCTATAGAAGAATTCTAATGTTTGTTAACTAGTAATAATAATTAATAAATATAATTATTACTAGTGTCATACAACATTAGAATTCTACTATAGCTTGTAGGCGAAACATTCGACCGGAAATGTACGATTGCGGCGTCGTACAGTTTAGCTGCTCCGTCGAATCTTCTTAGAACATTCGACAGACACCATAAGCCTTCAATGACAGATTCGACCTTAATTATTTCGGATTTTCAGACGAATGCATTTTTTAACGAAACAAAATAAATAAAGACGAATTTCGGGAGTAACTAAATACATTTATTTTTCAGACAAAAATGAAATTCCTAAACAAAATATTTCGGTGTGCACATGTCTAACCATATATGCTTTTTTAATTTAATAAAACAAAATTCTTACTAGTAGACTGAACCAGGGCCGTCTTTAGCGCAGGGCAAACGGGGCACTTGCCCCGGGCCCAATCTTTGTTGGGGGGCCCGCGCTAGCCGTGAATTGGGGCCCCGATCACAGCTTTGCAGAACGCACAGAGGACACGGGAGGATGTATTCCTCGCTAGCCAGCTGAGAGGGGGCGGGGCCGGGAGCTCCACTGACGCTCTGACCCCGCCCACGTGCAGCCTGTGTACTCGGAAAAGAGCTTCTGTAGTGAGAGCCAGTGATCGGATTGTGAGTGTCAGTGGAGCTTCCGGCCCCGCCCCCTCTATACTGGCTGGTGAATACAGAGGTCCGGGGGCGGGGTCGGGAGCTCCAATGACACTCCCACTCTGATCACTGGCTCTCACTACAGGCGCTCTATTCCCAGTACACAGGCTGCACGTGGGCGGGGTCAGAGCGTCAGTGGAGCTCCCGGCCCCGCCCCTCTCAGCTGGCTAGCGCGGAATACATCCTCCCATGTCCTCTGTGCGCTCTGCAAAGCTGTCATCGGGGCGACAATTCACGGGTGATGTGGGCCCAGGGCCCACCCAACAAAGCATCAGTGGAGCTCCCAGCTGCTTTAGTGAGAGCAGAGAGTGGAAGCCCCGCCCACAGTCCTGAATGTATGTAATGAGTTTGGCTGGCCAGGTATGTCCTTACAACCATAAAATGCCTGACTGTTTAAACCCTGAGCTGTGTTATTTAACTGTAAAGTTGTGCATTGCTGAAAGTTCTCTGACCATCCCCTGTATAATGTCTGCAGTCTCTGTCTCCTGCAGTATTTCCGCAGTCTCTGATTGTCTCCTGCAGTATGTCCGCAGTCTCTGACTGTCTCCTGCAGTATTTCCGCAGTCTCTGATTGTCTCCTGCAGTATGTCCGCAGTCTCTGAGTGTCTCCTGCAGTATTTCCGCAGTCTCTGAGTGTCTCCTGCAGTATGTCCGCAGTCTCTGGTAATCTCCTGCAGTATGTCCGCAGTCTCTGATTGTCTCCTGCAGTATGTCCGCAGTCTCTGATTGTCTCCTGCAGTATGTCCGCAGCCTCTGATTGTCTCCTGCAGTATGTCCGCAGTCTCTTATTGTCTCCTGCAGTATGTCCGCAGTCTCTGATTGTCTCCTGCAGTATTTCCGCAGTCTCTGATTGTCTCCTGCAGTATTTCCGCAGTCTCTGATTGTCTCCTGCAGTATTTCCGCAGTCTCTGATTGTCTCCTGCAGTATGTCCGCAGTCTCTGATTGTCTCCTGCAGTATTTCCGCAGTCTCTGATTGTCTCCTGCAGTATGTCCGCAGTCTCTGACTGTCTCCTGCAGTATGTCCGCAGTCTCTGATTGTCTCCTGCAGTATGTCCGCAGTCTCTGGTAATCTCCTGCAGTATGTCCGCAGTCTCTGATTGTCTCCTGCAGTATGTCCGCAGTCTCTGATTGTCTCCTGCAGTATGTCCGCAGTCTCTGATTGTCTCCTGCAGTATGTCCGCAGTCTCTGATTGTCTCCTGCAGTATGTCCGCAGTCTCTGGTAATCTCCTGCAGTATGTCCGCAGTCTCTGATTGTCTCCTGCAGTATGTCCGCAGTCTCTGATTGTCTCCTGCAGTATGTCCGCAGTCTCTGATTGTCTCCTGCAGTATGTCCGCAGTCTCTGATTGTCTCCTGCAGTATGTCCGCAGTCTCTGATTGTCTCCTGCAGTATGTCCGCAGTCTCTGGTAATCTCCTGCAGTATGTCCGCAGTCTCTGATTGTCTCCTACAGTATGTCCGCAGTCTCTGATTGTCTCCTGCAGTATGTCAGCAGTCTCTGATTGTCTCCTGCAGTATGTCCACAGTCTCTGGTAATCTCCTGCAGTATGTCCGCAGTCTCTGATTGTCTCCTGCAGTATGTCCGCAGTCTCTGAGTGTCTCCTGCAGTATGTCCGCAGTCTCTGATTGTCTCCTGCAGTATGTCCACAGTCTCTGATTGTCTCCTGCAGTATGTCCTCAGTCTGTGATTGTCTCCTGCAGTATGTCCGCAGTCTCTGATTGTCTTCTGCAGTATGTCCGCAGTCTCTGAACCTCTCCTGTAGTATGTGTATTAATGTGCCCCTTTACTTGCTCAATTATTTGGGATTGCTCCACTGTTCAGTGAGAGGTAATGATGTGCATGAACCTCTAGCAACCAATCAGCAAACAGTAGTGATCTGCTTTAATCTCTAGCAACCAATCAGTAAGTGCTAATGATGTGCTGTAACCCCTAGCAACCAATTAGTGAGCGCTAATAATGTACATTAACCTCTAGCAACCAATCGGCAAGCAGAAATTATGTGTTGTAACCTCTAGAAACCAGCCATTGAGCAGTAATGATAGGCTGTAACCTCTGGATATCATTTTTGAAGTGAAGCCAAAGCAAAGCAAAGACAAGGTGTAAACAGGACTGTAGCTAACCATTTTATTTAGTGACGTGAGCTTTGACTGGCGTTAAGAGAGCTTTAACAAAGCGTGTCAAAAGCCATGTTTTGAAGCAAGTGTAAACTATCCCTAAGTGTCCAGTGATTATTCTCAGTCACATGCTGTGTGAGTGTTCTCCAGCAGGGTGCGCTAGAGATATTACTGCACATTATAGATATTTAATACCTGGCCAATCAGCAGGCCTGGGGAGCTTGCTGTGCATGCTGGGAGAGCTATTAAATATCTGAGTCACTTCCTGCTCTTTCTCTTTCCCTCCAGGGACTTTCCCTGAGAGGATGTCTGTGTGATCCACTTATCTAGGCCTCAGGGCCTAGAGGTATGGAGTGTTGAGGGATCTCCTGTCATGGGAGGTGTCCCTAAGTTGAGATGAAGTGCTACCGGCCGTTGGGGAAGCAAAGCTGCAGTTGTCCTACCACAGGGATGGTGAGTGACTGACCGAGCTGGGAAGCACCACATGAACCTTCCCACTGCTGTCCTGCCTTATATCCTAAGACTAAGAAAACACAGAAACCTCAGTTGACAAGGAGCCACTATTATGAGATATATTCCATCCAGCAGAGTTCTGTGACAGAAGGATTGATATTTGTGAGAAGACCATGTATGGGACCAGAGGCTGTGTATTGTTAATGGAACCCTCAGGTATCCTGTGTTCCCTCCATCCTCCTTCCCACTTTTCATGCACATGCATTATTAAAGCATCTAAAGTGTATTCAAAGTGACTGGCGCCCTTAATTAATCCACCACCACCCAGGAAAAAGGACTTTCAAACTGAGAAGGAATGTGCCAAGGACATATATTACCAAGTAAGTCTGGGACATTCCCATGTACCTATTGGGCATCAGTAGAGCCAAATGTGCCAGGACTGGTTACCGATAGCGTCACAGAAACAAGATTAAGAAAGGAAAAAACCTTAACACATATTGCACTTTTTCTGAACAGATTCCAACACACTACTCCCAATGCACATAATCCTGTAGAATGGCTGTAATGTAAATGAGTGCTGCAGCAGCCAACGGCTGGAACCGCAGATAATCAAAGCGAGAAATTGTCACCAACACACCAAGGATCTCCAGAACGAGTCCAAAGCTTTATTAAGAAATCACATCATTGTAACAGAAGCAATGTTTCAGAGCTGTGCAGGACCCTTTTATAGGCATGTGACGTAGTGAGTAAACATGTCTTTTTCAGCAAGAATGTTAGATCCCTTTCACACTGGGGCGGTTTTCAGGCACTTTAACTCTGATAATAACCTCTGCTAAGCTCCTGAAAAAATTCAAGTGTGAGCATTCCAAAAAGTTCTGCAAGCAGTATCTTTGGGGAGAGTTGGTAGTGCTATATTTAGTGCTCCCCAAACGCCCTGCCCATTGAAATAAATGGGCAGCGCTTTTTATTCTGCCACAACACGGGAGTTTTTAAACCCTTCTTTTATGTTAAAAGCACCCCACTAGTTGGCTGAAAAGCGCCGCTTAAACAGCGATAAAGTGCCGCTAAAACATCGCTTTACCACTAACGCGGCCACGGCCCCAGTGTGAAAGGGGTCTGAAGGTTAGCCTGGTAAACCTGTTAAAAGATGCCTAGTACTCAACCAGCTGGTTAAAAATAGTAAATACTGTGTAGCCAGGTGCTGGGCTACAGCAATATGGAGAAGGAGACACTGGGGTTGATTTACTAAAACTGGAGAGTGCAAGCTTTGGTGCAGGTCTGCAAAGAATCCAGTCGGCTTCCAGGTTTTTTGTAAAATCTTAATTGAACAAGCTGAAGTTAGAATCTGATTGGCTACCATGGACAGTTGCACCAGATTTTGCACTCTCCAGTTTTAGTAAATCAACCCAATTGCTTTTTCTTCTTCTCTCCCTCTACTGAGATACTGACGTTATGCTGCACCATTCTTCTCTGGCCAGCAGGGGGAGTGCTAAAGCCAAACAAGCCCATAGACATCTATGAAGAGCGCTGAGCTAGGTTTTCTGGGAGTTGTAGTTTGAGATAGCAGCCATATAATGGAGTCAATTCACTCCTTACACTATGGATCCCAGTAGGCACTGTGCAGATTGAGGAGTAGGAGATATTTTTTTATTAAACTGCCTGGGAAATTTCCTTTGGTACTCAGTGAATTAGAGAGAGAGAGAGGACCTCTGTCTGAATTTTCGCCTGCCAGACATCTGCCAGGGACCTTGCCATCGTAGATCCGAGCCCGAGAATGAGTGAGGACACCTGGGGGCAGCTTAGCACCGTCCACATCACAGCACCTTCCCCGCTGCAGCAGGGAGACTGGAGCGTCCGCTAACCCTCTGCTTCCCACTGCTGATTACCAGAGGCTTTCAGGGCAGAGACTGAGGGGGCCCCCCTTCTACAGCAAGAGGTCACCACAGCATCCCAGGGACTGGTGAGGGCCCTCACCAGTCCCTGCCCACTGCCCACTGCTAATACTGTTAGCATGGATTGAGCCACAGAGATCAGGACACCAAGTGTACCCAATGCACTAATTCTGCACTCTATACCGCACCTATTCTAAACCTAGAGTTCACATATACCAACCGTTTATCGCATTATACAGAACCTTTACTGCATCTGAACCACATCTACCTTGCACCTGTATCAAGACTATACCATACCTATACTGTACCTATACTACATGCAGGTTAAAGTGATTGTAAAGGTATAGTTTTTTTTTTTAAACAACAAACATGTCTATACTTACCTGTTCTGTGAAATGGAATTGCACAGAGCAGCTGCAAACCAAAGCTGCAGACGTGCATGGTGCTGGGTCCATTGAGGGCTCAACTAAGTAAAAGGGGAGGTGAGGGGGGTGCTAACACCTAAACATTTTTTACCTTAATGCAAGGAATGCATTAAGGTAAAATATGTTTAGGCCTCTTTCACACTTGTGTGACCTGAAAGTCGCGCAACTTTGCCGCAACTTTGATGCAACTTGAAGCAATGCCTTTGTAATCTTGAGGTCTATAGACCTCAAAGTCGGATCAAAGTAGTGCAGGGATTACTTTGAAGTTGCACAGATATGAACGGTACTCATTGGAAATCATGGTGTACGACTTGTCATGCTACTTTACAGTCCCAAGTCGCAGGAAAAGTCATACAAGTGTGAAAGAGGCCTCATCACAGACTGGAAAATGTAGCATTTCATTTGGAAATCAAGGTCCCAGAGTCTGGAGGAAGAGTGGAAAGGCACAGAATACAAGTTGCATGAGGTCCAGTCCAAAGTTTCCACAGTCAGTGATGATTTCATCTGCTGGTGTTGGTCCACTGTGTTTTAAGTCCAAAGCCAGCGCAGCCCTCTCCCGGGAAATTCTAGAACACTTCATGCTTCCCTCTGCTGACCAGCTTTATGGAGATGCTACTTTCCTTTTTTCAGCAGGACTTGGCACCTGCCACACTGCCAAAAGTACCAATACTTCAGCCCCAGAAGGTTTTACCCACTTCCTGACCAGGCCATTTTTTGCGATACAGCACTACGTCGATTTAACTGACAATTGCATGGTCGTGTGACAAAATTGACGTTGTTTTTTTTCCCACAAATAGAGCTTTCTTTTTGTGGTATTTGATCACCTCTGCGGTTTTTATTTTTTGCGCTATAAATAAAAAAAGAGCAACAATTTTGAAAAAAAAATTTTTTTTTTTACTTTTTGCTATAATTAATATCCAAAAAAAAATTCTTCATCAGTTTAGGCCAATATGTATTCTTTTACATATTTTTGATAAAAAAAAATCGCAATAAGTGTATATTGATTGGTTTGCGCAAAATATATAGCGTCTACAAAATAGGGGATATATTTATGGCATTTTTATTATTACATTTTATTTTTTTTTTACTAGTAATGGCGGTGATCAGCGATTTTTAGCAGGACTGCGACATTGCGGCGGACAGATCGGACACATTTGATACTCTTTTGGCACTATTGACATTTATACAGCGACCAGAGCTAAAAATAGCCACTGATTACTGTATAAAGGTCACTGACAGGGAAGGGGGTAACTCTAGGGGGCGTTCAAGGGGTTAAGAGTTCCCTAGGGAGGTGTTTCTAACTGTGGGGGGAGTGGACTGACAGGTAGTAGAGAGAGATTGCTGTTCCTGATCACTGGGAACAGCAGATCTCTCTCTACTTCCCTGACAGAACGGGGATCTGTTTGTTTACATTGACAGATCCATGTACAGCAACGGCAATTTGTGCAGGGGAGCTAACCTGCCACTGTATAACAATGGCGGCTGGTCAGCAAGTAGTTAATGATCATGGTATCACTGTGCTTGATTGGCCAGAAAACCTTGCCTGACCTAAACCCCATAGAGAATCTGTGGGGTATTGTCAAGAGGAAGATGAGAGACACCAGTCCCAACAATGCAAATGAGCTGAAAGCCACTATTAAAGCAACCTGGGCTTCCATAACTCCTCAGCAGTGCCACAGGCTGATCGCCACCATGCCATGCTGCATTGATGCAATAATTCATGTAAAAGGAGCCTTGACCAAGTATTGAGCGCATGTTATACTCTACATGGATATACTTTTCAGTAAGCCAACATTTATGTATTAAAAATCCTTTTTTATTTATTGGTCCTATTTAATATTCTAATTTTCTGAGATACTGAATTTTGGGTTTTCACTAGTTGTAAGCCGTAGTCATCAAAATGAAAAGAAAGAAATGCTTGAAATATATCACTCTGTGTGTAACGCATCTATATAAAATTTACAAGTTTCACTTTTTGAATTGAATTACTGAAATAAATTAACTTTTTGATGATATTCACATTTTTTGAGATGCACCTGTATATGCTGACTGTAATGCCCAAGACCCTAGAGTATATAGTATAAGTACTAAGTTTTTCTTTTTTTTTCTATTCCTTATTTGTTTCATTTAGTGAAAATGTTTGACCTGTGCTATCCAGTTGCTGTTATATCTCAGGTATAGGTGGCAAAGGCTTTTTGCCATGTTTAGGAGAAGGGGGTGAGTAAAAAATGCTGCCCAATGTAATGCGGGTTACAGTAGAAAAAATGAAATCAGATTTCAGGTGTCAAGGAGGAACCTGTTAATAATTTGATTTGATGAGATTAACAATCAAATGACCAAGCTACAGTTAGTCTCACCTCCTCTGTTACATACCGTACGTTCTGTGTGTTCCACCACCAACCTGTCCACCTGCTAGTGTCCTGTGTAAGAATCCCTCTTTAAGCTGTGTTGTTCTGTGTCAAAGCTTAAACAGGGCTATAGAACTTCCACATGTGACAGTGCTCAGTTCTGGTGATGGACCACTCAGGCATGGAACACAGCGTTGTGAGAGAAGGTCACATGCGCCCCCCCCCCCATATCTGAAAGTATTGGGTATTTCACAAGGCTGTGTGGGAGCACCAGGAACGTTGACCTCTTAAAAAAAGAAGACAGTCTCTTTAAAGGTAGAGATAATAAGCCATAGCTCCCATGCCTCCAAAATGTTTTTTTTTCTGTCGAGAAGGATTGCCGTTAATTTTTCTTTAGTGCCATTTAATGGATTTACATTCTTGAAAGCAGAGTGTTGGGGACTTGTATGTTTTGTTGTATTAAATATGTGCATAATCTATGCAAGTTTCTAGGGCTGTATGCTTCACTGTTTGCACATAACATTCAATATATACTTTTCAAAATCGTGCAATTGATTTCCTGGAAAATTGTGACAGGCCTCCATTATTCACTTGTGCCATGGACATCATAAAATCTAAATATGGCTCTGTCCTTGTTGGCAGATGGTCCATTAAGTCTACTCATATATTATTCCTATTATTTACTGCTTTTATCAAAGAACATACATGTGTTTTTTCAAGGATTACATTTGGTTTCTGTTGAATTTCCCTCCACATCTGCTGGCAGTCAGATGCATGCTTGTAGCACTCTTTCAGGAAAAGATCACTTTCTAAATGACTGCACTGTTTGGCATTGCATGTGTTACTGGAGAGACAGAGCCATAGAGTAATAGAAAGTTATGTGTGGTGCTATCTCAGATTTCTTGTTAAGAGGAAGACGTAATAACCGAAATGGAGCTGTGACACCTCTGAATAATGTCAACAACCTGCACATGTTATTATGAGGCGTGGTAAACATACATGATGGGAATGGTGGAGAACAGGAAACAGTGATGGAAGGACAGGAGCAGTGACAGGAGCAGTGACTATTCTCTGGTGACTTTGTGGCTTTCTAAGTTGATACTTTTCTGCTTATACTTATAACAAATTACCATTCTACAATATGGTCCAAAAAGGAAAGGGGAAATGGTGAGGAGCACCGGGGCTTTGTGACACCCAGGTATTTTTTAAATAGTCATACACAGTAATGAAAATATAAAACAAACATTTATTGAAAAAGCTAAAATGTCACTTCTATCAGATTACAGGGCATCACTGAACATTAAAAATACAAATAGCATTAAACATGTACAAGGTATATATAATACAGTTAATCCAATACAATATAGTGAATCCAAATAGATTCTCTATTATGCATTTTGCCAAGCGGCCACAACGCGTTTCGACCTGTGTGGTCTTCTTCAGGGATTTGCCCTTGGATGACACAGTGGAGGATTCTCTAAAGTAAACACACACAATAAGTATGCTACATAACCAAATGTACATGTACAAACATCTAGAAAAAACAGTATATACCATAACAAGAATGCATGTAGACTTACATAGCTGATAAAATGTACGCAAATTGATTGGTGATGCCAGAGATCAACCAGAGTGGAGGTGAAGCATAGGAAGATCTTGATGGTTACACTGCATCTTATTTCAAAAAAGTTTTGGACCTCCTCTCACCTCTCTTAACTAATGCCTGCAATCATATTCTAAAAGGCCACAGCTTTCACATGGAAACCCTATTAGCCTCCATTTCCTTGATCCCTAAGCCTCAGGCGGACCATACCACATGGTCCAACTACAGTCAATCTCACTCTTGATCTTAGAAACCAGACTTATGACTATAATACTTGCTTCTAGGCTAAATCAGATCATTGAACGCTTGGTTAGTAAACCAAGTATGCTTAGGTGTGGTTCATTCCATTTCGCCAGGCCAGCGACAACATACAAGCACCAACCATCTAGCCTAAAACGCATATAGCCAAAACGCATAATATCCTTTTTTTCTGCTCTCATTGGATTTCTGTACAGCCTTTGACTCTGGCCCTACCGCTTTCACCTCTTGTGCCTATGGGACTTGCTTTCAACATTGGGGGAGGATGCCCCACCCTACATCACTGTTAATAAGTCGCCAGTGGAATAAAAGCAGGAACGGGACAGCTTCAAAGTTGACCCCCACCCTGGCAGACCTGCAGATATGACCACACTGGAAAATGTTAACCATGTGAGGTATTGGCAGATTGCTGAGTTGACATTCAGACAATTTCTAAGGTAACAGGCATATCAAAAACTGCAGTTTAGCACATCTTGACCCAAAATCTTGATGTGCACATGGTTTCTCCCCAATGGGCCCCACGATTGCTGATGTCTGATCAGAAACAAATACGACTCATGACATCCAGAGACAATCTGCAGCTATTCAGAAGAGATCCAGGGAACTTCTGTGCTAGGTTTGTGACCGTAGATTAAACTTAGTTTCACCACTTCCAACCTGAACTATCGAAACAGTGGAAACATACTTCCTCCCCTGCGCCAAAGAAGGCTCAGAGTGTTCCGTCGGCAGGCAAAGTTATGGCGACAGTCAGATTCCAAGGGTGTGCTGCTCAATGATTATCTTCAGAAAGGACAGACTATCACCAAGGACTATTATGCAACCTTGATTCATTGTTTGCATAATTCCTTCAAGGTGAAAAGACGTGGTATGCTCCAGAAGGGAGTCTTGTTCCATCAGAGCAATGTGCCTCCAAATCCATCTACTGTGGCAATTGCTGCTATCCATTCATGTGACTTTTCTCCGCTTCACCATCCACCATATCACCATATCTCACACCATTGAACTACCACCTATTCCCAAAACTGAAAAAAGAACTGTCTGGTGTTTGTTTCACCAGTGACAATGAAGTAATTGATGTCATGACTCCTTTTTTGGATAACCAAACTTCAGATTTTTTTTCAACAGGGATTCGAGGACTGTAGTACTGTTGGGATAAGTGTGTGGACACTGAAGAAAAGTACGTAGAAAAATAATATTACTTCATTGACATCAGACACTTTCTTCAAAGTCAGGCTGAGAACTTTCAGGATGCCCTTCTTAGAGGAAAAGGGTATGTCACTTTGCTTCCATGAACAAACAGTGTATCTGGGGAGTGAAGGAAATGTAAGTATTTTTAAAGCTTAAAGTGATTGTAAAGTCTCATGTTTTTTTAGTTAAAAATAACAAACATGCCATACATACCTCTTCTGTGCAGTAGTTTTGCACAGAGTAGCCCCGATTCTCCTCTTCTCGGGTCCCTCTTAGGAGCTCCTGGCCCCTCCCTCTTGTTGAGTGCCCCCACACCAAGCAGCTTGCTATGAGGGCACCCGAGCCGAGCCACAGCTCCCTGTGTCCATTCAGACATGGAGCCGCGGCCCGGCACCGCCCCCTTTCTCTCCTCATTCGCTGACTGACTTGACAGCAGTGAGAGCTAATGGAACCGCGCTGCTGTCTCAGCCACTGAGGTGGAGAGTCCTGGGCAGCCGAGACACTCCTGCAGCATCGATTTAGATGGACCTGAGGTAAGTATTAAGGGGGCTGAGGGGGGCTGCAGCACACAGAAGGCTTTTTACCTTAATGCATAGAATGCATTAAGATAAAAAACATTCTGCTTTTACAACCACTTTAAGTTTAGTTACACCAATTTTATTCAGCACAAGGGATGGTATTTACATTGAATGAGAAGTGACCTTTGTACTGGTGGCTGCCCTGTTTGGTGAAAAGTTCCTGCCCCCAAATCCCGCTGATGTGATCTTCTGGTTCATAAAAGGTATATTATAGCGTCTTGCAATGAAAAGCACTATATGACTGGAGAACAGGCTGATGGAGGAAAGGTCCACCTCCTCCATACATAGAGCGCTTCTGATTGCGAGAAGCTATAGTACAACTTTTATGAATGGAACAGGGGTGGAAAGGGTAGGCACTTTTGACGAGTGTTCTGTGTTTGTAACAGGTCCAACAGAACAGAGCAGTCACCAGCACAAGGAACACTTCTCATTCCGTATAAGTACCCTCTTTTGTGCTGATTTAAAAACAAATAACTCAACTTAAGCTTTAAGGGTATTCTTACACAGCCACCAGATTGGGGAATTTGGCAGCTACTATGATTTAATGCCAGGTACCCCCTCCTCACAATCTTCAGGTAAGAAAGGGTGAGCCTAAGGCCACATGCATTAAATGCTTCCACACTTGATAAACATGCAACATGTGTGTCATACTACTCCATTGACTTCATTTACTACTATCAGGCCCCGATCTGGGAGAACATTAGCATCACAGGACGAACAGAGCCTGACCTATTCTGCGTCCAGAACCAGCGTGACTTTAATCTTATGCCATATCAGATGGATAATAGAACACCCAGCTCTTCTCTTAAAATATCTGGATTGCATTAGCAATGTATTAATTTATTGTACTTGATGTCTGAAGTTAATCTTCGTTTTTCATGCTGAATGACTTCTGGTCCCTATAATGGCCCCATGTTTAATCATGACAACCCAAGCATCCTTTGTACTTCCTTAGGATCAATCCTTGGATTAGGCTCTTTGAGAAGATAATACATTTGTTGGTGCGTAGCATAAAGCAACACTAACAACTTTACAACTTAAATGTATTGTGGGGCGAAAACACATTCTAATAAACATATGCTTTTGTAGAGCACATTCTGTTCCTTGTCCGTACAATAATTATTATTAATGAGTGGAGAAAGACATATTCTGCTGTCATCAAGATGCGGATCAGGAGGTCAAACTGTATAATCGGTGCTGATGTTCCAGACACAGCTCAGAATGACCTCTAGTGGATTTTAGCAAGCACTGCATCTGAACATGCTCTGCATGTTATCTCTGTGCTCTGTATGTCACTCATATAGACATTGAAGAGCTGGCCATGTGCACGGGTCATGGAAACAACTATAGAAAAATATTTTATACCCTCATATATAAACTGCATTGTGAATATGTAAAAACAGTAATATAGGTTGTTGGCAGTGTCACTGTAGACATCCAACAGCGAACAGTGGGGGCTCAGAACAAATGTTCCCACTCAGACAGCTTTGGTAGCTCACAGTTATCTGATAGCATAGTTCATACATTAAACACTGCCAGTTATTGCCTGATACTAGCAGTTTTAGTATGTTCTAAAGATATCATACATACAGGCATACCATAAGTAAGTAAGGCCTATCGGTCAATGCTGGGATTTGTTGTTCCACTGCCAATGGTTAGCAACAGTTTGTCTACACAAAATCTAAATAAGAATTACCATGAGGTAAATTATATATGTTTAACTATAAATCATTACCCAGAGTACATATAGGGGTTGATTTACTAAAACTGGGGAGTGCAAAATCTGGTGCAGCTCTGCATAGAAACCAATCAGCTTCCCTGTTTTTTTGTTAAAGCCTAACTGAACAAGCTGAAGTTAGAAGCTGATTGGCTACCATACACTGCTGCACCAGATTTTGCACTCTCCAGTGTTAGTAAATCAACCCCATAATGTTTAGACCAACTAAATAAAACTGTATTTAAAACAAACTTTCAATTGATGCTTTAATGGTTTCCACTTCCCATCCGAGCCAATTCTGGCACTTCACACCTACATGTAAAAATCATCATTTTTTCTAGAAAATGACTCAGAACCCCCAAACATCATATATGTTTTTTAGCAGAGACCCTAGTAAATAAAATGGCGGGCGTTGCAACTTTTTATGTCACACAGTATTTGCGCAGTGATTTTTCAAACATGGGGGTTTTTTTTGGAAAAAAAAAAGCAGTTTAATGAATTAAAAAAAAACTAAAAAACCAATAAAGCTAGCCCAAATTTTTTGTATAATGTGAAAGATGATATTACGCCGAATAAATAGATAGCTAACATGTCACGCTTTAAAATTGCGCACACTCGTGGAATGACGCCAAACTTACTTATTTTAAAATCTCCATAGGCGACGCTTTAAAAATTTTTACAGGTTGCCTGTTTAGAGTTAGAGGATGTCTTGGGCTATAATTGTTGCTCTTGCTCTAACGCACGTGGCGATACCTCACATGTGTGATTTGAATGTTGTTTACATATGTGGGTGCGACTTACATATGCATTCGCTTCTGTGCGCGAGCATGCGGGAACGGGGGGGGGGGGCTTTTTATTTATTTATTTTTGTTCTTTATTTTACTTTTATTATTTTTTTTTACACTTTCTCTTTAAAAAAAAAAAAAATTATATCACTTTTATTCCTAATTTAAGGAATGTAAACACCCACTATAATAGGAATAATGCATGACAGGTCTTCTTTATGGAGAGACGTGGGGTCTATAAGACCCCACGTCTCTCGTTCAGGCTGGAAGGACTGAGATCAAAAAATAAATAAACTGTCTCGGCCTTTCCAGCCACATCCCTGACACTGTTTACTTTCGCAGACCCGGACATGATGTCATAACGTCGTGCCCGGGCCTCCAAGGGTCATAGAGATGACTGGGGACCATCTGGTCACCAGAAATCTATATGCTCAACTTCCAGCGGTGATCGATTTGTTCTCTGGCTTGCCGATCGCACAAGCGAGCTGGTAGAAGCCCCGGAGGTTCAGCCACTTGATCGTTCTTACAGGTGGCAGGAGGGTACGTCCTCTCCACCCCATCCTACCACCTGTCAAAACGATCAAGCGGCTGAACTGCCGTTATGATTGTTCTTATGGTGCAGGGAATCACCGGTCAAAAAAGATGATATCTGGATGATACCTGGCATCATTCAGATAGCCCCACTGAAAAGTCCAGGACGTCATATGACGTACCTTGGGCAGGGAGTGGTTAAAGTTGATAAGGTTTAAACTGTTTTATATCTTCTTTTCTTACTATTTATATGACATCTTTATTTTACAAACATTTAACCCAGGATGCACTGATACAGGACCCTCAGAACATTCTGGGTTTCCTGATAAAAGGGCACAGCAGCAGATGTTTCCTTTTAGACTATCTCTTTCTGGGGCCGTATTCACACTTCTTGGACAAAGAGTGGTGCAAACGCAAGCTCTGAGCTTCCTGGCGATGCTGATAAGCGAAGTGAGGCTGCACGTTCACCATATGTGACGTCATTTCCGGGTTTTGATCTGGTTTGAACATTCGGCCGTTTGGAGCGCACGTCGACTTGCACATGCATATACGGTGTAAACACACTATATGGACCATACTTGTGTTTTTTGCACAGGAACTTTCTGCCAGCAAGATCCGGCATTCAGACATCCATACTGTGTGCAAGGCCCCTAATACCTTTGGCTTGAAGTAAGATATGAAGCCTGTGTAAGATTGTGCTGTTTGAATGGTCTTGGGCAGTGTGGCAGATGACACTACAGATCCACGTGACATTCTCCACACCTGACAAGAGGAAGCTGCTCTCACTTTATGTGATGGGATCCACATTACATGGCTCTGACAGACAGTCATAAGAAAACAGGTCTCTAGTGTTCAGCCTGATACTTTTGGTTTAAAGATGATTTTCATTATGGTTGGAGTTCTCCTTTAAATGTAATAGATACCATGACATTTCAAGCCCAGCGTCAACAAAAATGTTTTTTTAGATTTGAATGGGTTAGAAACACTGTCAGGTTTTTATTGCTGCCTGTGTACTCATTGTTGTTTATCGCCAGCGGGGACACCCAAAGGTATAAAAACCTGCAAACTGTTGTAACTCTTACTTCCTGTCCTATCTAACAACTAACAGGTAAACAAGAAGTCAGTGAATGTTTACCTAGCAGGGACACAAGCTGCGGCGGATTTTCCATTTGCATTCATTTGACACGTTAGTGCAAAATGTTGTTTCCTGTTAGTGACTATGCCAATGCCCACTATATTATCTTGTGTTGTTCTGGCCGAGGTTTTCCTTTAAAAGAAAGCTGCCATGATATAATCATGAGGCTGCCACTGCTAAAGTCTCACTTTTGAAGATGCTTGTTGCCTGGCTGTCATGCTGACCTTCTGGCTTCCAAAATTCACTGCCCATGCAGATCAGACATTCTGACCTCACAGTGACTTCACTTGCTGCATGTTTGTTCTGAGTCATTGACTCAAAGTATTGAAGCCAGAGAATTAGCATTTTCAAAGAAGGTCTTATGCCATCCATGATGTTCCCTTTAAGATCAGACATTGTTACAGATAAAGCATTTAAGAAAGCCACAAATACTTTCACTAGTTTATCACATACGGTATTTATTATCTAAATGTGGGCATTGTCCTGCTTACTAGGCTTCTTCTGCTAAACAATCCTGTGTGCTCTGAATTTACCAATGATTAAGGCTGCCCATACACATGGCATTTTAATCAATTTCCATCCACTGGGAATTGCACACACAATGGCAAGTAATTCCTAGAAACTAGGCAATCAAAACATGTTCGATCGACCCCCAGCATATGGTCAATTGTGAAGTCAAAACAGGGAAATAAATTGCCAGCTTCAATAAAGTTTATTGGAAGATCAATTTAAAAATGGAAAAAGACCTACAACAATTTTGTCAAAAGCAGTTTGCAGTTTGAGTTTAAATTGCCTGTTGCCAGTCACCTTATTAGGCTAGAAGTACACAGGATATGTTTGTTAGCTCAAACCTGTTTCTAAAATTGCTGGCAAATAATTGATGAGAGTAGCAATTACTAAGCAGATGGCACGAATGACTTCTCATGGAGTAAACTACACAAGTAGCAAATCCGTCTCATGTGCTTTCCCCATACAGAGCCATTTATCACATCTGTTAAGTAGTCAGTTGCTACTCCCAGTGATTAATTGCTGATGATATTAGTCCCTTTTACATGGGCCGGACTGCGGCTGCGATCTGCTTGCTCTGCAGGGGATCTGTTCGCTGATCCATGCTGAGCAGGTGGGTGACAGGTCCGTGTCCTCTCTCCGCTTATGCAGAGCGGACACGGACACAACCCGCTCTGGGCCATGGGATGTGAATGGATCACCTGTCTACTTACACCCGACTGCAATCCCATCCGATCTGCTGGATGGAAGGGGAACTTATTCCCATCCATCTCTTTTTGGCAGATCAGACACATGTCCGTTTACACCTGTTACACCCGCCGCTCCATTGAGAAAAATGGAGGTTCTGATCGGGTCCGCCCTTCACTTTTTAAGTTGGACCCGATCAGAACCTGCATGTAAAAGGGGCCTAAAGGAGCAGAATTGAGCTACTAAATACATACCTTCCAACTTTTTGAGATGGGAACGAGGGACACCTATCAGCAAAAGTATGCAGGCATAGGACACACCCCTGGCCACACCCCTTAAAGGAGAACTGTACAAAAAAACAAGATTGATTAAACCCACAAGTTCTTTTTTTACCACTACTATTCCTTTATAATGGGTTTTGGAATTTACAAATGCAGCAATTTAGAAATCAGATGAAAGGTTTAGTGCTGGAAAACACTTTTTGATAGCTAAAAAGTGCATTTTATATACAACTATATAGATCAGACCAATATGAGGGACAAATGAGGAGGAATGAGGGACAGAGGGACATTGCTCCAAATCAGGAACAGTCCCTCAAAATCAGGGACAGTTGGGAGCTATGTAAATATATGTGTAGCTCTAGCTTAATGAGGCAATTGGTTAAATTTCTGCACTTGTGTAGATTTAGACCCCTTACACATAGGCGGACCAAGCGGGCCCACCTGTCAGTCTTTTAGGTGAACCCGATCGGAACACCCATTGCCCTCTATGGAGCAGTGGATGTCAATGGACATGCGATCCGATCCTGTACCCTAAAACAGACGGATGGGGATCCGATCAGGTGACAGATGTATGGAAATGGATAGGCAGTCCGTTTCCATCCGGCAGTCCATAGAGGATATTGGGCTGTGTCTGATGACCTTTCATCTGCCTGTTCAGCAGGGATCAGCAGAGAGATTCCCCGCTGAGCAGGCGGATCCACTGGTGGGCTCATGCACACAAGATGTTTTGGAAACTCTCCTAAAAGCCTTTCCTCCTGGCAGCAGCATTTTGGCAGAAAAAAAGCCCGGCGCTTGAAAAAGTGTGTAACGCATTAAGGCTCATTTAGGCGCTTTTAGAGGCATCAATTGTTCGGGCGTTAATTATTTTACTGGCCATTGAAATCAATTAACACTAAACATGTCTAGCATTAACAAGCATCAAAAGTTTTTTCTGCTAAAACGCCACTTCTGAACGCACTAGCAGTGGGTTTTCTTTCCTGCCTCTAAAAACTTGAACACATAGACTAACATACAGGGGAGTTTAGAGGCAGGCCCAAAAAAAAAAACATCTGACTCTCCTAGGAGCATGTCATGATTCTTTCTACCAAGTGCAGAGAGTTCTCACAGCTGGGGGGGGGGATCCAGGCAGCCTGCCACGTTTTATCACAACACGCGAATAAGTAGAAACAAAGTATCTTTTCGTTCTTTTATCAACGTCGCCGTGTAAATGAAGAAAGTTTAACCATTTAAAGAACAAACCTTTTCTGACATTTGTTGATTACAAGTAAAAATCATTATTTTCTGCTAGAAAATTACTTGGAGCACCCAAACATGATATATATTTTTTTTAGCAGAGACCCTATAGAATAAAATGGTGGTTGTTGCAATATTTTATGTCACACCGTATTTGCGCAGTGGTCTTTCAAACGCAAATTTTTTTTTTTTTTTAAATACTTTAATGAATTAAAAAAAAACTAAACAGTAAAGTTAGCCCAATAGTTTATATGTATGTGTATAATGTAAAAGATGTTACACCGCAAGAATCAAGATCTTTATTCTAAGCAAAAAAAAGTGATTCTGATTTTAGCCAAAATCGTGCAGCTCTACTACATTCTAAGGTAAGTTTCCCATAATGTGCTAGTATGCGATGCATACTAGCACATTATGGATTTACCTTGCAGGTTAAAAAAAATAAGAAAAAATTGGTGGTTTACTACCGCTTTAAATTATTGCAATAATATAAGTTTATCTCTTCTAACTGCCAAATATTAGAACAAGGCACAGAGAAGTAATATTACATGTGGTAGTACTAGGCACAGTACCTGTAGGTGGCTTCTACTCCCTTGATTAAATGCAAAAGTAATCCAGCTCAATGATCTCCATTAATTAGCAGAGACACTCCAGCTCCATGTGGTGGGCACTACCGGATGAACTCTGGCTATGCAAAGTATTAAGCCCTGAATGAATCCTTGTGATTTCTCTGTCCTGCACACCCTTCCAGGACACAGGCTTAGTGTCACACACTCTCAGGATCCCCCTCCTGCTGTAGTTTCTTCACAGCATGTGTGTTCGAGCAATCGATATGTAGAAGGGTCAGAGGCTTCGAGGAGAATTTTTGGTTCCAGCTGACATGGCAGTTGTGAGGGCAAAGTAGTCAGAGTGAAGCAGCCCTGGACTCAGTAGGGCAGGCTCTCCCTTTGGCTGTTTAAGCATATTTCACAACGACTTTCGCTGACAGCTGTAAAAGTATCCCTGTCCCCAGAGCACAGGTTCCTACAGAGGCCTTGGGACTGCAAGGAGGGGGAAAGAGTGGGCTTAATGGGAAGAACATTTAAACTGTAGATCATAGGTGGACTTCTGCTACTATTCTCCATATGGCTACTACATAGCTCCCAACTGTCCCTGATTTTGAGGGACTGTCCCTGATTTGGAGCAATGTCCCTCTGTCCCTCTTTCCCCCTCATTTGTCCCTCATTTTGGTCTGATCTATATAGTTTTATATAAAATGCACTTTTTATCTTTCAAAAAGTGTTTCCCAGTGCTAAACCTTTCATCCAATTTCTAAATGGCTGCATTTGTAAATTTTAAAAGCCAATATAAAGGAATAGTAGTGGTACATAAAAAAGCCCTTGTGGATTTAATTAACCTTTTTTTGGTTAATTCTCCTTTAAGGGGGTGTGGCAGGAGGCGTGTTCTATGCCTACATACGTTTGCTGGTAGGTGTTCCTCATTCCCATCTCAAAATGTTGGGAGGTATGCTACTAGTATGGAGCTGTAGCCTCTGAAAACATATAAGGTTTACTTAAAAATTTTAAATCACCAATAAGAGCAAAAGTCTAATGAACCCCTTTGGCTGTAGGGGATGTTTACCCCTTATGGCCCTGGGCAACTTTTCTATTTTAGCTATAGGCTTATTGCTTTAGCCAAAACGTACGATAAACTAATACATGCATTCTTTTTCTATAGGGTGAGGGTTAAAGTGTATCTAAATGTAGCGCTTACCCCCAAAGGAGCTTCTGTTTTTTCTGTTTTCTCAGGTTCCCTGTTCTCAATGTCCACGAGTCTCCAGGCAGCACCATGCTCTCCAACACATCAGGGCTGAAAGGTGGATATTTAGTGAAACAATATACACAATATTACAATAACCAAAGAAATGGAAAACGGCAATAATCACTTAAACAGGTATGTGAAATAGGGGGAAAATATAGAATTTGTAAAAAAAAAAAAGGGGTACCAGAGAATGACCCTTAATCCCTATACTGGTGTAGGTCCTGTTTAACAGCTTGCTGCCCGTATAACTTACATATACGGCGGCAAGGCAGCTCTGCTGTGCAAGATCACGTACTAGCACGTGTCCCTGCACTTCCGGGTGTGGGGCGCACGCCGGCGACCAGCTCCTGCTGTGATTATACACAGCGCAAGCTGATCTGCGGGACCGTGGACTCAATGTCCTCAGGCACCCACCGATCATTAGGCAGAGAGTCAGAACGGCGATCTGCCTAGGTCAACAAGCCAGATCGCTGTTCTGTCAGTAGGGAAGGCATTGATCCAGTGTTCCTGCAAAGCATGCACAGCATCTGATTGTTCCCGCAGCTTTCTGGGACCTGTGATGTTTCCCAGAAGGCTGTGAGGGAAGGAGGGGAGCAAGTACCTGTCAAACTGTGCAAAAGTGGGAGGAGCAAAGACCTGTCAAAACCAGGTGCCCCCTCCCCGCCGAAGAAAATGATGTCCCAAATATTAAGGAGGAGGAGAGGAGGAGGACGAAGAGCTTTGAGTGGTGTATTGTATGGTGTATCCAAAGAATAGGACTTGTAACATGGGGATTGTATGTTAGCTAGGTAGATAGATACAGTACATTTTGGTCCAGCATGTCGTTTGCTGTCTAGTGAAGGCTATATTACCATTGCTTAAAAAGATACTAAAGTATCAGTTTGTTTTTTTTAACAATAACAAATATGCTACATGCTATACTTACCTGCCCTGTGTAATGGTTTTGCACAGAGCAGCCCAGATCCTCTTCTCGGGTCTCTTGACTTGGCTCCTCCCACTCTCTGTCCAGGGTTCAGCAGTGTCAGCTGCAGTTTCATCCTCCCCACCATCAGGCAGCGACATTAGGCTCAACAGTGGCATTCCCACATAGCAGGGGATGCCTGCTACTCAGCCTCCCTGCATCACCAACACTGTGGCAAAATGACCCGACAGCAGCCTTACACCATGTGTCTTCCACCACATCTTCTCTGTCGGCTGCCCATAGCCCAGGAACTTTCTTTCCTTTTACTCTCTCCAGAGTTCTGTTAATGCAGAGGTCTGTAGTTCCAGAGCTAATCTGTAGTAGAGGCTCAGTCATCCCGGGACTAAATTCACCACAAGTCATAGTCCCTACTAGTGGGCTCTGTCCTTCCCACAATCCACAGCAGCTCAGCTTCCTTTTCCTTATCCTCTCTGTCATCTTGGGTGGTGGGTGGGGCTTACTTGGACTACACACACAGCCCCGAAGTAATGCTGCGTACACACGAGCGGACTTTACGGCAGACTTGGTCCGGCGTACTGGATTTCGTCGGACAATTCGATCGTGTGTGGGCTCCAGCGGACTTTGTTTGCTCAAAAGTTGGACGGACTTAGATTTGAAACATGTTTTAAATCTATCCGACGGACTCTTCTTTCTAGCGGACAAACCGGTCGTCTGTGTGCTAGTCCGACGGACTCAAACTGACGCATGCTCTGAAGCAATTACAAGACGGAAGCACTCGGTCTGGTAAAACTAGCCTTCGTATTGAAGCTAGCACATTCCTCTTCTGTGATCTTTTAATACAGCGCTTTTTTTTTCTTTATAATGCGAGAGGAATGAAGTTGTTTTTCTGCTTTATATTCACACAGTTCTCACAAACTACTTTCTTCATGATTTATCCTCATGCCATGACTAACATGATATTTGGAAAAAGCCAGATCTCCATAAATAAAGTATTACATTAGATTTTGGACTCATCTTTTTTTTTTATTGATTTCAACAGTTATCTATTTTACAATGTGTGCTAAATTATACAAACATTTTTTTGTTTTATTTTATTTTTGTATTTGCAAGTTACCACAATAACCTTATTATTTTTTGTTGTTTTAATGAACCTTAATGAGGTTGGTGTCCCTTGTTAATTAGACATAGGGGGGTTTATTTTCCAAAGGCAAATTCATTTTTCACTACAAGTGCAAATTCTACTTGGAATTGCAAAGAAAGAGCATTTTGAAGTGCCTTCACTGTGGATCCGAGGGGCACATGCAAGGAACCCCCCCCCCCAAAAAAAAAAAAAAATGTTCTTGCACATGATTGTATGATAAAATCAGCAGAGCTTACCCTCATTTCAGCTCTTCTCCTCAGATTTACAGCGACTGCACTTCCAACAAGTGCACTTGCTGTGCAATTTCTAAAGTTCACTTTTCACTAGTACTTTTCACTTGATTTTAGAAATGATTTAGCCTTTTGGCAAAAACACACATAGGGGTTGATTTACTCGAGGGAAAAAGACTGTGCACTTTGCAAAGTGCAGTTGCCCTCTGCAAGAGCAGTTGCTCCAGAGCTTAGTAAATGAGCAGAAGCTCTGCTGACTTCCATCATCCAATCATGTGCAAGCAAAAATGCTGTTTTTTTTAATTTTCCTTGCACAGGATTGGGTACTCTTTGCAAAGTCAAGCCTTACCTCGTTTCCTAAGCTCTGGAGCAATTGCACTTGCAGAGGGCAACTGCCCTCTGCAAAGTGCACAGTCTATTTGCTTTTATTAAATCAACCCCATAGTCTTTTTGACCTGTACCTGCCTACTCCCACACAAAATGTCGTTTTGGAATCAAAACACATAGTCAATAATGTAAGGTAACCCAAAAATCCATATATTTTTGTTAAAAAAAAATTAGGAAGGCAACACTGGAGACACTTTTAGAATCTGTGAAGCCTTTCGTCCCCCAGGACACACATCAAGTTTTAGGACAAGAAAATGGATATCTTGCGACTAGGGAGCACAGTCAGACCAGACAGAAGCCAGGCAATCACTTTCGACTCTTCCGTGGAGCCTTCCCTGCATGTTTCTCTGCAGCCTTCCCTCCACGCTTCTCTGCAGCCTTCCTTGGAGGCTGGGCCTCTGGTGGTGTACTTGGGGCAGGAGGAGGAGGAGTGGCTTCATCGGCCAGATACGTGGTAGCAGTAAGCTCTCCTCTCAAGCCCTTCTGATAGGCCTGAAAAATCAAACCCTCACAGAGGAGGCGTTGCCCCTTTTCCAATTCCAGCAATCTGGTGGCCATATATGTCCCATACGCCTCCTCTGCATTGGGTGGTGTACTCAGAATTTGGCTTGTTCCACGTATGAGGGCTAGGGAGTCCTCAGTTTGGGTCATTCTCCTGGGCCTTTTGGTGAGAATGCGGAGGGGAGGCACCTGACACTCCGTGTGGCCTCTACTTGGCCCAGCCACAGCCTCCTCCTCTCTCCCACTGGTCAAGGCCTCCTCCTGGCTGAGGTCATCCTGTGTCAAAAAAAGGTACATAGTTGTAATTTTGTGTTACGCAATCACACACAATTTTCAGCTCATGACTTGCAAATATAATTCTCCACAAATAGTAAAGGCTATCTATTTGACACCACCATTATTTCAGGTGATCAACAATATCTGAAGTACATAGGCGTGCCCACAGGGAGTGCCAGGTGTGCCTGGGCACACCCTAATCGCCTTGTGTGGTGCCTATTCCCCCCTGTTTAGACCACTGATATTTCATCCCCAAAAAAAATGTTACAAAAGAAAATTATTTTTTCGCAAAGAAAATAAACAAAATTACACTGTCCACTGCCCTACTGACACCATCAGTACATATACACATGCATATGTATTTGAGCTTTGGGGTGCACACCCTAATGCAAGAGGCTGCACACACCTATGCAGAAGTATATTTTTGGCCACTACTGTCTAGTGATATGTCTACATATTAATATTTGTGATGAAGTCATTTTTTATTAAGCATTTCAAAATTTAACACGTTAACATCATTAATAACATTTACACAATCACAAATTCAACAAAAAAGGATACCTGGCTGAAGCTGGGCGCATCCACTTCATCAGGGATGAAAAGGCCCAGTTCTTCCTGGGACTCCTCAGCTGGGGTGGAGGTGGATGGAAGGCTGGAGGGAAGAGTGGGGGGAAGGCTGGAGGGAAGGGTGGGGGGAAGGGTGGGGGGAAGGGTTGAAAGTGATTGCCTGGCTTCTGTCTGGTCATCCAGGAATCGCATTTTGTGGTAGTACCACAACTTGGGTACATAAACTTGGTCGGCTGCTGCTCCGGATCTGAGCGACTCCTGGATTTTATTGTGTTCCCGCTTGTACATGTTTTGCAAGATACCAATTTTCTTGTCCACAAACTTGAGGTCTGCCTGGGGGACTCGAGCCTTCACAAATTCTAAAAGTGTGCCCAGTGTTGCCTTCCTTACATCTCTATTGTAATATAGTGGGTGTTTGACCTCCCACAGGTTTTTCTTTTCCTGATATAGGTCAATAAATTGCGACAAAAAATCTGTCTCTTTAAAGGGATTCATTGTTGCTGAAAGACAAGACACAAGATCAAAACTGTAATGTCAGTCAGAACTCCCAGGATTATTTGGTGAAGAATCTAGGGGACACATATACACACACACACACCCCCACGTTTAATCTTACCTTCGTTTCTGACGCTCGCTACTTCCGCACGGACATACGTAGGCCATCGTAATAGCTTTATATACACTGCGTATGTGTCATGCTCCGCCTGCATCGCCCGCCCCTGACGTTCTTTAGTACGATTTGTCCCCGCCCCTTCACTCTTTGTTGCGCAGTGGGAGTATATCGAGAAAGATGGCGGAGAGAATCAGTGGAAGTAGCACGGAGGAAAGCCCGGAGCCACAACCATCCACATCCCGGAGGAGATATAAGGCCACCAACATGGCTTTTCAAGAGATGGTGGAGATGGTGTTCATATTGAGAAGGGAGGACTACGATGGGAAAAAAAGACCGTACACACGACCGAATATGCGTAAGGACAAAATAATGTCCTCAGTTGTCACCGCTCTAGAAGCTAAATTTGGCACAAAATGGTCTAAAGAACAATTGAGGAAGCGGTGGTCTGACATCAAAAGTCGGGAGCCAGAACAATATTTGCGAATAAAGAAGCTGCTTAAAAAAAGTAAGTACTTGTTGTGTTTTCCTATTGAGATACTTAACTTGCATGCTCATCCATATTTTTTTCGTTTATACAGCATCGTTCGTAAAGACCGTTCTTTGTAAAAGACATATGATACAAAAGAAACTGACGTTTTTTTTCCGCCAAATACGATGGTACAGGGTTGGACATATACATTTATGTCTTGTTAATTTTTAGTATTCAAATAATTTGTGGATGTGGTGTAGATGTGTTGGAAAATATAATGCTTCTTCAAAAATGATTCAGTGTAATGTAAGGACAGGACGCAGCAGCTGGTTCCACATCTGGACTCACGAGCACTAGTGTATTATGTGACCATAAAGAAATTTTAGAGGGGTAATAGACATAGGAGATCATTGAGGTATCTGCATCTGTGAAACTTGCATGAAAATGTGTATTTTTTAGAATTGTTGTTCAGAGGGAATGTTCATCCTGTCTTCTAATTTTTGGAGGACAAAAAAAGGCAATTGTCCATAACTCCTAACCAACGTTTCAGATTATTTTGAAAAATCGAAAATAACACTGTGTTTTAACTATACCTTTTGTTGACTTATCATAGGGGAGAAAAGACTCAGACAACAGTCCAAGGATCCCAGGACCCCCCCAAGTCACCAGCCTGAGGCTGAAGATAGCCCCAGCCCAAGACCACGCCCACCCGACGAGCTGGAGGAAGGAGAGGTGGAGGAAGTGTGCGACCTTTCAACCCCACCAAGTGAGTAACTGACACCCCAGCGTAAGGTAATGTATTTAGGTGTGCATGTTTTAACCCTTGTTTTTTTCACACATTTTAGGTGAGCTTCTGGTTGTGGAAAGCCAAGCGGCAGAGCCATTCACCACAGACAGTGCCCAAAGACTGATTGGCCAGATAATGCTGTGGAATGGCCAAATTGATAAAATACGTGAACAAATTAACACCATGCAACTTCGCCTGGATTCCATGCAACAGGAAATGAAGAACATGATTGATGTTTTGGGCAGAATATAATAACGTTTGGCCTAAAAACAGCAATCATGTTCTTCATTTCCTTGTGAAGTTTCTTTCTTATAGAAATGTTGTTAACAATTTTTTGCCTTACCAAAAAATTTTTATGATGCACACGGTGTGTCATCATGTGCTATCTTCCATCATGGGATAGCAATGTACTTGTTTTGTGTTTGCAACCCCTTCATCCTCAAAATTATTGAGTGGTGAGAGGAACAAAGGGATTGCACACACAAAACACGTACATTGCTCACCCATGATGGGAGATAGCACATGTTGACTTGACCCTTTTGTAATGCTCAATTTTGAGCATATCAAAAATTTTCCATTTAGAAGGGTGACATCACCAGCACCGTTCTTCAAATGTTGAACTTTGTAAGTTCTTTGATTTTTTTTAATGTTTTTCAAAAGGCTGTTGGGAATTTGAAGATTTTAAACAAGGTGTATTTTTGTTTTAATATGCCTTTAATAAAGTTTTCTACAAAATAATTTATTTTTGTTAAAAAAAAAAAAAAAAAAATTCAATTAATGCACCTTTCAATGTGCACACAGTAAAATGTTTTTACTACTACAATGTGTGTGGCTGATTATTTTTCAATCAGATGTTTAGTAAATTTGTGTGTGGTTACAGTGACAAAGGGCCTTATTAACTAAAGGTAAATGCACTTGCCACTACTACATGTGCACTAGGAGACAGACCAAACTAAATGCAAACAAGAATAAAAACAAGATATTTTTTCAAAAAAAAATTTTTTTTTATTTTGTAAAATAAAGCTCTTCTTGAATAGCAGTGACCCCCCGACCATTAAAATAATTCACATATCGCTCACGCACTTGACGTGCGGTTCGGGGGGCCAAGCCAATACGGCCAATTTCCAGGCCTGTCATTGTTGGATCTTTTACAAGTCCGGCCTCAGGCCCAACAGAGGTTAGATATGTAGCAGAATGTCTACGTAAAAAGTTATGTAGTATGCACCAAGCAAGTCTGACGTGATTAATTTTATAGTCCGCCAGATTTATGGCTGAAAGGAACAAACGGAACCGGCTGGCCAGAATCCCAAAGGCATTCTCCACAACTCTTCTTGCTCTGGCCAACCGGTAATTAAATACCCTCCTCTCAGGGGTGAGTGTTCTTTGGGGGAACGGCCTCATCAAGTGCTCACCAGGAGCAAACGCTTCATCAGCGATAAAAACTGAGGGGTTCTATTTAGGTTAAGAAACACACCTGACATTTTAAAACATTCGAGGGGTGGGGGAGGGGGTCTAATTAGGGAGAAAAACACACCTGACATTTTAAAACATGTGAGGGGTGGGGGAGGGGGTCTAATTAGGGAGAAAAACACACCTGACATTTTAAAACATGTGAGGGGTGGGGGAGGGGGTCTAATTAGGGAGAAAAACACACCTGACATTTTAAAACATGTGAGGGGTGGGGGAGGGGGTCTAATTAGGGAGAAAAACACATCTGACATTTTAAAACATGTGAGGGGTGGGGGAGGGGGTCTAATTAGGGAGAAAAACACACCTGACATTTTAAATCATGTGAGGGGTGGGGGAGGGGGTCTAATTAGGGAGAAAAACACACCTGACATTTTTAAACATTTGAGGGGTGAGGGACGGTCAAACAGTACAATGGAGCTGACAATATAGATTGTTCAAGGGACTATAGGCTAGAGATATAAATGGACCCAGGATTGCATGGTGGGGAGGTTATTTAAGGTAAATATGCATGTAGGGCAATAAATGATTATTGTCCAAAAACAGGCATGCATGAAGATAAAGGGGACATTTACAGCATATTCAAAGCATGGTAATTAGGTAAGGAGGACATTTAGGCTATACATTAGCAAACATTTAATACATATCATGTAATGTTAAAGGATAAAACTTACCTTCAGATAGTGCTTCTGCAGGACCTGTATGATGGCAGAACAAGTCTTTGGGATTATTATCCCCAGAGCCTGGGGGGAGATGCCTGTCGAGAACTTCAAGTCCTGAAGACTTCTCCCAGTCGCCAAGTAACATAACATGGCAACTAGCCTCTGCTCTGCACTGATGGCTTGCCTCATGCAGGTATCCTGCCTGCTGATATAGGGGGTCAGCATAGCCAGCAGACGCTCAAAAACGGGGTCCATCATCCGGAGATAATTCCTGAAATCCTCAGGATTTATTCGGAGCAAAGGCATATGCGAGAATTGGTCATGCTGGCGCAACCAATTCTTCATCCAAGAACTCCTCCTCGCCCTGTTCATGGACTGGACTCGGGTCAAAGTATTAACCCCAACACCAAGTCCCCACGCAGCACGAACTCGAGAACGAGTACGTCCACGCGACATGGCTTCAAAACGGTCGGCTGGTCAAACAAACTTATAACAAACGCACTGAAGTACAGCAAGGCCTATGAAGAAACGACCTGAAAATCAGGAACGAGCGGACCAGAACGGCCTGCTAGGCAGGTTACGAACTGACCAACACGCACTGAAAAGCAGATACAAACCTCACAAGCACAAACTGAACCGCAGAAAACGATCGAAATAAGCTGAAGTGTGAAAAGCGCGAATCGTCTCTAACCAAACTTCTACTAACACGAGATAAACACGAGATTAGCAGAAGGAGCCCAAAGGGTGCCGAAGTGGGGCTTGAACTTCCTTTTTATAGTCCCGTCGTACGTGCTGTACGTCACCGCGTTCCAAACCAGCGGACTTTTGCAGTGATCGTGTGTGTCCAAGTCCTTCCCGCTTTAAGTCCGGCGCAAGGAGCCGACAAAGTCCGGCGAAAAGTCCGCAGAGCAAAGTCTGCCGTAAAGTCTGATCGTGTGTACGCGGCATAACAGTTATAATAGCCCGGTCCTGGCTGCCAGACAGTGCAGTGGAACAGAGTAGCAGCAGACCAGGGGCTATATAAGGGTCCTTTCACATGGGCGTTCCTGTTTGTTTCATCAGTTCAGTTACGTTTTTTCAAAGAAAAAAGGATTCAGTTTACATCAGTTCTGTATCAGTATTTCAGCAGGGCTTTGAACCATTTCAAAAAATAAATGCTGACGGATGCGGATGTAAATGGATGATCATCTGTTTACATCTGTTTTTCCATAGAGATGCATTGATGTCTGTTTTTCATCCCTTAATGCAGGGGTCTCCAAACTGCGGCCTGGGGACCAGATGTGGTCCTTTGCTTGCCTTTATCTGGCCCTCAGGGCACTATTCCTCCCACAGACACCAATGATGGGGCACTATTCCTCCCACAGACACCAATGATGGGACACTATTCCCCCCACAGACACCAATGATGGGACATTATTCCTCCCACTGACACCAATGATGGGACACTATCCCTCCCACTTACACCAATGATGGGACACAATTCCTCCCACTGACACCAATGATGGGGGCACTATTCTTCCCACTGACACCAATGATGGGGCACTATTCCTTCCACTGACACAAATGATGGGGCATTATTCCTCACACTGACAACAATGATGGGGCACTATTCTCCCCCTAATACTAAAGATGGGGCATTGTTTACCCCCACTGATACCAAGACATTTTCTACTCCCACTGGCCACACTCTGGCCCACTTAAAGTCTAAAAAACAGGCCCTTTGTTTAGAAAGTTTGGAGACCTCTGCCTTATTAGGTTGATGTAAAAAGGGAAAAACGGAACGCCCATGTGAAAGGGGCCTAAAGTCAAAACTTTTTTTTGTTTTGGATAGAGTGGGGAAAGGTTAAAGCTTTTGTCAGGGTTTTCTTGCCTACATAGCAGAAATTGCCAGCACATCAGAGGTTACAGATCTTAGCTCTTTACTGGGATCTTATAGTAACAGCATAGATTATGAAACAAAAAATAAAAGCCATAAACATATCACAGCTTATCAATCCATAAGTGTGGTGGCTGTATTAGGTTTTTTTTTTTTTTTGAGGGGGCTTTTTCCCTCATTTTGACCTGGTGACCTGACCAGTGGCGTCACTACGGTTGGTGTCACGCGGTGCAGAAAAAATTGGTGTCGCTCCCCCCTCCACCAACTATAGTCCCCCTTCAGTACAAACCCCCCTCCCTCAGTATAGCCCCCCCTTTCTAAATACAGACCCCCCCTCCAGCAGTAAAGATCCCCCTCCGCCAAGTAAGCCCCATAATACTGGCTCTTCAGCAAGCCGCCGGCCACTGGGAAATGTTAGTGCGGGAGGTGGAGCCGGGCCTCAGGAGGAGGCTTTTTTTCATGCGGGGGGGCGGCTTTTTTGCGGCCCCCCGCAAAATGTTGGCCTAGGCCTGGGCCTTGTCAGTCTAGGCCAAAATACAGCGCTAGAGAGATCAGGATAGGGGGTGAGGACCATGCGGCGTTAGCAGTGTCGCTGCCCAAGGACCGTGCGGCATTAGCGGTGCCACTGCCTGCGGGCCACACTCCCTGCCCCTCCCCCCAGTGATGCCACTGGATCTGACCAATAAAGCACTTCCTGTTTAGAAAAATTGTCTGTCCGATAAATTGATCCAAAAAGAGCTGTCCCCTCTTCAGAGGGGGCAAACATATTCCATAGCCTCCAAGTCTTGGAGTACTTTTCATGTTTGTGCTGCATTGTAAGTATCAGGTCTTCCATCTTATTTATTTCTTCCACTTTGTGAAGCCAATAACTGATAGTCGGTGGCTATGAGTTTTTCCACTTAAGGGGAATACAGGACTTGGCGGCATTAAATAGACAATGTACATCCAATTTTTTTATACATTTTCGCTGGGATGGTCGCAACATGCAATAAGAAAATAGGCTGGATCATCAGGAATCTCATAATCAGTGAATTTTTGGATAATTTTTCGGAGTTCTTCCCAGAAGTATTCAAGCTTGGGGCAGGACCAGAAGATGTGGAGCAGTTTTCCCCTTCCCTCCTGGCATCTCCAACAGTGATCGGTGGTATTGGGGTAAAACTTATGTAGCATATGAGGAGTATAGTACCACCTCGTGAAAATTTTTAAAATGATTTCCTGAAACTTCGTACAGATAGACAATTTTAGAGAAAATCGAATAATGTTTTGTTCTTGAACTGGCATAAATGTAAGGGTTAGTTAAGTTTCCCAACTCCTCATACAAGGTAGATGTGGTTGTTTGATAGGAGTGATGAATAGATTGTAGGTCTTAGAGAGAACCTGTGATAAGGTCCCTTCATTCGAACAGTATTCCTCAAGACCATTGTTTTCAATGTGCTTGTATACCCAGACGCCTACAAGGTGTGACAATTTAATTCCTGGAATGGACTGTACCAAAAATGTTTGTGCAGGAGCATTGTCGTGGTGGAGAATCCAATTGTCAGGCCAGAGTTCCAGTCTTTTTCTCCAAACAGATTCCCATAACCTTTTCAGAATTTCCAAATAACAATGTTTGTTGACAGTTATACCATGTTCTATGAACTCGTAGTGAACTATCCACTTGTGATTAAAAACAAACACACCAGAATGAGTGTACAATGGACTGCACTGTCCACATTTACATCCATCCATTCATTGTATTTTTGGCTGCCTAGTTCTTGCATAATCATGGACATCTTCCCGCCCTCCTTAAACCACCTATGACATTTAAAAACACCTGATTTCTTCATGTAATGTTCACCATAAGCCTGTAGTAACAGAGCTAAAGTTTCACTTGCATTTTTGCCAATTTTCACGCAAAATTTTATGTTAATCCGCCGCTCCATATTCCGGTTACTCATTTCCCCCTCCAACAGTGCAATGCACACCCGTTATTTATTCTACTACTCGGTAAAGACAGAGTCGACTGGTCTGGGATCCCAGCAAGTGCAAGTTAGGACATATCAGAACACGCTCAAGTGGCACGCCATGGTCATTCTGGGAATTAAATTGTCACATCTCGTACACTTGCACTGAGTACAAATCAGTAAAAAATAAATAAAATACTGACAACACAGATTTTTGTATGTACTCAATACAACAACAAAAATTGCA
The DNA here is from genome assembly GCF_042186555.1 of Aquarana catesbeiana. NCBI lineage: Eukaryota > Metazoa > Chordata > Amphibia > Anura > Ranidae > Aquarana > Aquarana catesbeiana. Next base: position 150,924,017 of record NC_133325.1, read on the forward strand.
TTCTGGAAGCTAGAATTTATTTTATGTGCATGCGCACAAATATGTGCAAAATAAATGCCAGAGTTTTCGGCCAGGAATACTAATGTTCAAAAATCAGTACCACGTGCAAGTACCCTTACAGTTTTGTATTCTTTAAGGGGCTAAGTGTAGATGTGTGGTTGGGGGTAGGGCAAAAATGTGTAGTTGAACCATGTTTTTGTCACCCACCAACCGCTGCCCTTAAGCTGCAATAGGCAGTGGACTGGGGTGTTTACAAGGTTTACCCAACATGTCATGGGCTTACCGCCCACTGATTCCTACACCTTCAAGCAAATGGGGAACTACTGCAAATGGCCCACAACTGTGTCAAATGCACAGGGTTGCGGCACATTAGCCGGTGTCATGCCGAATAAGTTCCTTCGGCGGATAAGTTCCCCCCTGTACTGCGCAGCCGCAGCGCCTGCGCAGTACCAACTAGTAACAGCCGCCGGAGATAGCCGAAGCTCAAACTCCACAATCAGCTGTACACGGCGCCTGCGCTCTGGGTCCAGGTTCCTTCCCTACCATCCAAGTGGACCTAGAGGGGGAATCTAAAAGAGCCGAGCGAAGCGAGGCCGTGCCCGAAGCGTGGCGAGGGGCCCTCTTACAGGCGCCGTCTACAGCTGATTTGGACCTATTCCCCTTCGGCTATTTCCGCCGGATCCGCCTGCGCAGTAGAGGGGGTCCTTATCCGCCGAGTGGAACTTTTTCGGCAGAACACCGGCAAGAATGGGGTTAAAACTGGCGGTGAGGAGGAATTGCATTGCTCCTTCACCACCTATCTATAGCCTCCAAAGTGTGATCCAAACACAGATCAGGCTTCAGTGGAAAGAGAGCGCATGTCAAAATCTACCTTAAAGGCGTTGTAAAGGTAAAAATTTTTTCACCTTAATGCATTCTATGCATTAAGGTGAAAAAACTTTTGACAATACCGCCGCCCCCAGCCCCCCACGTTTTACTTACCTGACGCCTCGAATCTTCGCTGCTCGTTCTCGTCATCTCCTGGTCGCTGATTGGCTGCAGTGGATGGATTGAAAGCAGCGCAGCCATTGGCTCGCGCTGCTGTCAATCACATCCGATGAGAAAGCGCGCCGGGGGGGCGGGGCCGAGTGATACAGCGAGCGGCTATAGCCGCCGGCTGTATCACGGGAGCGCGCCCGCAAGCACTCACCACCATGCGAGGGAGCTCGCATTAAGGTGGTGAATGCTTGCGGGGAGGAGCTGAAACAGCCGCCGAGGGACCCCAGAAGACCAGGTTCGGGGCCACTCTGTGCAGAACGAGCTGCACAGTGAAGGTAAGTATAACATGTTTGTTATTTTTAAAAAAAAATAATTTTACCTTTACAACCCCTTTAAGTAAGGCACTGACTTGGAATAAATTTGCATTCAGAAGTCCTGACTTCTTTCTTCATCACATTCATTTTTTTTTTTTTTTTTTTTCAGAAAAGTTACATGAAGTGGAAAAAATGCTTTGGTTACTTTATATCATTGCATTTTAGTAGTCTATCATATGTAATACATGCCCAATGGTGGGGAACAGGGTAAGGCGGAGGGTTTAACATTATACGGGCAGGAGGGGAAGGGGTAAAACAAGAAATCCAAAACATGCAGAGTATAAAAATATGCCATAGTAAGATGTGTTATCTCAGCATCATAATAAAGGATATAAATTCCTTCTATATCTGATACCTTTAAAAGTGTTATATTATTTTATCAATATTAATTGTAGATCAGAAGTCGACTTGTGTACAACCAGTTAGCCATACATGGATCAAAATGTGTCCAGTCCCTGCTGAACCACCCAAATTTCAATCCATATATGGCTGGTTGAAGAGATTTCAGTATAGGAGAGGAGCCTGTACAACTGTGTAAGGCTGAAGGAAAGGCTGAAGTTCAGCTTTAACATCCTTAGGGCTGCCTCAGGTTTAGCCTCTTGTTTAGATTGAAAATAGCAGTGTGCAAATTCCCTACTGAGCTAACGATGGCTTTATTATCTCAATCTGGAGTTTAGTGGGAAAGGCTCAGATCTCATCAGATGTGATGGCCTTGTGCCCCAATGAAAGTATGCTAATTAGCTTTCCAATAAGTGCTTCCTTATCAAGCACACATTAAATGAACTTACAGGTTGGAGAATGTAAGGAGATGGTTGGGATTACATTCTTAAGTGTAACCGTCACAGATATGTGTAGATCAGCCAGAGGTGGTCAATCCACGCTAGTCAGAGAATCCATCTTCCACACCATAGGTGCGTGCACCCTAAAGCTCAAACACACAAGCACGTGTTTGTGTGTGTATATACAGTTTCTCACAAAACTGAGTACACCCCTCACATTTTTGTAAATATTTTATTATATCTTTTAATGTGACAACACTGAAGAAATGACACTTTGCTACAATGTAAAGTAGTGAGTGTACAGCTTGTATAACAGTGTAAATTTGCTGCCCCCTCAAAATAACTCAACATACAGCCATTAATGTCTAAACCGCTGGAAACAAAATTCAGTACACCCCTAAGGCTACTTTCACACTGGGGTGTCGGCGGTAAAGAGCCGTTATTTTTAGCTGCGCTTTATAGTCATTTTTGCAGAGGTTTTTGGCCGCTAGCTGAAAAAGGGTTAAAACGACTCGCAAAGCGGGTCGGAGGCGCTGCCCATTAATTTCAATGGGTAGGGGCAGTTTAGGAGTGGTTTAGGAGCTCCTTCACCGCTCCAAAGATGCTGCTTGCAGGAGTTTAAACGTCCTGCCAGTGCATCGCCTCAGTGTGAAAGCCCTCGGGCTTTCACACTGAGACTTCAAGGAAGCCGTTTTTCAGGCGCTATTTTTAGCCCAAAATGCACCTGAAAAACGCCTCAGCGTGAAAGGAGTCTTAGTGAAAATGTCCAAATTGGGGTCCAATTAGCCATTTTCCCTCCCTGGTGTCATGTGACTCGTTAATGTTACAAGGTCTCAGGTGTGAAGGGGGAGCAGGTGTGTTAAATTTGGCGTTATTGCTCTCACTCTTTTATACTGGTCACTGGAAGTTCAACATGGCACCTCATGGCAAAGAACTCTCTGAGGAGCTGAAAAAAAAAAAGAAAAAAAAAAGAATTGTTGCTTTACATAAAGATGGCCTAGGCTATAAGAAGATTGCCAGGACCTTGAAACTGAGCTGCAGCACGGTGGCTTAGGGGTGTACTGACTTTGTTGCCAGCGGTTTAGACATTAATGGCTGTGTGTTGAGTTATTTTGAGGGGACAGCAAATTTACAAGCTGTGCACTCACTACAAAAATGTGAAGGGTGTACTCACTTTTGTGAGACTATATATATATGCACACACTTGTAGGTGGGTTGCAGCGTGGTGCAGAAACAATAACTCTCGCAGGCAGGTGTAAGGGAAACTAAGTAATGACAACATCTGCTGAGAGGGGCAGAATGTAGCCTGGCAGTCCAGCACCCAATCGAGAAGATGTAAAGAGAAGCACAGTCCCTACTCTTTCCCTCCTTGTTAGGAACCTTTCCATAATGCTAGCACTGTCCCTAACCTGTCAATTTGCAAAAAGTGCACCAAGCCCAGAAGCGAGGGCCTTAAATAGGCTCTGCCTGACCCAAGATGACTGCTTGAGTCACATGGGGCGGCAGCATCCAATAGAATAGCTCCTCCAGTGACCCAGGAAAACAGAGAGGAACCTCGTTCCTCCTGACTTCCTCTCCAACAACAGTACCTGCTGTGGAGAAAACAGACTACATTTTATTGATAAGAGTGAGTAGGCAGGTGCAAACAAAAATTTTAAAATGTATTAAAATACGGATGGTACCAGTACAGATCACTCTTTCACACTCTCGTTTTCATTCAGAAATGACATAAACAAAAGGGCCTTCCACCTCTACCCATCCTGAAACATCCCTGTGTGCCTGCAGCAGCAGCCAGAAGGAGAGGAGGGGACAGGCCTTTACTGACCTTTTTAACACTTGTGTTTGGAGGTGCATTTTTTTTTTTTACCTCCCCGCCCTAAAAGCTAAGTTTACCATATTTAAGGTGTAACATGTTACTATTATACAACACCCCCGATCCACCACTGTGACAGTGGGCAGGTGTTCTACTCTCCACTGCCAGAAGTCCCACCTGCCACCGGGGCTAATGAGTGTCCTCATAGTCCACTCAGCCTTCCTACTATACGAATGCTTTGTATTCTGCTACAGGCATAAAAAGTGGGTGTTTGTTTCAGGGGCAGCACTTTGGGGTTTGCCTTAATTCTGGATGTTTTCTTGAATTCTATTTTATATTGCTAGGGCCTTTTTTTAAAGTGTGGGTGCTCAAAGTACAACATTGTCATGTTAGTGACCATCTTTTCCTAGAGTTGCCTTTTCTCAATAGCACACTGCTTCATTTGAAAGAAAAATAAAAAGTGTAATAACAGTGTGCACTTCAACCATCTCAAATTATATCTCTTAAGTTCACCCCCCCCCCCCCCCCCAATCTCCCTAGTAGAAATAAAGGTTAGGCATGTACTGGTTAAGCCTGTTATCCCTAATTAAAATGGATCTGGCTACTGGTCAATTTTTCACTGCTGTACCCTCTGCAGTATCTCAATTCTTGTAGGAAAAATACAAGCTCACGTGGATTGTCTCTTTTAACAACCATGCTATAGGTAAAAGATGGCTACAGCTCGGTCGCCCAGTTCTGGGAGGGCATCCTTCCAGAACCATACCCCTTGTGACACACATACAGCATGCTTTGTCTTTTCGAACACAGCCAATCACAGATCACAGTAAAGGGCCAATCGCAGCAGATCACATGTAAACAGACTTGCCAGTCATCAGCAGTCCTTTCCTCACCTGCTTTGTATTCCAAATGTTCAGTCTTTTTTCATTTATTTAGCAATTACATAACCACCAAAAAAAAGCTCTGTCTCAAAAAAAACAACATTTTAATTTGGGTATAATGTTGCATGACCTCTCAATTGTCATACAAAGTGTGACAGCTCTGAAAGCCAAAAATTGGCCTGGGCAGGAAGAGGGTGAAAATGCTCAGTATTGAAGTGGTTAAAGTGTCTGACCAAAGATGAAACTCCAAGTGCACTAAGCCCTTGTTCACACTGAAGGCGGGATTGAAATAGTGCAAGTTCAGCTAAACTCAAATCCACATTTTAGTGCAAGTTCATGCACAGATGTCAATTGAAATCACCCCCGAAGTCGCCAAAAGTAGTGCAGAAACTAAACTACTTTTGGAAACCGGTGCAGCACCACTAAGTCAGCATCGCACCCATTGGGACAGTGCATGTGCCAGCAATAGGCTGTGATTTGACATGTCAATTCGCACCGATGTGAATGAGGGCGAAATATGAGAATAACAGGCCTCCTGTAACAGATTACCAGTATATGCAACTACTTAGAGAGGCAGTAAATTAATTACAGAAAATTCTGGCTGCATAAAACACTGCCCCTGTAGCAGTGTATACAGTATATGGCCATTGTTGTGAGTTTAAAGGAGGACCAGTGTGCGGGCATACACTGTTTATTTTAAAAGGAACAGCTCTTGCACCCTTTATAAGCCTTTGACCTTGAGGTTGAGCAGACGTGCGCCTGCAAACCAGTGTGGTTGGTGTGTGTTAGGAGGACCACATTAAAGTCAAATCATGCCCCAAGCACAGCACAACAGTAATGCCCCCTAAGATCCCTCCCTGCACAAAAGTATACTTACTGAGGTCTGACTGCAGCAAACTTTTTTTTTTTTTTTTTTTTACATCTAGCACTGCACATCTTACTCTCCTGGCCACCCTGGTGCATTACAGTCTCAGACATCTATGGGGCTGTAATGCACCTGCATGGCCAGGAGAAAAGGGGACTTGTATGCTTACACAGATCTGAGCGCCACATCTGTGGAGGTGGAGTGTAGGATCAGTTAGCCAAAGGACAAAAAGGTTAAAGAGGAGTTTCCAGTCTGTTTAAAAAAAAAAAATTAAGAGTTAGCAGCTACAAATACTGCACTGTAGCTGCTGACTTTTAAAGTGGTTGTAAACCCTTACAACACTTTTTGCCACAGGTAAGCCTATAATAAGGTTTAGGAGATATCCCCTGTATTTGCATGTGCCACCGCCACATGTGCAATGAAGCAAACCGAAGCAATGGCACGTACGGAAATGTCACAGATTGATATGTGGCAATTTTACCCGGAAGTGGGTACGTGTCAAAACCAGGTACCCACTCCCCCCTCCCCCCCCCCCCCCCCCAAAAAAAGTGCCAAATGTGACAGTGGGGAGGGTGCGAACAAGTGGAGCTTCCCCTTTTGGGTGGAGCTCGGCTTTAAGTGCACTTTATTTTAATAGTGCTAAAGTCACATTATTATTAAAGTGCAATAATCACAAAGTAGTATTGAAATATTTTCTTACCTGTAGCTTGTTTTTTTTTTTTAGTATTCCTGGCTCTTCATAACAGCAGGGATAATGCAACAACTTCCTGCTGATTGCAAAAGTGAAAAAGAGCACATCCCTGGGCACCTTTTAAGGCCTGGTTCACACCGATGCAGGTTGCATATTGCAGGTGCATTTTTCAATACATGTTTTTGATCCATTGACGTCTATGGAATCAAAACCAAGTCCCTGGCCCTTTCCATAAAATGCACAGATGTGAACTACATCCATAGGAAACCATGTTAAATGGACTGTAGTTTCTGCAAAACTGAAGATGCACAAAAAAATGCATAGGTGTGAACCAGGCCTAAAAGATGCACCAGGATGCAAAGATGCATGCACGCTCCAGGGAAGGATTTGGACACTACACAGCATCAGCTATTCAGTCTGCCTGTCAGTTGCTTGATTACATTTTAAGACCTGCTTCTGGAATAACAGTGTGAAATATTCAGGACTAGCAGATATTCTCTGAGTAACATCCAAAGAAGAGTTCACACTGCCCTAAAGTTCTCTGCAAAATACCGTTTGTAGCCAAAGCACAGGGCAATGTGTCATGATGTGCTGTACTAATTGTTCCTTGCTTCTGCTCAGTAGCTGTACTTTATGATAAATGGCACACTTCTAGCCATAGTCTTGGTTCTGAATGGAAATCTTCAGTAAACGTTGCATAGAGCTATAATATGCCTCCTGGGTCTCTTCCCTTTACCAAATACTGATTTTATGCCACAAAGTCATACCAGAGGTGCAGAAAACATTTGTAAGAGGCCCGTGTGGTTTGCATGCAGAACATCCCCACTCTGTGGTGACAAGTGTGTACTCCCAAACTCTATTCAATAACTTTTAATATGGAATATAACTTAGCACACGTTAATGCAGCCATAAACTGCACTAAAAATAGGCATGGACCCTCCCATAGTGCAGTCAGCCTAACCACATAAATGTGTGCTGCCCATCACAACTGACAGATACCTCCTAAGCAGCACATGTCTATCTATACAAACTTCCCCCAACCACTCAGACTAGTGTGAAAGTAACCTATGACCATTCCTGTAACCCTGTGTATATGTGATGAGTCTACACTTCTGATTGTACAGAGCTTGGATAACACGGAATTACATGAATGGTCATAAATTACCTTCACATAGTCTATACATACAGAGTGCTGGATTATATAGATATGTACTTACAGTTTATAACATTGTTTTCATTGAATAGTACTGCTGTATATATTAGTAGATGAGCACAAGAGCTCTTTTTGATTATAGACAACACTATCTGACCACTTCTCAGCCCCCAACTTACATCACACCCAGACCTCTTCATACATACGGCTGACAGACATCACTTAGAGCTGCTTCCTACCCCCACCCCCAGCTGAGGGACATCATTCCATGGTCACCCCACAGACACTGCAAGAAATCCCTCCCCATTCTGCCCCACACCATACCCTCTGCACTCCTCTCCTGTACATACTACCCCCATCATGCCCTCCGCGCTCCTCTCCTGTACATACTACCCCCATCATGCCCTCCGCGCTCCTCTCCTGTACATACTCCCCCCCATCATGCCCTCCTCTCCTGTACATACTCCCCCCATCATGCCCTCCGCGCTCCACTCCTGTACATACTGCCCCCATCATGCCCTCCGCGCTCCTCTCCTGTACATACTACCCCCATCATGCCCTCCTCTCCTGTACATACTGCCCCCATCATGCCCTCCGCGCTCCTCTCCTGTACATACTGCCCCCATCATACCCTCCGCGCTCCTCTCCTGTACATACTGCCCCCATCATACCCTCCGCGCTCCTCTCCTGTACATACTGCCCCACACCATACCCTCCGCGCTCCTCTCCTGTACATACTGCCCCCATCATGCCCTCCGCGCTCCTCTCCTGTACATACTGCCCCCCATCATGCCCTCCGCGCTCCTCTCCTGTACATACTGCCCCCCATCTTGCCCTCCGCGCTCCTCTCCTGTACATGCTGCCCCCATCATGCCCTCCGCGCTCCTCTCCTGTACATACTGCCCCCATCATGCCCTCCGCGCTCCTCTCCTGTACATAGTGCCCCCATCATGCCCTCCGCGCTCCTTTCCTGTACATAGTGCCCCCATCATACCCTCCGCACTCCTCTCCTGTACATACTGCCCCCATCATACCCTCCGCACTCCTCTCCTGTACATACTGCCCCACACCATACCCTCCGCGCTCCTCTCCTGTACATACTGCCCCACACCATACCCTCCGCGCTCCTCTCCTGTACATACTGCCCCAGACCATACCCTCCGCTCTCCTCTCCTGTACATACTGCCCCACACCATACCCTCCGCGCTCCTCTCCTGTACATACTGCCCCCATCATGCCCTCCGCGCTCCTCTCCTGTACATACTGCCCCCATCATGCCCTCCGCGCTCCTCTCCTGTACATACTGCCCCACACCATACCCTCCGCACTCCTCTCCTGTAGTGTATACTACATAACAAAATTGCTGTGCATTGCTTTGTACAGAGGTAATGAATTTAATGTACTACAAATAAAAATAGGGGAGCGCTGCTTAAGTGTTCAGGTTTAGCTTGACGAAAAGGTGGCAACCCTATTTCCCATTAAAAATAATTAGACCCTTTAGTGCACAGCAGCCGCACTAGCTGCACAGCTCTTTGCTGTTATTTTGGATGCATCTTTTAGCTCATACAAAAAAGGAGAATGCTTTTCTTTTCAAATTCTTTCCTCCTCACGTACTGTACATGAGCTTAACGGATTCAGGACTGAGTGTGTATATGTATATATATATATATATATATATATATATATATCTATCTATATCTATCTATCTATCTATATATCTCTCTAATATTCTGCACTTCCGCCAGCAGGGGGCACGAGTGTGTGGCACTTATCACAGCAGAAGCCGAATTGTGGGCAGCGAATGACCCCCGGCACACACCAATAAAACAAACAAAATGGAGATCTGCCTGTGTTCCTGCAAAGCAGGGATTAAAATTAATTTCTTCCCCTTTTAAAAACACCTAACAGTACACAAAAACAGTTAACCCCTTTCCCTGCCAGTGTCATTAGTACAGTGAATTTTTTTTTTAGCACTGTCACTGGTTTCCGCAAAGTGTCAGTTATTGTTCGATTGTCCACCGCAATATTGCAGTCCCGCTATAAGTCATTGATTGTCGTAATTACTAATACAAAAAAAAAAAAATTTATAAACCCATGAATATATACTAGTTTGTAGATGCTATAATGTTTGCGTGAATCAATCTATATACTATACGCTTATTAGGATTTGTTTTATTTATTACCAAAAATGTAGCAGTAAACATATTGGAGTAAATTTCTGAAGAAATTTGATTTTAATTTTTTTTTTTATTGTTATTATTGGATATGCTTTATAGCCGAAAGTAAAAAATTATAATTAATATATATATATATATATATATATATATATATATATATATATATATATATATATATATATATATATATATATATATTTTTTTTTTTTTTAATTCAGTTTTTTTGCTTATAGCACAAAAAATAAAAGCTGCAGTGGTGATCAAATATCACCAAAAGAAAGCTCTAATTGTGGGAAAAAAATGTATTTGGGTGCAGTGTCACAGGACCGTGCAACTGTCAGTTAAAGCAACGCAGTGCTGTGTCACAAAAAAATGGCCTAGTCATGAAGTGGGGTAAATCTTCCGGAGATCAAGTGGTAAAGCAGGTTACAATCTTTGAAAATACTATATGTTGGAGATCATGTGATTGCATGCTGAAAATGCTTGTTATCGTGTTTTGTTCTCTTTTAGTAGAAAGTATAACTAAAAGACAAAACTTTTGTTTAGTTTAAGATAAAGTGCAGAGAGATTACAACGCTGGTCAATTTTTATTGCTGTCTGTGCCCCAATTAAGGAGATTCACCCTCTCCATTTGTCCTATTTACCGTTATCATTAAGAGAATCCCAAATTTTGGGTTGTTCCCAGAAAAGTAATAGAGGGGCAATCTTCCAATGAGGACACTAGTTCAGGTGACCTGGGGGTTCTCCAAGGATTCCCTTCATTTGCAGGGATTTCTTCTCACTTGCTGTTTTAGCTATGGGACACAGATGACCAAAAAAAAACATCTGACAGGGGTTGGTTATAACCCTTCCTCGCTCTATCCAAAATGAAAAAAAAAAAAAAAATGCCTATAGCGCTACTTTAAAGGAACTAAACTATACAGAAAAAATGTATCACAACTACACTTGTATACATTTCAGAGCCCAAAAATGACAGCACTATATTACATTTTTAATCTGAGAAAGTAGTCTGGTAAATTAAAATGCACTTCTGGCCAAAACAACTCTATTTACACAGTGTAGAAAGGTTAGAACCTCTGTCAGTTTTTAAATTGTTCTAAATTGTCCCCATAGGGGAGATTCACTCTCTAGGGCACAGGTGTCAAACTGACGGCCCCTCCAGCTGTTGCGGAACTACAAATCCCATGAGGCATTGCAAGGCTGACAATTAAAAGCATGACTCCCACAGGCAGAGGCATGATGGGACTTGTAGTTCTGCAACAGCTGGAGGGCTGCCAGTTTGACACCCCTGCTCTAGGGCTTTGATTTACTAAAGACAAATTAACCTTTCACTTTTCAGGTTAATTTCCCTTGCCTAGTGAATATATCAAAAAAATCACTTTGAAAGAAAAAAATTGAAAAAAAGCATTTGTTTGTGAAGCATTTGCTTGCAGAAGTTTGGATGAAAAAGTTAGCAGAGCTTTTTAAAGTAATCCCTTGCAAAGTGAACAGCACAATATCCTTTAGTAAACCAAGCCCTATGTACTCATGGGAACCACCAGGACAGAAAGTGACGAGATCCCAAATTTCACAGTTTTCACCAGAATAGGTGGTGAGGGGATATGGGGACACCTGTTCCAGTGACAACTGTCAGCAGTGAAGGAAAATCTCACCAAAAGAACACCGGTAGGTAAAAACAGACAACAAAAAACAAAACATATACAGACAATTAGCATTTTCAGAAAGGGGCCTGCAATGACAGCATACATAATTATTTCAGTGATGGGGGGCAGAGCTGTGTAAATCTCAGAACTGAATGAACAGAATGCTTTGCATTTCACCCATGTATTTGTATGGAGTTCAGCCTTTAAACCTTTAAATTCTTACTAAAAGGTTCGGTTATGACTAGTTCTCTTCAAAAACACTTGGGGGGGGGTTAATAGTGAAAATCATTGGCGTTGATTTACTAAAGGCAATTAGACTGTGCGTCTTGCAAGTGCAGTTGCTTCAGAGCTTAGTATAAGGGGGGAAGCTCTGCTGACTTCCATCATCCAATCATGCAAGCAGAAATGCTGTTTAATGTTACTTGCATGCAATTGGGTATTCTTTGCAAAGTGAAGCTTTACCCAAGTTACTAAGCTCTGGAGTGTCAAGCAGACCTGAGTTAGCACACGGTTTAAAAAGCTATGGGTATGCCATGCCTTCTCATAATTGTAAATGCAACTACCATGTATATCATTGCACAGCATGAAAAGGTGCATAAAAACGCATTGTCAAAGCGGATCATCTGTGTGAAGCAAAAGCCTAATGATTTAACAGCAAGCCATCCAGTCTGAATTAATGTGCCAGTCTGATCTTCTCTACGGAGCCATCATCGCTCTCTCTTTTTTCAAAGAAGCACTTCACAAAATGAACAAATTGCCTCCATACTTCCTGCAGCCATCACAATCCGTGCCCCACACAATTCCTTCCACAATGCACAGTCTGCCCCTTCAGCAACACAGGCAATGGAGGAGCAGCTTACTTTTTCTCATTTCAGAAGATCACAAAGCTCTGAGAAACAGGTCTAAAAATGGAGTGTTTGGATGGGAAGCCTAGTAGGAAAGCAAAGAAAAGAAAAAATAGTGAATAGGCAGGTTTTAAAATAGAAAGGATTGTCGCTGGGCTGTATCAGTGACAGCTGGAAAAGCAAGGGGGCTGTCAAAGCATAGATATATAGGGTCAAGTCTGCAGTCTATGTTGAGGCATGGTAAGGAATCCATTAACTGAGCTTGCTGTTCTGCCTACGGAAACAAGAAAATAAGGCACACACAACAGTTTATTTTAAAAGTTTTATTACAGTATGATACCCCTGAGAAAGGCAGCCAACCCCCCTCATAACACACAAAGACAATACATACTAAATCCTTTTGGGTGTCTAGTCACCTCCGTTTCTAATAGCTCAGCTCATACCAGTCTGATCCAGCAGAAAAGGAGCTGACCGAAATCATCCTCAGGACAAAAGCAGAAGAAAAAAAAAAAAAAAAAAAAAAAAAGAAGGGGGGAAAAAAAAAAAAAAAACACAAAAAATAAAAAAACACCCAATATGGGAGAAAAAAAAAGGGGGGGGAAGTAAAGACACAGGAATACTGATTGTAAGAGCACAAATGGAATTGTTCTTGCATAGTTGATAAATGTACAACCAGATAGGACACTCCTACATTATGAGCCCCACATAGGGTTGGCTATATATGGAGAGAAGCAAAACTTATGTATTGGGGGGGGGGGGTGTGGACAACCATCAGGAAGACCTTTAGCCACCAGGCATTATGCTGCAAATATGAGGAGAGGTAGCATGAGGCCTCCTAGGCACCCTCCACACAGGACATTGCATAGACTCTGCAAAGGATTCTGTGGACTCATCTGTTAAATCAAGCACACATCTGATTTGTGCAGAGTCTGTAGTGGCAGAGTCTGTAGTGGCAGGTCTGTGAAAGTTCTTACTTATCCATGTAATGGCTGGACTCATACTAGTTAGTCACATATAACTGGACTGGTGCTACAATGTTGTAGACCTTTCACCACTTATCCAAGTAGCTTACTCAGTTCTAATGAGTGTCCAGCACATACCTCAGCATTCACAGTCACATAGACAACTCCTGTCACCTTAATCCAATCACCATGGAACATTGTATTAGACATATTGGAATGTTCACACACTCCATGGTGATTACCATTAGATTAAGATGACCAAGTTGCCTATTCAACTATAAAGGCTGGGGTAGCAACTTGGATGAGTGGTGAAACACCTTCAACATGACCACGAACAAGTCAAATTCAATGTGACTAGCTATTACTTTTAGCAACCTGAATCAGAGTGATGGCCTCGAATCAATTGAAGAGACCGCAGAATTCAGATTTGTCTTATGTTCAACAGATGAGCTGGCAAGACTATTTCCAAAGCTGTCAGAAAACTGAAGCTCCTCCAACATGACCCCTTCTGCCTAGTACAATATACCTTGCACAGATTTTTCCACAGTACTTGGATACATGAATATGACCCAAATACAAATATAACCCGAAAATAAAGAAATATGGTTTGTTAAGACACACACCAAACCCTTTTTATGCAATGGCATCATTCTACTTCTGTTCTGGTAATATTAGCATGTAGCAAGCCATACCCCTTAATGGGCAACTCTGGGGAAGAGGTAAGCCTATTTTCCCAGTTGTAAACCAAATACGTGAAGGGGATATAATTAGGCTACTTTGTTCTGGGCTCAGAGTCAAGCTGAAGAGCACACTTCAGGTATTTAGCTACTTGTTACTATTCTTCATAATGCATATGATCTTGCCAGCTGCCCAAGGGCAATCCAGATCCTCCAGTGCTTCAAAATTGATAGAAAAGCCAAAAAATGGTTATCATAGGTAATGTGCAAATTCTGCCACAAAAGTGGTTCAGAGGTTTAAAATTAAAAACACAAAAAAAGAAAAAAAAGAAACAAAAAAACAAAAATCTTATAATAGCCAACCCCATATCCCACTTCATACAAATTACATAGTAAAAAAAAAATATTTAATAAAATAGCTACAACACATTATTGCACTTGCAACACATTTTAAATATCAGCAAAGCCCTCGTGTTCATGTGTTTATAACACTTTACGGTAAGGAACCAAGCAACACAAAAAAGCACCAGGATGTACTGACTGTTTCTGAGCAATGCAGTGGTCATCTTTGGAGGTTTTGCAAATAGGAACAAGATCAGTGCTTAGTCAGGTACATAAATGGCCCCATAGCTACAACACAGTTTAAGGCACTTGTGACTTTGGTGTGAAATCCTTGGATTCTAGCTTTTCTTTGGTGCTTGGTACATAGTACATTAGAAAAAAAAAGTCACAGGTCTCTCGCCCCTGCAACCAACTCTCAAGCCCTCTAGTAGAGCTTCATTTTGTAGCACACACCCCCTGAGTCTTCAGTCCCCAAATCTTGGTGTCAGCCAAACTGGTCTGTATTCAACAGGCGGTGCCATGCCAAATTGTCCCTGAAAGATTTAGCTCCATAAAATCTGATTGAAGCTATGCTTTGGTAACACAGCTCTGCAAACACAGGCTTCAAAGCACATTTACTTAGACCCCCAGTAGAGAACCGCATGTGTTAATAGGCTGCAATATTACATTACGATAAAGGAAAAACAGTTGTTTGACCAAATATATAGTAAAATTAGCATTGATTTGGCAATTGCACCTTTATCAATGTGCCATCCAATTAAAAAGATTTTATCATTACGGTTACACTCTTAGATGTCTGTTTAAATCACCAAGCTTCAGCTTTAACCAGATTGTCAGCTCTTGGGGCACAGCAAACTCAGGTACTACAATTAAAATCTTCTCTATCCCTATATAATTTGCATAAAATTGCACAAACATTATGTGCCTGAAGCTCAATAAGTTAACAATTTTCCTTTGAGAAATACAATTTAGATTAAAACGCTTTCAATAAAAAACAAGTCCCCCCAGAATTTGGAAGCAGGTCCAACCTTTTCGGTCAACAAATATACAGTCACTGGTTATTCTTTTTCTCAGAGTCCCAGTCATTTGGAGCAAAGAGAAGGTGAGGCATTACAGTGAGGAAGGCCAAGGAGTTTGGAAAGTCCTGAATGCTGCTTCTTTGGAGGAAAATTTCTAAGTGAACCAAAAAAGGTGAAAGCCAGCACCAAATAAGTGGTTTAGTTCAGGATAGACCTGCACAATTTCACCTACATTCTTGCTTTGGACGGTCTGAAGAGAAAGTAATGATTTTATATTTCCTTCAAAATAAGGTCACTTATTGACCTCAACTAGTTCGCCTTCAGTAGAAGCCTCAGCAATTCAGTCAGAATGTCCTCAAGGTAACAAGGTTCTTTAATAGCACTCAGAGGAAATTTTTGAGAATGTGCCATTTTTTTCCCTCTTCCTCCCAGGCATTGTAGTGTCAACTGCAAAAGATGAGCTGCAACTGTTCTTTCACCTTCCCTTTCAAAGATTCTTTGGCAGTGCAAGGGATAAGGCTGTAGATCTGTCTAGGCCTCGGATGCAGCCTGAGGCTTGAGTTCAGCTTTTTCCATAGCAGTTCCATATGGCAAAGAGCGCTTAAAGAAGCCAAGCTAAATGCAGAAAGAAAAAGAAATATATATTTTAGTTAGTAAAAAAAAAAAAAAAAAAATGAAATAAAACGCTCATCCTGTAATAACTGCCTAACAAGGCAGTTCTCCCTGTGGACAGTTATATCAGCTTCCTATGCTATACTAAAAAAGCCAAACATTTATTTGCGAATGATTCCTTCTCTTCATATGGCAGATATGACTAAATAGAATATATAACATTCAAATCGGCATAGACCAGTGGCAGGCAGCACAGCTAGCAGAGCCTGTACTGTCAGCTGACTAGATGAAAAGACTCATGAATATATGGGACTTTGGGCTGATTTACTAAAAACAGTGTTCACTCTAGAGTCTAGACTGTATAAAGATAAAACAAATCATTCCTAAACCTATTTGGGTACTTAAATTCATAATAAGTATCATCCCCTTTCAAATTTACATCGCTATGGTTATTGTTGCCATTTTTTAAAAGGCTAATGCCACACAACAGATTAACCGCTCCAGGGCCGCCCACCGCACTTATACTGTGGCAGGGTTTCCCTGCTGCGCCAAATCACGTACATGCATGTGATTTGGTATTTCTGGGTAGGGGGCTTGCACCCACCGCCCTCACAGGGGCTATCATTCGCTGCAGCACAAGCCGATCAGCGGGTCCCGGCTAAGGAAGGATTTATGGCCAAAATCCGCTGATTGAGCAAAATTGTCTGTGTAGGTAAACACAGGGCTCTCTACAGACAGTAGCCATGTGCCTTTTTTTTTTCTCCCTGCAAAGCAGAGAGTAAAAACCGGCACAGTAAACATGGTTAGGCACATATTTAACCCCCTGATCACCCCAGATGTTAACTCCTTCCCAGCCAGTGTCATTAGTACAGTGCACATTAGCACTTATCACTGTATTCTTGTCATTGTGGATGTCAGTGGCAGTTAGTCAGTGTCCCCCCCGACCCCCCCCAGCATCAGTGTGAGATTGCCTGCTGCACTATCGCAGTCTCATTATAAGTTGCTGACTACTGCCATTAGTATAGGAAAAACAAATAAAAATTTCAATACATACTATATATGCTATAGTTTGTAGACGCTATAACTTTCACACAAACCAATCAATATACACTTAGAGATTTTTTTTTTTTTAACCAAAGACATGTAGCAGAATACATTTTGGCCAAAATGTATGAAGAAATTAGATTTTTTTTTTTATTGAATATGTTTTATAGCACAGAGTAATTTTTTTTCAACATTTTTGGTCTTTTTTCATTAATTTCACACACAAAAATTAACCCAGTAGTGATCAAATACCATAAAAGAAAGCTTTGTGTAAAAAAAAAAAAAGATATAAATTTTTTTCGGGTACAGCGTTGCATGACCACACAGTTACTAGTTAAAATGGTGCAGTGCTAAAATAGCAAAAAAAAAAATGCCTGGTCATGAAGGGGGTAAAATCTTCCAGCGCTGAAGTGATTAAAGGCAGGACTTAAGGGTGTACTCACATTAGGGTTTACGTAACATGCCCAAGCAGGTTTGACCCCCAAAGTCCAGTTTGACTAGTGTGATCACTCACAGGTCTCTTGGATGGTATTCATCTCTGCGATCGGTAACTGTGCCCAAGAATGGAACTCAGCTGGAGTAGATTACATCAATTTGTGCCCACTCAGGTAGTAAGGGTACAGTAATGCAAGGGTAGTAGAGCCCTTCACAGTTCGAATGTAGGAAGCATGCTTGGGGATGGCATAATGTGAGCACAGGCACTGTACAAGGCATTTGTGCCTAGTGTGAGTACACCCTTATGGTCATTTTTGCATTTCTAGTTTATGTGTACTGCCTCCTAAAAAAGCTTGCTTTCAGAGCTCAATAAGTCATGCTGAACATTACACATGTGAGTGAATGATTTCGAGCAGTGAGTTGTCAAGCTCCAGTGGCGGCCGCTCAAATAGGGGTGCCCCCCCCCCCCCCAATCTCTATGATGCAGGGCACCGGACGCATGGATTTCAATGGGGTCTTTTTTTTTTTTTTGACGCACATGATTAGAGCCTGAGGCTCTAATTGGCATCAAAAAGGGTGGTCTCAGGGCGCAGAGGGGCCAGGTTTGTTTGCTGCCCCACCCCAAAAAAAAAAAATTGAGCACCAGCCACCACTGTCCAACCCCTTCTCCACAGAGGAAACCTGAAAACAGGCAGCTTCTGCTGAACTCTTAGTGCTATGTAAATCCTTTCACCAGTATTCAATTTCTTGTATAGCAAAAAAAAAAAAAAACAAACAAAAAAAAAAACAAAAAAAAAACAAAAAAAAAACAGCTTCCCTTTATGATGGAGCAAGATAATGCAACAGCAAAGGAGAACTCCACATGTGACAAACGGGTGGGTTTTGCACAATGAATCATTTTGGGGCAACAGAGAAATCCCCATCTCTGCACAATACTAAGCTAGACAGGAAAGAGCAGAGTTTCACTTAAAGACAGATTTAAAGCAAAAGATTTTTGTCATGGGTTACAGCAAGAAAACATTATAAAACATATGCAATGCATAAAGCAATTTGTAGAGAGAAGGCATAGTTATCCCAACAACTCACCTTATAGAGAACATAGATGAGTAATGCAAGCAGTAACAGACCAATTAAAATAGCCAGTATTATTATCCACAGTGGAACCCCATAACTACTCTCAGGCTTCAGCCAATGGATGGTTGTGTTGACCTAAATAAAGACCAAAAATTGAATTACAGATAAATTATTTGAACACAGGGCAGTGTCATTGCTTTGAAATTATAATAATGTTAGAAAACAAGAAGGCCTACAATATTTGCTTGATGCAGCTGGTGAACACCATGGGCGTCCCAAGGGGGTGGGGGGGGGGTCAAGTGCCCCCGTACCCCCCCCCCCCAGAGTTGGCAAAGTGTGCGGTCCTTGCTTGCAGGGTCTGCCGCTGACTATTTTCTGAGTCTGCTCCTCTGACAATGACATCTGACTTACTGACACGGAGTCCGTCCCTCCAGTGGCGTTTCTATGAGGGGGTGGGGGCGAAGCAGACCGCGCCCAGGTGACACCAGCCAGCAGTTGTAGTGGGTGCTGTCAAGGCTCCCCCCCCCTTCCATTGGTAAAGCGGTGGCAGCGGGATATTTTCTACTTCTCCTTTCGTCAGAGAACTCTGCAGCGGTATGGTCACAGAGGAGAGGCGAGCTGTCATTGCATCTCTCCCGCTCTCCCCCCCTCCCTTATATCCTGTCAGCAGAGAGCGGCTCTAATCTGCCCGGCTTCCAGCCCGCTCAGTTTACCAACCCATTGGCCACAGCAGAGGGCCAATCCGAAGACACTGGGGGCCAGGAAGCATCATGGGACATGTAGTCCCACAAGATTGGCGGCCCCAGTGTTGTTCAGAGGCAGCAGGCTACAGCCCCCAGCATGCATGCATTCTGCTGGGGGGAAAAGAGCCAGAAACAAGGGAAAAAGCAGAAGAATTGAGTGCTACAGGAGAAGAGAAAATAGAAGACTGTGCTAGGGGAAGCCAGATATCACTCCGAGTCCTGGCAGCCGTAAAACTTTGGGATTCAATGCAGCGCTGTAGGTCAGTGTCACTGGTCAGTGTGGGCACAATAGGAGACAGACAGCACTAGCATTGAATCGCCACAAAAGGACTGGAGTTATAGGGAAGAAATAGGAGTTATTTGGACACAATTGCATCTTTAGTTAGGAAGCAAAATTGCTGAATGTGCATTATACTGCTTGACTATATTGCCAGTATGTTCAGTAAAGTCTTCTCAATTGTTTCATGCCTGGTTTGAAGTTATTCAAAGGGGTGCATGGAGGTATATGGCATACCTAAAAAAACAGGGCCTGTAAGCAGGACATATAGGGGTGAAGAGGAAGGAAAAGAAGGCCACCACGAAGAGTTAACTCAGAGGAGTTGGCTACAGGTAGCCATGAACTGGCAGGAATGTAATAGCAGCCAGAGAGCGAGTAGTAGTACCAGGCATGGGTGGCAGGTCCTCCGGTAGCAAGGGGGTGAGTATTTTGGCTCCATCCCTAGCGGTCAGTTCCCCAAAAGCAAACGGTACTAAACCTGCAGGAAGGAGACCCCGTGTACTTTGCCGCAGGTACGAGAGAGCTCAAGGAGTTAAGTGCACGGTGGGACCCCATTCTGCCACCGGGAGTGAGGTGGCAGAGAAAAAGCCAGGCTGGTAAAGTGGGACACAAGCTCAGCTGTGTCCTCCTCTAAATGCTACTTTCAAAAGGTAAGGTGGGCAGCGATATGGGACAGTGTTCCACAGAAGGAATCTGTGTGTTACACAGCTGCACAAGGTGTACAGCTCACTTCTAAGTCAGGGTTCCGCCTTAATGTTGATCTTCACGTGACTGCAGCCTCACCAGGTCCCGGGCATTCATGAGCACGTACAATGTGCAGGGTGAGAAGACCTCGCCCACAAAAGGTGCAGGCCCTTTAAAACCTGCCATGCAGTAAAACAAGCTTTAAAATGACAACAGTATGAATCTGACCTTACATGGATGATATAAAGACACGCAAAAAAAGACAACTTAATGATCATCGTACCTGATGTGTCCCCTGGGGATAAGTTGCAGGTTGGATTTTGTATGGAAGTCGTTCAATTCGATATTTTGCTTCACACTGTAGAACAAAACCCTGGTTCTCTTTCTGCAAAATAACAATTTACATAAATTAATCACAATGTAACTTTCACAAAATATCACCACCAAGCAAACCCTGAACTACAACAGCCTAAAATATCGAATGACAATTACAACCAGTAATTCACCTATTCCTGCAATCTAATTTGTTAACATAAACCTCTTTTTTTCTTTTTAGTTCATGCACGCTTCCTGAAACCATTCTCTGGCAATTGTTACTCCAGGCTTTGTGCCCAATACATTTATTGTTTTTAAATGTTTTAATCATTACACACAAAAAAAAAAAAAAAAAAAAAAAAAAAAAAAAGGCAGCAGATTACTGACAGATCAGTCACGATTTAACACAGACCAATCCAGGTCAAACTTTTCAGATGAACTCATTGCAGGTATATAGTCCTAATATAGAACAGTATATAACATACTCCGTATCCTGGATATAGATACCCATCTGCCCCTTTAACTAGTTACACTCAAATTAACAAACCTGAAAGGTTCATGCGCCGGCATTAAAAATGCAACATGTACAACAAATTTCCGGTAAGATGGATCATAAACAAGTTACTGATGTGCTACAAAGAGCTGTGTTGTAGCAACTTTTTAAGCCTGTATGTAGAAGGTTGACCACCAGATGGCGTAAGAGTCATACAATTGTCTGCATCCCACAGTCCCAACCTGTTTAAAACTTACATTTCTAAAATGACCTGTATTGAACAGCAGTGAATGTCTTTCATTAAAGCATAAACCAAATAAACAGAAAGCAAACTAAAAAGCAAAACAAGTTACCTGCATAAAGGTATCAGCCCATACTCGGAAATGGACTTTAAGAATAGCCCGTTGCTGTTTCTCTAGTGGCAACACATCACAGCTAAGGTTAAAGCAATCTTCATGATGATGACATTTCTACAAAGCAAGTAATAAATTTCAAAAAAGTAAACAAACAGCAATGAAAACTACCAGCACAAAATATGAAACTCCAATTTAAAAAAAAAAAAAAAAAAAAAAAAAAAGTATAAAGTGTAGTCTATGAAAGTATTCCCACTTGTATATGGTGTTTTTAGGCTTTTATGCAAACAATCAATTCTTGATCTATGCTACAGTCTCAGGGCAGTGACTCACTAAACAGTTAACTTCACTGCCTGAAACTAGCGTGCAGCCCCTGAGTCAGGGAATAGCTGCTATCTGAATCTAAGCTCATGTGTCTTGCATGGAAACTGGTTCCTTTTCAAGAGTGTAAAATCACAGAATGCTCGTGGTTAACATACATTCATTTTCACATTTATGTAATGCATATCATGTAAAAGGCAAATTATTATTTTAATGGTATGCATCTGTTTAACTGTTTTCACCAACAGTATATTAGGAAAGCCGGAATGGATTTACGTTTGAGAGAATATATAATATATATATATATATATATATATATATATATATAT
Source organism: Aquarana catesbeiana (assembly GCF_042186555.1). NCBI lineage: Eukaryota > Metazoa > Chordata > Amphibia > Anura > Ranidae > Aquarana > Aquarana catesbeiana. Next base: position 150,945,893 of record NC_133325.1, read on the forward strand.
ATATATATATATATATATATATATATATATATATATATACACATACATACATACATACACACACACACACGATTAATAAGAGTGTGTAGCCAAGACACAGGTGTTACAGGGCTTTATGATTATTTTATACAGGGCTCTACCTTAAAGCGTTATAAAACCCAAAAATGTAATTCATAAATGTATTTAATTTATTATAAAAAAATTTAATTTATTAGATGCAGTGGCTGCATTAGTTTTCTTTAGGCTTTTCCCCTCAGTTTTCACCTGTAATCCAGTACACACCTTCTGAATGCCTCCATTCTGGATGAAGGGGCAACCTAGACCTCTTTGGCCAACAGCATTGTTAATTTGGGGGTGTAGAGGAGAGCTCGATGTACTGGCAGATTTAAATACATTAATAAATTGAAGCCAAACTCCAGCCAACGCTTTTTAAGCAGTTACAGCAACAGTTTTTTTTTTTTTTTTTTTGGATAGAGATTTTATATTAATAAAAGCCAATTGTAAGCACCCCCGATAGTGTTAAATGGTTTTTCTCAATCCTCTAACTGCTACAATTGCAGGAAAGCTTGTTCTGTTGAAAAACAGACTTGTGAAGTAAAGAAAAACTAATAACCATCACATCTAAGAATTGGTAAGCTGTAGTATTATAAAAGTTAGCTTTCGGGGTTAAAACCACTTCAAGCAGCTCTTCTGTAACTGAAAGTGTGCAACCCCATCTAAACAGAGCAGCAGGGGAGAAGAGGAGTAAATTGTTTTATGTGAGCCTCAACTAGGGGCACTGAGCTAAGGTTGGAAAGATAAAACAAGTGAAAATAGACCTAAAGCCTGCTGGATGTCTGGAAATAAAAATAAAAAAAAACCCTTTCCATATGCATATTTTGTATTTGTTTCCTATCCAGTGAAAACTATGTGCAACTGAATTTTAACCACATAACATCCAACAAGCTATTAAAAAAAGTCATCATTCTTGGTGGGGTGATTCAATAAAATGATTCACATTAAAATTAGCAAATTCTGGGATGCAGTAAGGACTTTGCAGACTTCGCCTGATGAAGCAAGCTTCACAGCATGCTATAGGATGGGTACCTTTCACAAAGTTGTGACCCCCAGTCAAGCACAGCCATACAAGCCAAATGTCCAGCTCATAAATCCTTCTATTGTTTATTTTATTATCTGTTTATTATTATCCAGTGGTGTGCATTGGGGTATTTTGTGTGGTTTCTAAAAAACAAAAAAAAAAAAAAACAAAAAAAAACACAGATTTGCTTTTTATTTTATTTTTTTTTTTTACTTCTGTGGTTGGTGTAAAATCTACAGCATCCTCATGCCCAAAAGGTTTCCAAGATGCTGAAGATTCTTCAAACCCTTTAGCTATTGAAGAAAAGAAGGATTATATATTCTAGCGACAGTTGCTTTAAAGCGGATTTCCACACAGTGGAACAGTGGCACAGTTCCGGTGTCACATTTGGCACCTTTCAGGGGGAGGGGGGGGAGTAGATACCTTTCTAATACAGGTATTTAGCTTCCACTTCCAGGCATAGATACCCGCACCACCTGCGGGTATCTACGCCACTCCCCCCCGCTATCTTCTAGGAGACACAGTGGAAACGTGCAGCACGAGTCGTGCATGCGCAGTAGGGAACCAGGAAGTGAAGGCTTCACTCCCCGATTCCCTTACCGAAGATGGTGGCAGCAGCAGCACCCGAGAGCCGAGGGACAGATCGGCGTCGGGTGCCGACATCGCGGGTGCCCTGGACAGGTAAGTGTCCATATTTTAAAAGTCAGCAGCTGCAGTATTTGTACCTGCCGACTTAAAAAAAAAAAAAAAAAAAAAAAGGCGAACTCCGCTTTAAGATCACCATCTAAAAAGATAACCACAGATGTACATCCAGTTTTCACTAATTTAAACCAGTATTAAATGAACAAGACTCACCAGTATATGTGATCCACCAGCAGGGATTTTGGAGGCGTCTCTTCGCTCTACATGATGTCCAGGCTTTGCAGAACCTTGCACTGTTGCATACTGCAAAGAGAACATGTCAAGCATGAAGAATACTTCAAGAAAGCAGCAATGTAATTTAATAAAACCACCAATTCCTAATTTTTCTCACCTGCAGCTGAAATGGGTTAACAGGTGGTTTAGCTGTACAGTTCCCCAATCCTTGCACAGAGTAGTTCATGACATACATCACAAGTTGATCTTTATTGTGAACTCTTGGGCAGATCAGAGTTAGGGTACCATGGCTAATAGAGCTTGGTCCTATGTTGGCTAACTAAAAAGAGCAAAAAAAAACAAAAAAAAAAAACACACACACATTAGATGATACCTTTGTATGCGGTTTAGATGTGTGGAAACATGTCAAATGTCACGCCATATGTCACTTCCCTTGTGGTAGCTAATGCAAGTCAAACCCTATTCTTACCTCGTACACATGATTGACCTCTGGGCCTACATCTTCCACTTGGGTGGGATTTTTATTTTGTTTCCGGTTCGCAAGTGGGAAGATGACACTGTCTGGCTTTGAAACCCTGAAATGAAAGTTCAGTATATTTAGTTCTTGATGGGCACAGGGTCTGTATCCAACATATTGTCCACATCTAGATGTCTTCAAAAAAGGTAACTTCACATTTGTGGAATGTAGCAAATAAAAATAAAGCCTTACAACTGCTATACAAGCCATGATGTAATTTAATGTCTTAAAAATGACCTCTCCTTTTCAATCTGCAGTGCTGTAACCTTTCTGTAAAATTTGATGCAATATAGCAACCTAGAAGTGTTTTGTACACCGTTTGTGTACAGAAAGCCCCCAGAAATGTAATTTCCTGCTTGTATCATTGATGGATTTTCCCTAAAGTCTACACTAAGATATCAGATTTTAGCCATCTTCTGTAAATATGAGTTTCAGTTACTATGTGTTACTCAAAGGATTAAATACTTCTAAAAAGGGATGCAGACTCTGCAGTATTTCTCATTAGAACACTGAGTGCATCAGGTGATTATAACTGGCCCCTCCAGTTCAGAGGTCTGCCATCAGTCTGGTAAAATGCCCTTTTCTTCAAAGTAACAAAAAGTAGGAATCTGCTACAAAGTTTGTTAAAATTCCTTCAATGTACACTGGGAGGGGGATTTTTTTCCTCGACAAAAATGGAATTACTCTGTAAAAAGAAAGCACTTCCAGTGCAGCAAAAACATGTGGCTGCGATTTGCATCTTAACAGTTCCAACTTTAAAAAGGAGAGTGGCTAGTCACAGAGCTGTCTGCACTAAATGTTACTTAGCATCAAAATGGAAACATTAATTGAAAATTAAATACACCCGTACTTGGTCATGGATTCTAGTGATTGCAGCATTTGGTCAGTGAGACTGCTAATACAAGCCTTGCTGGTGGTGAAGTGAGTGACTAAGGCAGGCCATACACAGTTTTGAATCTCGACTAGTTTAGCAGGAACTGGACAAGATTTGAACCATGTTTGGGCCGGCTGAATGTACCAGGTTGATCAATCAACTTTGGTACAACCAGCATGCCAGGTTTTACCTGCAATTATTGCTAGCGGCTGCTAGCAATAATCACTGTCTTCTCCCAGCGGGGATGGCTTCCCCTGCCAGGAGAAGATAATTTCTCGCTGGGGGGATTCCCGCATCAACACACTGTGTTGATTGGGAATCGAGCGAATTTCCTTTCTTGCAACCCATAGTTGCAGGACTGAAATTCACTGTGCATTGCCGGCCTAATCCTATAAAGTCAATGCAAAGGAAAGCTCCTCTGTATCTTGGCACACATTACATGACCGCTACAGAGGGTTTCCTGGGATCGCTTAACAAGAGGTACTTCTCTGAACAACTCTATGTGTAGGAAAACTAACTATGGGGGAAAGTGCAAGGTCACCTTCATAGAAAAGCAAAACATATGCTATTGGAAGATACCCAAGGGATAGGCTTACCTGGCACTAGCAAAAGTAAACTAGGCACGAGACAGACACCCAAAATAATCAAAGTAGGTTTGTATGTACCTTTTAGCAAGGTCTGGCTACAAAGATAGATATTAACCTAGTAATAGTTGCTTATCCCCAACCAAAAACAGAACGTATAATTCTGAGAAAAAACAAAACAAAAAAGCTGGTTTCTTCACATAATTCATACCTACACATGAAGGAAGCCCTTCATGTGTAGAAACCTAGGTAACTCATTTACACCATCTACAATCTTGCCAGCGCCTCACATTATATACATTTTACTTGGAATTTTTTACTAATATTATACCACGGTTGTGATAAATTTTGGGAAAAATTATTGTAAATTTTAAAAGCAGTTTTGTACTTAATCTAGCAACCCTGAAAGGTAGCCATCAAGAGCCAGTTGCACTTTGCTTAGAATGGGATATAGGTCAGATCTCTTTACTGTGTGAGAGTACTGACACCCACCACTACTATATACAGGACTGATATCTCTGTAGTTTTCACTTTCACATAATGAAAATCAGCTGCAATTTTTTTTTTTTTAATAATTTCTGACACCTTCTGCATGAGAACAAACACGAGTTTGCCAGATAATGTGCTATAAACAATTTTTTGCAAGGATAATGGGGTAAAACGAAAATAACGTATCAGAAGTATTTTCTAGAATGATAAACTGTACATTTGTAGTGTTTCAAGCCTAATGCCATATAAATTGTTTAGGTTTTCTTAATTTTTTTACTACTCCGTGTTGTTTGTATCCTTCTTTTGGAAATGTATCCTTGATTCCTGCAATTTGATTGGTACCAGATAGAATAGGAAATGGAGGTAGACTCTCTCCATTTCTTGTCATTTGATGGCTGTCAAGCATAATGGTAAATCAGGGAGAAAAGCAGCATTTAAAATTTGTTAGAAGTCCTAACCCCTTTCAGCTCTCTACACACTTGGCTAAAGATAAGTGGGAGCGGCAGAACGAAAAAAAGTTAAAAAAATACAAATTAAAAAAAACTAACCGTCTATGGCCAGCTTAGGCTGAAAAGGCCAATTTAGCAATTATTTGTTTTATCCTTACAGCCAACATCAGTATCCTTGCTATACTCAAGTTATATTTGTGCTTGCTGGGCAATGTTATCACTTGCTGAATCCAAGCAAATACTGCACAGGATGTGCTGTTCTGTCCTGTGGATTAAAAGTGGCTGATCTGCCCTGGGCCAGAACTTAACCTAATTTGGGCTTTACACAAAACAAATGTAATTTGAATCTGAATTGCCAGGGGGAAAGGAAAAGCATTTAAAACCTTAAGTAGGGATACAAAAGATAAATTACATGACAAGTGAGTGATGAAGCAGTTAATGTGAGCTTCTAACACCATTCACAGAAGAACAGATCACAATGGAAGCAAAAGAACAATTGCCGTTAAAGCTATGAATACAAGAGGCACTCCAGTGGCTTACGATGAGTGTTTGAGAAACAAAGTTAAACTGGCCATTTTTGCAGATCTGTGTGAACTAGAACTCAAAGTGAAGACTGCCAACTGCGAAAGACTTGTAGGAATCAACTTCCACACACAATAAAGAGCAGCTTAGGGCAAGATGCTGTAATATTGTTCCTTTTTCTACACAGACAGTTGAACGGTCCATTCACTACACATGGGCTTTATCTGAATGTCAGCTTGGTGAAGTGCAACCCATACAATTAGCAGAGCTCTTAGCATTTGCCAGTCTTGTTCAAAATTCTGACCGATACACATTCAAAATTTTCTGCAGAAGGTCCAATTTAGATCACCTTAGTAGGGAAGTACTCAGATTTCCTTCACGGTACAAATGACTTGGGTATTATTCAAACAGAAATTTCTGTTTACACATTCAATTGTAATGACCGAAGGAAATGGGTAATCCATAAAACCTCACAACTTTAAGCACGGCGGCCATACACAGTTCGAATCTCTGCTGGATCAGCAGGAACCAGCTGAGATTTGAACGGTTAATGGGCAGGCTGAATGTACAAAGTTGATCAATCAACTTGGGTACAACCAGCCTGTTGGATTGTCTTGCGATCATCATTAGTGGATGCTATAGCCACTAGAGATAATCGCGGTCTTCTGCCAGCAGGGCTGGCTCTCTCAACCCGCCCTGCCGGGAGAAGACAATTGCTCGGCAGGAGGAATTTCCCGGTCAGCACTGCCTGTGTTGAGGAGTTAATCATGCAACTCATGGTTGCAGGAAAGAAATTTGCACCATCTATGGCCTGCCTAAAATGTGACCATCAATGTGGAGTATAAAATCTTTAGGATTGATCTCAGAGAATAAACCATGGAAGAGTATATGGGCTAGTCATTTACTACTCCTGTGATCTAAATGTAGTCATCATTCACTGGCTGACAGATAACGAATTCCAAGTGTCTGACAGGATGATTCACAGGTGTGACAGCAATAATTATCTGCTCCAAATATTGACACAGCTCCATTCCATACCTGCAGGCATTGCATATTTTCTAGCATGGGCACACTTCCAAGAACGGTTATTGTCATTGAATATACACCTCACAGTAAATATATCGGCACATACACACGGCATAAACGTAATAGATACATATATGTCAACTTGGCAGCACATAAGAGATAGTAAGTAATAATAGAGTATAATACAAGGTATTTCCTATTAACAGGCATTGGTAACCCATATCCAACAGAGCTGAGATGTAAAACAGATCAACAGGGGGTATCTTCAGCAAAATGTGCATGTTGGGGCGATCAGATCCAGAGAAGGTGGCAGCTACAGTTATATGCCCTCCTATCTTCTGAACCTTAATGTGCCTCAATGTACCTTCTGGCTTCAATAGGTTAATGTGCCTGCCAATCAATAAAGAGACTCTGGAGGTGAGTAAAGACCAGGCCAAACTCCTCATATATATGGGAAAATGTCAAGATTTGCCAACTTCAGCTGCCAACATCTTTGCACTTTTACATTATAAGCTTAAATTCCCAAAATTTGTGACAGGTTTACTGTAAAGTAAATTTAATGTGAACTAGACAATTATCGCATATGGCACCCCAGACAAATCACTATAATGCCCTGTACACACGGTCGGATTTTCCGATGGAAAAAGTGCGATCGGATTGTGTTATCAGAAATTCTGATCGTGTGTGGGCTCCATCGGACTTTTTCCATCGGAATTTCCGACGCACAAAGTTTGAGAGCAGGATATAAAATTTTCCGACAACAAAATCAGATTGTTTAAATTCCAATCGTGTGTATACAAATCCAACGCACAAAGTGCCACGCATGCTCAGAATAAATTAAGAGACGAAAGCTAATGGCTACTGGCCAGTTTATAGACCTGACGTACGTGTTTTACGTCACCGCGTTCAGAACGATCCGATTTTCCGACAACTTTGTGTGACTGTGTGTATGCAAGACAAGTTTGGCCCAAAAGCCGTCGGAAAAAATCAGAAGGATTTTGTTGTCGGAATGTCCGATCGTGTGTACGGACATAAGGGGATATTTTCAAGTGAAATTTGCATGCCTTTTTAAGCACCACTATGTAACAAATAACCCAGATGGTCAGATTTTTCCCCAACCCCATCAGTTTGTTTTTACTTTACCCAAAAGCTCACCTACACCAATCATAAAAACCTACTTAAAGAAAACCTATACTGAGACTATGGAGACTGTCATTCATAACCCCCCTCCATCTGAAATTGCCCAACTTTTATGCTGTTTCAATGGCTTTAGCACTTTGTGAGTCAATGATCGGGAACAAGAATGTAGAGCAATACATTTGACCTCACTCTGACTTATAATCTGCATGCTTTTTTTCTTCAGTTGGTTACTAAAAGTTTTGAAGCCAGATAAACATTTACCACTTGAAATGTATATAGCCTCCATATTTTCCTCAGCACAGGTCTCCGTAACAAGAGAAGTGTGCATTTCTGTGCAGGACAGTATTTCTAGTCCGCTCTACTCATTTGAAAAAAAAAGACCATCTTTGTTCACATTTGATTACTGGTGTATACAGTATGTATTTGAATACTGGTGTGTAGACAGCTTGAATAGGGGATGGTACAGATATCTATTCTTTCCTTATATTTGCAACTTACAGATCAGTTCTCTCTCACAAAGCCTGTAACAGATAGCTGGGAATTGACTTGTCAATTCCCAGCTGATTTCATTGCAATTAAGGAAGTTGGGTGGTGAGTCGCTTGGTCATCCATAGCTTTTTACAATGTAACAAGCGGCTCCTAGGTATAACACATTCTAGTTTCCTTTAGGTAACCACATATAAATATAGCACATTACAGAGCAGTGATTTTGTCACTTTTGCATAGTTGGAAAGAAATTCCAGCTCATGCCATGTTTTCAAACTACACAGCGAACAAAGCTTCTCTACAAAAGAACTGTTCCCTCAATTGTGTCGGAATTACTGAACTTGAGTTACCTTTTATATAAAAACTTACCCCAAAAATGTCACAGACGTATGGGCTTCAACACTGATTGCTAGCTGCACAAGTTCACTTTGGGAGTTATTGACATTTTTGCTGTAAAGCAAATAATGGTACAAACAAGTTACAGACTACATAAAGCATCTAATATACCCAGAACACATCTACGTTAGATTTTGTTTCCTACATAAGGGCCACTGGTAAAACCATAAAAGCAAAAAAGTCATAGGTATAGCAATTGTTTCACTAACATTGTACAAGCAGCACACCTTCAAAGATTTAGGCTGGCCATACATTATACAATTTTCTTTAGAGTTACCAAAATCAAAAATAATATGAGGTCAAACCTAAAACAATTTTAATTTGTATGCAATCAGGCAGGCCATTGCACTATATAGTCGATGGTAAATCTGAAGGAAATATAAAAAAAAAAAAAAAAATGTATAATATATGGCCAGCATTATTAATATAAAATACACTAAACTCTTACAATAATATAGAAAAATTGCTACAACTTTGGGATCCTGATTATTTCAGCCAGCACTGTGACCCACCGTGGGCAGTAATTTTGGTACCTGTTGCATGCATGATTTGAATGTTGCTGGCAATATCCGAGTGATCACTGTGTGACACCCAACGTAGAAAAAGTCCACCATGTATGGTTGCAACTTGGCTGGTATTTTACGTATCCAGCTGGTAAAAATTGAACAAATTGACAATATAATTAACAGGATAAAGATCATAAGGCTGGTATGGTTTCCCAAAAAGATGGTAATCTCATTCATGACATCTTCCAAAATAATTTTATTTTTTTTGGATAGAATAGTTTTCTCTGAACTTACTAACTGGTACAATAAATACAAATTGCAAAATCAGAAACTAAAAGTGCTAGTGTGCCTTGATGCTTTTTTTCCCCCCCACAAAAAGTGATGGGAGTGTGGAGACACAGTCAGTGTTAAACAATGGAACCATGATTTAAAACCACAGTGAACTGGTTATTTAACTACAGGACTTCCATCAAAGATTGGCATTTACTCAAATGGATTTTCTGCTTTTGCAGAGGCGTATTTTAATATGGATTTCCATTCCTTTGGTGTCCAGCTTAGTTGCAAATTTACAAAAGGTTTCCAAAAAGTATATATGCAACTGTGTAAACACACCTTTAATGGAAAATGCTACACATGGAGATAGAACATAACGGTCATTTCATGGAGATGAAAACTACTTGCAGACAAGAGCAATGAATCTCTAGACTAAAATGGGAAGGCACAACCAGCCACATATCACAGAAATGCCAACTATTTCTTTGCTGAATATGCAGCTTTATGACAATTACAGTTCCCTTGTCAAACCACTGTGGTGGATTAAAAAAGTATTGAACACCACATGCAATCATCTGACAACCAACAATAATCATGCCATCCCAATGTTTCCCTAGTACAGTAGATGTTTCTTCTGAGCTATAATACCATTTCTGAGAAAGAATTCAAAGCAACATGCACACTGTTAAAAGCTGATGCCAAGTACCTGCGAATCTGACTCTCAAAGTGCACCTTCCGACTTGTGTCCCGCAAATGAGGTACAGTGAACCTCAGTCCACCCAACAACTAAAGATGAAGAAAGGAGAAAATTACATGTGGTACAAACATATATAGGAGGCTTGCTAAACAATTTTAAATGCAATAATAAAAGCACATTGATACATCCAGGTATTGCAACAAAAAAATATTAATCTATAGAACTGTTGCATATTCACCACTAGTTTTCATTAGGTAATGTGCCAAGCGGAAACGAAAAACTGATGAAAATGTAAACATTCATATTTTAAACTAGAACTCCAGCCAAAACTTTAGACCCCTTTCACACTGGGGCGGTTTGCAGGCGGTATTGCGCTAAAAATACCGCCTGCAAAACGCCCCTAAACAGCCTCCGCTGTTTGTTCAGTGTGAAAGCCCGAGGGCTTTCACACTGAAGCGGTGCGCAGGCAGGACGGTGAAAAAAGTCCTGCAAACCACTTTTTTGGAGCGGTGAAGGAGCGGTGTGTGTATTCACCGCTCCTGCCCATTGAAATCAATGGGACAGCGCGGCTATACCGCTGCTATAGCCACGCTGTACGAGGGATTTTAACCCTTTTTCGGCCGCCAGCGGGGGTTAAAACCACACCGCTAGCGGCCGAATACCGCTCCAAGGACGACGGTACAGCAGCACTAAAAATAGCGCTGTTGTACCGCCGACGCCCCCACCGCCCCAGTGTGAAAGGGGCCTTAAAGTTTTGTCCCCAACAGAGTGTTCCCTTCACAAATCTCAAACGAAAACATGATGGAAAGTTAGGGAAATCTCACATGCAGGCCCGGTTCACACTGGTGCGACATGCGCTCTGACTTTGAGAGCACATGTCACATGACAACTCACACCCCATTAAGTGCAATGGAACCATTCTAATAAGGAGTGACTTGGACCGCTCCGACTTGGAAAAAGGTTTCTGTACTACTTTTGGTGGGACTTCGGAATGACTTGCATTGACTTGTGTTAAAGACGTCAATGCAAGTCATGCCAAAGTCATGCTCGGATGTCTGCTTCAAAGTCGAGCGGAAATTTACGGCAGTGTGAACCAGGCCAAAATGGTAGTTGTTGCTTTATCTCCACTGAAAGCTATTACTTCTATTTCAATTTTGTGACAACTGTACAATTTTGGATAACCCCTTACTTTGTCTCTGTCAGTGGTCACAGGTAGAGATAGGCCGAACACCCCTGTTTGGTCCACACCAGAACTCCCGATAAAGAAAAAAAAAATAGAGAAAAAGTTCTAACCTGAACAGCAAACCTCTGACGTCTATGGGAGCCGAACTTGAAAAATCAAAACCCCCCATTTTAAAAGGCTTATATGCAAGTAATGGGCCATAAAATATGCATGGGTTTTTTTTTTTTTTTTACAATACAATGCCATTTCTTGCAATAGAAAAATGTAAAAAAAAAATATTTTTTAATCAAAAAGTGCCCCCCGATATAAATATATAGGTAAGGGTGGAGCCACCTGGCGACGTCACCTGGTGGCCCCACCCCCTTGTGAAGTCACCAACCCAGCATGCACTGGTCTGACGGCGGAGCAATTTTTTTTTCAGGTTCCGGCGTGATTGATAGATTTACAGCGGGGGTACTTTTTTTATTTTTTAATAAAAAGGAATTGTCAAAAACTGTATTACATGACACTTTTTTGCTGAATGGGTGGGTGGCTACGTACCCCATACTCATTCACATAGGGTGGGCTGGGATCTGGGGGCTCCCTTCTTAAAGGGGGCCTCCAGATTATAAGCCCCCTGACCGCAGACCCCACAAGCACAGCCCAGAGTTGCGGGGAGGAGGTCCTTATCTCCATCAACATAGGGACAAGATGCTTGGGGGGGAGGGGTTGGGGTGCTCACTCGTCTACCCCCACCCCTGTCCTTGCCTGCCAGGCTGCATGCTCAGCTAAGGGTCTGGTATGGATTGGGGGGGGGGGGGGGGCTCTGTTTTTTGTTGTTGTTTTTTTTAATTAGCGTGGGGTTCCTCTTTTCCTCCATTTTTTTTTTCTCTTTTTGATTGCCAGAATTTGTTTTAAACTTTATTCAGCTGTCAGTGGGGAAGCCCATTGACAGCTGATGACTCATCAGTTATGGACGCCGTGGCCAGCTTCTCGGCCCGTTCCTTAACCTGCTATTCACTGCGCCCTGATTGGGCAAAGCTTTGCCCAACCAGGGCTCAGAATGCACTGTGCAGCGCGGGACGAACACCCATGAATACCCTGCAAATTTGGGTGTTTGCCAAACAGACAAACAGGCAATGTTCGGGCCAAACTTTTGCTCTGCCTGAACCGTTCGTCCAACTCTAATCACAGGGATATGGGTAAGGATGATCTCCAAAGTCCTCCCCCCTTCCTTTTGTGATCTACAAACTCCAGGTAAAATACACAGAACCAAACTGGTTGGCTAACAAAAAGCACAAGCCTTTGGCTGTTATGAGCATGTTTGTTTCTTATATTTTTTTTTTAAAGGAGACAAAGACCTGTGATAAAATGGATTATATAAACAGATGTGACTCCTGGTATATATAACTTTCATACAACAGAGGTGGTGCCTAAGTATATATACACAACCACTCAGCACACATTGGCTGTACATATAAATGCATATTATGGCTATGCTGTTACGCAATTACTGCCCCAAAGTCTTTTGTAGGCTTTCAGCAATCACATGACCAAGAGCCTTCTCTATAGAGCAGCAGTGGGTGGAATTCCGTGGTGCTCAGTGGTTCAGTCACTAGTCTTTCATAATTTTCAGGCCTGTAATAGCGTTGTGCAATGAAGAAAGGCAAGACTGGCCATGACACCACTCCTCAAGCTTGTGAAAGTGTTGTGCAATAAAAAGAAGAGGCAATGTCACTACACAGCTGTGTGCAGACCACTGCAGCAAGGATGAAAATGTGACTGCGCTGTGTATATTTCCACAGCTGAAAATAAAAGAAAAAAAACAAACAAAAATCTGACTGGGAGCCTCAAAAATAACATACATGAGGGTACCTCCATGAATAAATGGTAGGGTGTGTATACAAAAGGCAAACGGTCATAAAAATAAAGGGTTATGCACACCCACTTGTTCTCTCCTCAAGATCTATAGAAAAAAGTTTACCACCACAATAACAGCTTTCAAAAATACTCACCTCCATGAGAAATATAAACCTTCCCACTCACCAAAACGCATATACAGAAATAATCCCACTCCCATCCCCTCCCTCCCCTGCACATATATGGGACGGCTTTGAACCTCCTCCCCCTTATTCCGAAGCTGGAGCCAGAAAACTGTGTGGAGACCCCCCTAGATAGTAACCCTGATGACTGCTCCCGAACCCAAGCCCTACCCTGGGATCTCCAAACCACAATTCCCAGATGCCTGGATGGAAGGCTCTGCACTTTATAGCCACAATGGGCAAATGCAGTAGCCTAAACCAGATCAGCAAAATCCTCAGAAATGCCAATCCCACTGGGTAATGGCCACCTCTATATAGGTGATCCCTAAATATGAACCAGATCCAGTCCCACCTAGGTGGGTGAAAGGAAGTTCCAGTAATCCTGATAAGGTGATAACAAGGGATCAAAACATGAGTAGTTTGCTGGTTGGTGAAGGAAATCCCTCATTCACTGGTGATACACCACTAAATATGCCACACAGGATCACCCAGGGCTTGATTAAGCAGAGACTACAGTTGGGCTCGAAAGTTTACATACCCTGGCAGAATTTATGATTTCTTGGCCATTTTTCAGAGAATATGAATGACACAAACATTTTTCACTCATGGTTAATAAATAGCTTCAGCCAAACACTATCAACTGTTTACTCTTTTTTAAATCATAATGGGAACAGAAACTACCCAAGCGACCCTGATCAAAAGTTTACATACCCCTGTTCTTAATATCGTGTATTGCCCCCTTTAACACCAATGACAGCTTGAAGTCTTTTGTGGTGTTTGTGGATGAGGCGTTTTATCTTCAGATGGTAAAGCTGCCCATTGCTCTTGGCAAAAAGCCTTCAGTTCCTGTAAAATCTCGGGCGGTCTTGCATGAACTGTACGTTTGGGATCTTTCCAGCGTGGCTCAATGATAATGAGGTCAGGAGATGGCCACTCCAGAACCTTCTCTTTATGCTGCTGTAGCCAATGACAGGTCGATTTGGCCTTGTGTTTTGGATCATTGTCATGTTGGAATGTCCAAGTACGTCCCATGCACAGCTTCCTGGCTGATGAATGCAAATTTTCCTCCAGTATATTTTGATAACATACTGCATTCATCTTGTCAACAATTGTGACCAAATTTCCTGTCGCTTTGTAGCTCACACATCCCCAAAGCATCAGCGATCCACCTCCGTGTTTCACAGTAGGAATGGTGTACATATTATCACAGGCCTTGTCGACTCCTCTCTAAATGTAGCGTTTATGGTTGTGGCCAAAAAGCTCAATTTTGGTCTCATCACTCCAAATGACTTTGTGCCAGAAGGTTTGAGCATTGTCTCTGTGCTGTTTGGCATATTGTAGGCAGGGTACTTTGTGGCATTTGCGTAGTAATGGCTTTCTTCTGGTGACTCGACCATGCAGCCCATCTTTCTTCAAGTGCCTCCTTATTGTGCATCTTGAAACAGCCACACCACATGTTTTCAGAGAGTCCTGTATTTCACCTGAAGTTATTTGTGGGTTTTTCTTTGCATCCCGAACAATTTTCCTGGCAGTTGTGGCTCAAATTTGAGTTGCTCTGCCTGACAGTGGTTTGGTTTCTAGAGAACCCCTAATTTTCCACTTCTTGATTAGCGTTTGAACACTGCTGATTGGCATTCTCAATTCCTTGGGTATCTTTTTATATCCCTGTTCCTGTTTTATACACTTCAACTACCTTTTCCCACAGATCCTTTGACAATTCTTTTGCTTTCCCCATGACTCAGAATCCAGAAATGTCAGTGCAGCACTAGATGAAAGATGCAAGGGTCTGTCAGGAGTCCAGAAACTCATTGACCTTTTATACACACTAATTACAAGCAAACAGATCACATGTGAGGATGGTTACCTTTAATAGCCATTCAAACCCCTTTGTGGCAACTTGTGTGCATGTTATCAGGCCAAAATCACCAGGGTATGTAAACTTTTGATCATGGTCATTTGGGTAGTTTCTGGTGCCATTAATATTTAAAAAGAGTAAACACCGTTGACTGATAATAAATGGCTTCAGCCAAACACAAACCATGAGTGAAAAATGTTTTTTTGTGTTATCATTCATATTCTTTGAAAACTGGCCAAGAATTCAAATCCTGCCAGGGTATGTAAACTTATGAGCACAACTGTATACCGGCAAGATGGAGAAAGCCAGTGTGTCACTAGGAAGCACAGAAAGGTGCATCAGATCTGGCCAGTATATTTAATAGGTTCTGACACACTGGGTACCCCGTACTAATTGCCGATATGATCGGTAATGTATATGAAAGTACTCACAGTCCTGCTTCCTCAAATGACAACTGGATATAGTTGTAATGATGGCAGTCCTCCAAAGATTCGCATCAACAAAACCACTGGGTAGATGTAATCGGCTATACCGTGGGTCAGGCAAACGATACAAGACAGATGGTAATCCTGTATGAGTCCTGCAAATACGTTATTCCCATGGTAGGCTCTACAATGAGCAGTGAGCCGATTCACCTGTGCAGCGAATAGTGGATAGGATCAGTCCATTTGGCCATTAATCCATTTGCTCCACACAGGTAGTAGCAAGACCAGCAAACCCAATGATCACAGTTCATCTGCTACCACAAGGTCTCATACTGGGTAATCTCCTTGGGTTCCTCTTAGGTGGCTAAGGATATGGTACATTAGGGGAAGGGGGAGTCCACACCTGTGTAAATCATCATGTCCTGGCGAAGTTCCGGGAGGAACAAAACATATTTAGACAGATTTACACAACTAATTCAGAACGAATCGAACTGGACATGTCTGCTCCTTGGAGTGATCTACTAATTTCATGATAGGACTATAACACTTCTAATTGGACTAACATTTTTGGGACTTTACTCCTTTGTCATTTTAGCACAGCAATTTTCTGTTTATAAAGCCAGAGGCTTTATAATTTGGGTTTATCTGCGCAAGAACTTTGAACTTTAAGTACATGAATAAAGAGATAGAATGAGAGATGGGAAATTGTTCTATTATAATGTGCATGTGGTGAGAGTTCTGATTTTGATTGCATACGCTTTAAGAATACATGCAGTCATCATCTAAAGGACTCCATAGAGAACAATACTCAAAGGAAACATACAGGTCATACTCATACAGTTTTTGTTTGACAACATATTAAATTAGAGTCATCGCAAAAATGGTCAACTCACTTTTTTAAATGCAATTTGAAAAATGTACACTGCTCCCAAATTTTGAAAATGCTTAAGTAGTGTGATATGGGGGCAGCAATCAGCAAAATGAAAGGTCCTGTCAAAAAGCAGATCACATTCCGTCAAACCCGCTGATGTAAGCTGTCAGACTTCTGGACATTGTACTAGTGCTGGGGCAAAGTTTACTCATCTTTACTGCCTGAAAATCAGTATGCAGCTTGACAGGCAAAGACACAGGCTTCTGGAACAAGTGTTTTGCTTTATGAAATATTCCCAACACCATCTGCTGGTTGAAAGTCGTAAATATAAAATTCGGTAGCCATAAATACTAAATAGATAAACTTACACTGGTCATAGATTTCATGGGGTTTCCAAGGTCACAAATGACTAAGCGGGTCTCATTCTGAACTTCATAACGACAAGACCAAGAAGAGAGGTTCTGTAGAAAAGAAACAAACTCATTAACATAAAGAACACAAAAAAAAAAATACAAGGTTGCGCCACTGCAGTGAGGGAGATTATAGCTATGTGCAGTGGTACAGTGGCAGCGAGCACAGAGGCAGGCAAGTGTGGAGCAGTAGAAGGATGGGGTTCAACGGCAGTATTGAGAGCTGGGGGGGTGCGTTTTTTAGCATAGTGGTAAAATGGGGAGTGCAGGCACCTTAATGACAGAGGGTGAGGGTATGCAGCAGGAGTGGTGGTGAGGGGGGAGGTTGCACAGAGAATGGTGAATGCTGCCCCAGTGAGGAGTTGTCAACATAAGCCTGGGGGTAGGGAGGTGATGTGAGCTGAGGGGCTAGAAATTAGAAGGCCATGTCACAATTGCAACACATACCTGGGAATGCTTACTGCTAGGTATGGCTGTATGGATAACACTGGTCTACATTTAAATGGCTAAACTATCACACGAGTAGTAATGACACCATGTTATTACCCTCCCGATCCCACTGGAAATGCACCAGGTATTGGCACTTTTTTTTAGCTTATCCCAAAGATTTTACTCTACGCTCAGAGTAGCACTGGTGTTTAGGGATAGTACTGCTGATCTGTAATCTGCAGGGATGTTTGCAGATATCAGCAATCAGCTTCCAGAACAGAAAGTCTAAATTATTAAACTTTGAACTGGTTTAAAATATAGTTAAGATTTTAAACATATAAATATAGCAGCTGAAGTTTATTAAGTTTTCTTAAAACATATGGAAAGCTCTCTCAAAGTGTATTTCCAATTTTGCAGTCAAATTCCAGGAACCCCACTATATGTTTTAAATGTATATAAGGCCCAAAGTGGCTATAAGTGGTGCCACACCCCAAACAGGAATTATTTGAGATAAAGCGGAGCAAAAAAAACCCCCAAAAAAACAAAAAAAAACACGTATTTGGTCCATTTTACACAGATAGTCATTGAGAATTGTTTATTTATTTTTTTAATGTTGTTGTTTGACACTTGCATTATAGACTTCACCACTATGATATTTTCCTGAGGAAGATTGGTGTGCAGAATTGAAACGTGCCAGTGTTCTTTTGCATTTTGTATGCTTCTGTATTTCATGGTGGTTTTGATAGGTCTTCGTGCATTTTTAATGGGTTTCTAATAAAATCCTTGGTCATCTTAAATGTTGCTTACTTGGTGCTGTTCAAGTCCCCTTTTTTTGCCCCACTATGTTTGTAAATTCTTTACAAAACAAGGCCCCCTTTGCACTATGCCAAACCATCATGGTACTGTATACAAGTTGAAGTATAACTATAGGCATTTTTAGTTTTTGCTTTTAGGATTTGGATGGAGTGGATTAGAACACCTACTAGGTTTTTATTGCTGTCCATGTCCCCATAAAGGATATTCACCTTCTCCATTTGTCCCGTTTACAGTTAGAGAATGAAAGCAAAATAAAATCCTATATGCTGGGTTTTTACCTAAGCAGAAAAAAGAGGGAAAATATTCCAAAAGGGGAAGCTCTGGAGCCCCTGGTGAATATAATAAAAGTTTTTCCTCACTTTGGAGGGATATCGTCCCACTTCCTGTTTTGGTTATGGTACAAGAAGCCTAAAATAAATCTACCAATGGGCTATGGATGGCTAAAAAAAAAAAAAATCGTAACGATGTGTTAGAAACCCTGTCATCTAAAACGAAGAAAAAAAGTTTTGCCTTTAGCTCTACATAAACAAGTGTTACATCAAGGCAACCATTTAATTAGAAGAATGGGCTGCCAATGTAGCAGAAAACAGACTTTTTTTTTAATGCAGTGCCTTTAATGCAAGCTGCCTGCATTGTGGTGTGCTGCAGTGTAAGGCAGGCCATATACTTCCTTTCTGCAATCACTGGTTGCAAGAAAAAAAACTGCATGATTCCCCCATCAACACAGACCGTATTGACCGGGGAATCCCTCCTGCCGAGCCATTGTGTGCTCCTGGCGGAAGCTGTCCCTGCCAGGAGAAGACTAATTATCAGTAGCAGCTATAGCAGCTGCTAGTGATAATCGCAAAATAGTCTGGCAGGCTGGTTGTACTCAGGCTGATCGATCAACTTGGTACATTCAGCCTTCCCATTAATGGTACGAATCTCGGCCGGTTGCTAAACCAGACAAGATTCAAAATGTGTATGGTCTGCCTTACTCAGTTGGCACCTACTGTACTTTTGCATTTGGGGTGCCATACCAAGTGAATGTTACTGCAATGAACTGCACTGTGCCTTGTGTTACTGCTGTGGTAAATTACCTCAACACATGGTCTGAAGGGAGCCCAAACGCTAACTATACTTTCAGATAACATATTCCTAATAACATACCATCTCCCAAAGGTGGTGGGAGGATTTAAGGCAGTGGTTCCCAACTCCTGTCCTCAGGACCCACCAACAGGCCAGATTTTAAGTATTACCTTGGGGAGATGCAGACTAGAATACTGCAATCACTGAGCAGCAAATGAGATCACCTGTGATGTATTTCTTGCAAACCTGGCCTGTTAGTGGGTCCTGAGGACAGGAGTTGAGAACCACTGCTTTAAGGGGAGGGGGAAAATCATTTAAAATTTTAACTTTATGAAAGTTAAGACATTGTAGTGAAAAGAATCTTAATTCAAAAAGGTAATATGGATGGAACATGGTACAGATGTATCAAAAACACACAGAATTATAGCAGAAATGCTTGCCAAAGCTCTGACACTTACTTCATTGTTCCGCAAAATACCGCTGTACTCTGCTTCTGCAGGTATGACGACATAGAGCTCAGCCTCATATGCTCCCCCTTCTCCATCATTTATTGCATTAAACAGTAATGTCAGGAAGTTCTCATCACCCAGAAATACTGATTTGCGATCACTGCAAAGCAAACACCATTAACTGGAATCATACGGCATCTTTACAGTATTACTGTATTTGAAACAATCACACAAAAAAGGAAACATTTCTCCTGTTTACAGGAAGATACTTCAAGTAACAAACCCAGAAATGTGACTCATAAGAACATATGATTGAAACCAGCTTAATGAAACAAGAAATTCATTATGACTTGCACTTCCTGTTATTGTTTAAAGGGGCAGTCACCTCACAGACAAAATCAACAGGCTTCAGCGCTGAAGGATGGCATTGAGATTTTTCTGCACAGGCATAGCAATTTTTTGAAAGTGAGCTCCTGGCACAGAGCAAGGAGAATATGTTGAAGAGTTAGTGTTGAGGAATTTTTTTTATCCTTATTTTATCCTTTCTGAATAATACAAACCTAAAATAATCGGTAGCGAGAAGCGTGCTTAGCAGTTGGACCCCTTTCACACTGGGGCCGCGGCAGTGCTAAAGCACCACTCGTTTTAGCGGTGCTTTTCAGCCGGTAGCAGGGCGCTTTTAACCCCAAACAAGGGGTTAAAAATCTCCAGCGTTGCGGCGCTTCGGAAGTGCTGCCCATTCATTGCAATGGGGGGGGGGGGGGGGCCATTTTGGGAGCGCTGTGTACAGACAAACTGCCCCAAAGATTCTGCTTGCAGGACTTTTGCGAACATCTCGCAATCGCACCGCCCGGGTGTGAAAGCACACATTGTAATGAATGGGAGGCAGCTTTCAGGCGTATTACAGGCACTATTTCTAGCGCTAAAATGCCTGAAAACTGCCTCAGTGTGAAAAGGGTCTCAATGTTAAGGGTGCGTTCAAGAATTTAGGGTTTGAGCATTAGGGGTACAAGGTAATTAAAACAAAGCTGTTCTTTGCCCAAGCGGTAGAAACTGGTGGGTTTACATTTATGCTGAACCTTGCAGCAGGTTGCATTTGTCTTTTTTGCTCCCCCACTGAGAGAAAACGAAAATACTCCATTCTTTCAGATATAGGATCAGGCGACACTTTCACTGGTTGTTGCACTGGTGCTTGGCATCTTGTCACTTAGGCTCCCAATGGATGAGCGTCATCATTTTCCATAGCCGAAGGGAATAGGGGGAGCAAAAAAGGCAAATATGTGCAGCAGGCAGCATTAAAAGCATCTGTTGCCCTGCATGGTGAAAGCACAAGATCATTTTAAGGTAGAACTATAGGCACCCCCCCCCCCCATTTTGGATAGAGCATGGGAGGGTTATAGCCCCTGTCAAATTATTCTTTTTTCGCCATCTGGATCCCATTGCGGAGATTTCCCTTCACTTCCTATCCAATAGCCAAACAAAGTGAGAGGATATCTCTGCAAACTAAGGGAATTCCTTGGGGACCCAATGTCACCAGAACTAGTGTCCCCATTGGTTGATTTCCCCTCTGTTACTTTTCTGGGGACAACTCAAAACTTGATATTTTCTTTTACTTTCAATGATAATGGTCAGGCAAACAATGAAACTCCCTAATAGGGGCACAGACATCAATAAAAACCCAACAAGCGTTTTAATCCCTCTTCACTCCATCCAAAACTAAAAACACAAGTTTTGCCTTTAGTTATACTGTAAGAACTACATTTCATGTTAGTGGTAATGTTGGGGTCAGGGTAAAAGGACTTAACTGTATCTAACAAGACACGCTACTTAATTCATTTTTATTATTCAAAACAAACTCACCCATTCATGTCTCCATGCTTTCTTTTGTTGAAAAAAATCATTTTGAAAAAACACCCAACTAGCATTTCTATCCACGGCCATGTTGAATAAGGGCAAAAAATGTATTTCTTGAATTCTATTTGCCCTTAGCTTAGGCATGCAGGCTGAAGGGTGTGCTTAGCTGAGAAAACCCCTCCTCCAGATGAAAGAAAGAAAATGCCCATTATTTTGGCCTAGGGCAGAAACCAAGAAGCAGCTGAACAAATGTCAAAAATAATGCTAGCAGCATGAAGCTTAAAAATAGTTCATGTTAATTCAGAAGGACTTAGTTCCACTTTAAGCATCAAGTAGAGTTAAGTAAAGTTAGGGTTCCTTGTTGTGGGAATGGCAATGCATTATGTAAGGGGTTAGGTAACATGTTCAGGTTGGGTAGAGAAAGGCTTTAGGAAAACCTTTTATCCCCTAAGTGATATTTGAGAAAACTTTGTATTTAATTTTCAGTGTAAAGACCACATAGTGAAAACTACAGCACAATCTAACAGAATTAATACTATTAGTTTTGGTAGAAGAGCATGGCTTTTAGAAACATTTAAAGCAGAACTCCAGCCAAATACAACACAAAAATGAATAGCCCTCTACCATACGAAATAAAACCAGCCTCTGCTCCAATTTTGAGCTTCAATACAGAGAATTCCGCTGAAGTACTTTTTTTGCCACCAGAAATCCTTACTCTGATACAACCCCCTGCCTGAGCCAAGGTTGTTCTTAACCAGCCCCAACTTTTAACTAGACAGTGAAAGTAGAAGCAGCCCAGTTTATCTCTCTGCTTAATGGCAGTGTGTGCTGCTTCTTCCTCTCATATGCCAGCTCTGCAATATAGGGTTTGCAAGAGACAGGTAAGCAGGTAAAATTCAGGTACTTACATTTACAAAATACATTTAAGTGTAGCCAGGCATTTGGCTAAGAATGACATTAAGAGACGATGTTCTGCAACTGCTCTCAATAAAAGATTCACGCTAGGCTAGTAGCATTGCTTGCCTTCCAGCCAGTAGGGGAGCAGACAAGTCTAAAGAATTCAAGAGACATCAATGCTGGCCACAATGGAATGTTGGAATAGAAGTTTGGGAGGGGAGCCATGCTATGAACTCTTATGGACCATTAGACTACAATGCCCACAGCAAGAGAGCAATAGATGAAGAAAAGAGCTGCGTTTCTCAGGCTGCAGATTGAATAGCTTCCTCTGACCATGAGGGAGGCCAGAGAGTGCACATCGGGGCCCCAATGCTAGCCGGCTGAGGAGTTAGGACCAAAGACTGCTCCTTTACACCTGCTAAACAGAGACCTTTATCTACTAGTTTTGCTAAGAGGTACCCCTCAGGAAACACTGTATTCTCCTAGAGCATATAGTATTATTCACATTGTAGTTAATACTTACATACACTGTTTATGGCTGATTTATGAGTGGAATCCAATCTAGCGGTAGAGAACTCCATTCTAGATTACTTTGGCATACCGATTATATGGTCTAGCATGTGTCTGTACCTACCTGCTCTATGCTCAAACCCCTACAAATAAATTTGCCACTAAACGATCTTGTGTCTATTTCTTGGTGCCAATATACAACCAAGTTAAAAGGTATCAATACTGGTTTTAATTTTAAGTGCTTGCAGTAACTTTCATTCAACCAGGTGTGTCACAGAGGGGCTGAAGCTGTTCTTTGAGTTGAAGCGTAGAACAAAGACCAAATTACCAAGCTACATAAGTATTAATTCTAGAGCTGCAATTATTAGATATTTGTCTAGATTTCAGTTTTAAGTGAAAAATCTCTGCACCTATACTGCAGTGGCGGCTGGTGCTCCATCATTTTTTGGGGGGGGGGGGGGGCACAGACAGACCTGACCACAGACACCCTCCCCCTCACTCCAGCCAACCACCCCACACTACCCCCCCCTCCAATGTCGCTTGAGCCCACCACCGCACACCATACCCACAACCCCCACCCCCGGCTCGCTCACTCTCTGGCCCACAAGCCCCCCCCCCCCCCACTTACCCCATGCAGGTCACAGCTGTGGCCTCCCCCCTCTGTCTCCTGTGTCCCAGTGCTCTGCTCCCTGATACCACCTTTTTTGGAAGCCAATTAGAGCCAAAAAACACACATTGAAATCCATGCATCCAGCACCCTGCATGATTTAGATTATGGGCCGGACACATTAATTCGGTGGGGGGAGTGCTCATGCACCCCTAATGAGCAGCCACCATTGCTATACTGCCAGAATCATCCATCTACTGCTGTCATTACAAGGGGGATATTCTTGTACCTTATATGTAATACAAGGAATAAGGGCGAGACTCTGCAATGGAGAAATATAGGCAATAGAGTCTTTCCATTATAGCCAATAGAAAGCCTTTCAAAGACTCACTCAGCCAGCATTCAGTTTCTTTTTCTGGACTTGACATAAAATGTATTGCCTAGAAACATTTGTATTATGGGCCGTTTGATCCCGTCTTCTCTGATCCTCCACTGTCCCCAATCCATCTCCTGATAGAACAGAGCCTTGGGGACACTCTGCACATGCTCAGTTTGGTGTGTATTGCTTTAGAGTGTATTTTTTTTTTCTTGGAAAGGGTGCATGCGATCAGCAGAGGGCCAATCAGCAAAGTCCAAACAGAGGGACAGTGGTTTTTCTGCCTCATAGGACAGTCGGAATTGAATGAAATCTCTTCCTACAAGCTTTAAGCAGACACTATCTGCTATATACTGCTGATAAGAAAAGGTATTTAGCAGTTTATATTTACTAAAATAATTTTACCTGTGTACCGTGGGAGACCAGATATAGTGAATTCAAGGTCCTGGGTTTAGTAACACTTTAAAAGGGGTTGTAAACCCACATGTTTTTTCACCTTAATGCATTCTATGCATTAAGGTGAAAAAACACCTGGCAGTGACCGCCCCCCCCCCATCCCCCCATCAGTGGCAGTGCATCCATAAAGGGCACAGGAGCGCCACCCCCCCTCTCCTGTCACTCTCTAATCACCATAGATTCATGCAATGCATGAATCTATCTATGGTCGCTGCTGACACCCAGTATTCAGGTACCCAGACCATTTTCAGGCGTCGGGCATCTGAATTACACCGTGAGTGTGTTTTTTGGAAGCACCTGATTAGAGCCATAGGCTCTAATAGGCGCCCAAAAATGTGAGAAGCGAGCGCAACGCTGTTCGTTCACTTCTCATTTAGCTGTATATTAGCAAAGCGAATTCGCTTTGCCAACATTGAACCGCCTCTCAGTCAATCAGGTTGCCAGGTCTGTGTTACCTGTCACCTGATTGGCTGAAATGACAGGCGCTGTGATTGGACGCCTATCAGGCATCCAATCATAGCAGAGGACGAGAGGAGGAGCGGCCGGGAGAAGACATCGGGGTAGGGGAAGAAATGGATGACACCGGACACCGCCGTCACCCGCTGCCCACCTGAGACAAGGTAAGTGCCGGGCAGACAGCGGGGGGCACAGTGGCAGCATTTGATGGGCACAGTGCCAGCATTTGATGGGCAAAGTGAGGCTGCAATTGATTTTTTTTTTTTTTTTTCAGAATTTTTTAGTTTGTTTGCGCCCCCAAAAATTTTGAGCACCACAGCCACTGACCCCCCCGTTTTACTTACCTGAGCCCTGGAACTTGACTCACGGGGACGCGCTGTCTCTCTGTCCGGGGGTTCTCAGCTTTTGATTGGATTGATGCAGCGCAGCCATTGGCTACCGCTGCTGTCAATCAAATCCAATGACGCAGGCGTCAGGGGGTGGGGCCGAGTCCTGCTAATGGCCTCTATGGACGCCAAATGCTGGACTCGGGAGTGCGCCTGCAAAGTAATCCCCCCGTGAGAGTACTTCTCCCAGGGGGTTATCTGATGTGGGGAGGAGCCGCGAGAGGCGCCGGGGGACCCCAGAAGGGCAGGTTCAGGGCCACTCTGCACAAAACGAGCTGCACAGTGGAGGTAAGTATGATATGTTTGTTATTAAAAAAAACAAAAAAAACAAAAACAAACCCTTACAATCACTTTAAGCCCCCTACCAACATTCAAATACTTCTTCCAGCTGCTCAGACTTACCTGGAGACATTAAGCTTCAAGTCTGGTACACAGATGTTATTATCGCAATCTAGCTGAATCTGAACCTAAAAGAGAAAAGAGATATGGAGTTCAATTGTTCCATTGCTATGTAAACTACACTGACAAAGCTGTGTTTACTAACTATATCCTACAATGTGTTACACTACTCTATGGCTCTGTAAACTGTATATACACTTTCCAGTAAAATGTTTCAGTGAAGCTTAGTAAGAGACTACACTTCTAATGCTGGGCTCTTTGGTATTTGATGATTCACTCCAAAAGTACACAACCAACATTTATAAAACCAAAGCATTTTTGTGTGTAGTTAAAACTGACTGATTACAGAATATTAATACTTTTGCTGCATATTTCTTTTAAATTGTAGACCATGGATTCTGATTCACTATATAGCACCATGTGACATCTCACAACCAAGATTGTATTATCAATAGAAAGGAAGCCTGCAGGCACCTCATTATATAAACACAAGAGCAAGCTAGTGTGACAGATTTCACCAACAAAAGATAGTGCAGATAAAATCTGGTAACACTACAACTCTTTCAGGAGCAAGAGAAGGATGTGAGTGACCCCTCTGGGGAGTCAATAATATACAAAGGAAGTCACATAGTTTAAAGTTTTCTTAACCTACAGCATCAATGAGTGGAGTAAATGTTACTAAATGTATCCCCACAAACTTGAGGGAAAGTGAGTATATGTACACCACACCAATATACTGGTTTCTCTGTGTTAACTTCTGCTATGATCTCTAACATCCAGTGAAAAGACAGGAAAGTAACCACATGACTTCAGCATGCCAAATCATGCTAAGGTGTGGAACAGCCAATCCTCGCAGAGCTGCTGAAGAAAGGAGTGGGGGAGGGAACTAAAAAATAATGCATGTCTTAGGCTAGTGCACGAGATATGTAAATCACCTGTCACTCACAGCAAGGGGGAGGATTTGACAAAGTTTCTCTGTTTGTCAAGATTTTTCTCACTGAACAATAAAAGAGGATTGCTCAGAGATGGATTAACTCTGTGCGGCAAGACTGGGCTGAAATGATAGGAAATCTTATACTCTATAGTATGATAAAAAAAAAAAAAAAAAAATCAGGTTTACATCCACTTTAAGGTATCTTACGAGGTGAAGGCACTGTTCATGACAACACTCCTACAGTAATATTGCAGAATAGAAATAGGGTTAAAAGCACAAGTTTTCCCTTAAAGAAACCCAGTCAAGGGAGTTTTATGGAGGCTGACTGTCAACTGCTCTTTCTGAAAATGGCAGCTGCCTGGCTGTCAAACTTGCTCCTATACTTGGAATCTCTGACCCAGAACAAATATGCAAATATGCACTTATGACTTCTATGATCAGCATAAATTTACAGACAGTGACAAAAAATAGGCAGAGTGACCCATAGTAGGCAGCTAGGTCCCAAGCTAGGTAGAGGAACAACAATTGGGATACTAGTGACTCATAGTAGGCAAAAAAGGAGAGCAGAACAGCTAGGATTCTAGCGACTCCAAGTAAGCAGAGGGTCAGCCTAAC
Organism: Aquarana catesbeiana; assembly: GCF_042186555.1. Lineage (NCBI taxonomy): Eukaryota > Metazoa > Chordata > Amphibia > Anura > Ranidae > Aquarana > Aquarana catesbeiana. Next base: position 150,972,823 of record NC_133325.1, read on the forward strand.
AACCAGGCTACCTTTAAGACTCAAAACCCATATTTGTCTCATAACAGGCTTGCTCGAAACAGTCACCTATTTGACCAAGGAAGAACAAAAAAACAAAAACAAAAAAAAAAAAAATCAAGGTAGATTTCTAAGGGACTGCAGTTATAAAAAGTCACATGAGCTCTAAGATCTAAGCTAAAGCCATTCATAGAGGTTCACCATAAATCAATAGGTAGATTGTCTATGGGCAGCTAACCTTCTGTTCAATATGGTTCTTAGTCTTGTAATTGAAGATTGGCAATAACCCATGAGCATCAGGAGGTGCCTGTGAATCCAGGGAGAAGTTCAGAGAGACAAAAATTTGAGAGAGCTTGTCCCGAAAAGCTGACTCCTCCTGAAAAGAAACAAATAAAAATGAACTCTAATTACATTTAGGAATACTGCAACAGAAGATCAGAACAATCCATACTTGAACTCTACAGATCTTGGCTCCTTCCACCCACCTTGTGTCCTTAACATAACAAACACGTAGTGCAGAACAGCTGTACACATGCTGACAGATCAGAAATGTAGCTGGTTAAAAGCATAACTGCCTGGACTGTGGCCAATTTAACAGATCTTGGATTTGCTTTTCTTCAGCATTCCTAACTTATATAATTTAAGACTCGTAAAAAAAAAAAAAAAAAGGAGAAGATGATGTTGGAAGTTCAGGAAGTGCTGACCAAGTTCAGTTCCATGGATCCATTAGGGAAAACAAACTACAAAGATTTATGGGTCCGATTTTAGAGGCTAGGTACTGGAGAGGAGTCGTCATTCGAATCATCAACCAAGGGTATAGTATATGCAATTTTTAAACAGGTAGTCATAAGCAAGGAGTATGTGGGCAGCTCATTTTAAGAATTCCTTTACACAATAAAATAGACCATCACTTATTGAAAGTACTGTTATGGAGATCCAGAAAAAAAAATTGTTAAAAAGAGAAGAAAGAAAGAAAGAAAGAAAGAAAGAAAGAAAGAAAGAAAGAAAGAAAGAAAGAAAGAAAGAAAGAAAGAAAGAAAGAAAGAAAGAAAGAAAGAAAGAAAGAAAGAAGTATTGGGCCAAATATTGGTTTGCACTTCCTCCTTCATGACCGCACCCAGATGGGAAGAGCCCAAAAGATAACTTGTGGAAAGTGGAAAAAGCTGAATCCATAAATGTAATGTCTTGAAAAATTGTTGAGGCTACTAATAAAAAGGAGAAAGTTGAAAGTTTTCCACAATTTGTTATGTTACAACCAAAATCATAAATGTGTTTTATTGGGATTTTATGTGACAGACCAGCACAAAGTGACACATAATTGTGAAGTGGAAGGAAAATGATAAATGGTTTTCAAATTTTTTTACAAATATGTGAAAGTGTGGCAAGCATTTGTATTCAGCCCCCTTTACTCTGATACCCCCCAACTAAAATCGAGTGGAACCAATTGCCTTCAGAAGTCACCTAATTAGTAAATAGAGTCCACTTGTGTGTAATCTCAGTATAAATACAGCTGTCCTGTGAAGTCCTCAGGAGGTTTGTTAGAGAACCTTAGTGAACAGCAATAGGAGGAACAGACAAGACAGGTCAGGGATAAAGTTGTTGAGAAGTTTAAAGCAGGGTTAGGTTATAAAAAAATATCCCAAGCTTTGAACATCTCACAGAGCATGGTTTAATCCATCACCAAAAAATGGAAAGAGTATGGCACAACTGCAAAGCTACCAAGACATGGCTGTCCACCTAAACTGATAGGCCGGGCAAGGAGAGCATTAAATAGGGAAGCAGTCAAAAAAAAAAAAAGGAAAAAAAAAAAAAAAAAAAAAAAGGAAGGACCATGGTAACACTGGAGGAGCTGCAGAGATCCCCAGCTCAGGTAGGAGAATCTGTCCACAGGACAACTATTATAGTCCTGCACTTCACAAATCTGGCCTTTATGGAATAGTGGCAAGAAGAAAGGCATCGTTTAAACAAAGCCATAAGAGGTCCTGCTTGCAGTTTGCAAGAAGTGATGTGGGGGACACAGCAAACATGTGGAAGAAGGTGCTGCGGCCAGATGAGACCAAAAAAAAATAGGATTTTTATAACCGCTTACCTGTAAAATCCTTTTTTTGGAGTACATCACGGGACACAGAGCCATAGTATTAACTATATGGGTATATAGGCACCTTCAGGTGATGGACACTGGCACACCCAAGAAGTTCCCTCCCTATATAACCTCTCCTCCTACCAGGAGTACCTCAGTTTTTGTAGCAAAGCAATATACACAAATCCCAAAAGAGGGGAGGGACCTCTGTGTCTGGTGATGTACTCCAAGAAAAGGATTTTACAGGTAGCTGTTATAAAAATCCTATTTTCTTTATCATACATCGCGGGACACAGGGCCATAGTATTAACTATATGGAACGTCCCATAGCAATGCTATTTGAGGGGAGGGAGACATAACCTGCAGGGCGCCCCCAGACTTGAGGACCTATACTGCTGCCTGCAGCACACTGCGCCCAAAGGCGATATCCTCATGCCTTTTTACATCCACCTGATAAAACTTGGTGAATGTATGTACTGAAGACCAAGTTGCCGCCTTACAGATCTGAGCCATGGAGGCATGGTGATGCACTGCCCAAGAAGCACTAACTGCTCTGGTAGAGTGCGCTTTGACTTGAAAAGGTAGAACCTTACCCTTTTAAACCATAAGCCTGAATTATAACTTGCTGAATCCACTTAGAAATATTGGATTTCGACGCTGCCTGTCCTTTCCTAGGACCTTCTGGCAGCACAAACAAGACATCAGTCTTCCAGATCTGAGCAGTCGTCTCTAAATGGACCTTGACCGCTCTCACATCAAGACAATGTAGTGACTTCTCTTCCCTAGAACATGGAAAAAATGATGGTAGGACAATATCTTGGTTCAGATGAAAGCCTGAAACCACTTTAGGCAGAAAACTTGGAGGACACAATACGACCCTGTCCCCGTGAATAATCAAATATGGCTTTTTACAAGAAAGAGCAGCCAATTCCCAAACCCTCCTTGCTGAGGATATAGCAACCAAGAACACCAACTTCCTTGTCAGAAGGACTAGGAGTATGCTGTATCAGTTCAAAGGGCTGTTTTTGCAACACTGACAAAACTAAGTTCAAGTCCCAAGGGTTCAAAGGTGATCTAACTGGTGAATTAAGCCGCATCACACCTTGCATAAAGGCCCAGACCAAAGAATGCGAAGCAAGCAGTCTTTGAAATAAGACTGATAAAGCCGAGACTTGGCCCTAATTGCAGAAAGGCAAGAATTCTGCCTATGCTATACTTCCGAGGGTGCCAACCTTTGGATTCACACCAGGAAACATAAGCCCTCAAGACTCTAATATATGATTCTGGAAGCTGGCTTCCTTGCATTAATCAAGGGAGAGATACCTGACCCGGACAGCCCACGTGTCTTCAGAATGTGGGTTTCAATAGCCAAGCCATTAAATTTAGAGTTTTATAAGGTAGGATGGAATATCAGCCCCTGTGAGAGTAGGTCCGGACGTAGTGGAAGGGACGATGGATCCTCCACCGCGATCTTTACCATTTCTGCATACCATGACCTTCTGTGCCATGCTGGGGCTACAAGAATTACCGGCTTTCTTTCCAGTTTGATCCTGCAAAAAAGTAATGGCAGCAATTGAATAGGGGGAATGCATAAATCAGTAAGAACTGATCCCACGGGGTCACCAACGCATCTGTTCGGCATGCGAGTGGATCCCTTGTCCTGGACACAAAGTTGACTAACTTCATGTTGAACCTGGACACCAGAAGATCTACATCCGGAGTCTCCCATCTTTGGCAGTCAGAAAAATGTCGGGGTGAAGGGACCATTCCCCCGGGAGCAACTGCTAGCGGCTCAAGTAGTCTTCCTGCCAATTCTCTACTCCCATAATGAAAACTGCCGATAGGCACGGAACATTCTTTTCTGCCTAAGTTAGAATATGGTTCACCTCCCTCTGTGCTGCGAGACTCTTGGTGCCCCCTTGGTGATTGATATAAGCCACAGCTGTGGCATTGTCGGATTGGATCCTGACAGGACAACCCCGTAACCTGAATGTCCTGGCCTTCAGGGCCAGACACGCTGCCCCAAATCTCTAGGATGTTGATGGGCAAAGTACTTTTGGTTCTTGACCACTGTCCTGGACAGGCATCTTTTCTAGTACCGCTTCCCAACCTGAAAGGCTGGCATCTGTCGTTACCACCTTCCAGATAACTGGTCTGAAGAATCTTCCGTTCAGCAGATTCCGGGTTACCAACCACCAACTGAGGCTCTGGGACACCCTTGGGGACAGCTACATTGGCAAATCTAGAGCTTGAACCGTTTTGTTCCAAGCAGACAGGATACTGTTTTACAACAGTCTCGAATGGAACTGGGCATAGGGAACTGCTTTGAATGAAGCCACCATCTTAACCTAACAACCTCATGCAAAGGCGAATGGAGAGATCTCTTTTCGACCTGACCATCTGCACCAGCTCTCTTATGACATTGATCTTTGCCTGAGGCAAGAACACCTTTTTCTGGGCTGTGTCTATGATCAGACCCAAGTACTCCAGCCTTTTTAGTGGTTTTAAGGAAGACTTCTCTAAGTTGAGAATCCAACCTAGATTTTTAAGGTATTTGGTTGTAATGCGCAAGCTTTGCTCCAAACGGGCCACTGACTGGTCCATTAGCAATAGATATTAAAATATTAAAAAAACCCAAACACTTTACATCTACCAGTATCCTCCACACTTCCGTAGGAATGGAAACCATTCCACATCTAGAGCTATCCTCATACGTGGCGGTTAACTTATAATAAAAATAAGATTGCCATAAAAAAAAAAAAAATCTCTTAACTGAAAACCTACAACATCCCTCTACCGTTCTTACTACATACAAAGAACCAACAGTTTTGGTGAAATCTCTCCAACGTCATGAAATATACTTTATAAAGCAGCTGAACTTGAACTGTTGACTTCCCATGGCAGACAGCCTTAATTTGTATATATCTATCGTTCAGGTATGCCAGGACTGTTATGCCCTGCGCCCTTAGACTTGCTAGAGGAGGAGCCAGAACCTTTGTAAATACCTGGGCTGCTGTAGCCAGCCCGAAGGGCAAGGCTACAAACTGAAAATGATGCTGCTCTACCTCAAACCTGCAGAAACCTTTGGGCGAGCGGGAATATAGGAACATGCAGGTATGCATCCCTGATGTCGATAGACGCCAGGAGTTCTCCTTGTAGGATAGAAACCACCGACCTAATCAACTACATGTGAAAAGAGCGGACATTCAGGAATTGATTTAGATCTTTCAGCTCTAGAATGGGTCTGACATCTCCTTTTGGTTTTGGTACCATGAAGAGGTTTGAATAGAACCCCAAACCTTGCTCTTCTGTGGGGATCTGTATGAACACCCCCTGAGCCAGTAATTGATCTAATGCCAGAAACAGAGATTGCCTTTTCCCTGGATCTTTGGGAAAGTTTGACCTCAAAACGAGGCGGTGGAAACTCCTGAAACCCCAGTTTGTACCCTAGAGCTATCGCGGAGATGACCCATCTGTCCTGAATTTCCTCCTACCAGACTTCTGAGAACTACAGAAGTCACACCCCCCCCCCCCCCCCGGCGCCCCTTCATAATGAGGCTTTAGAATTCTATTTTGCAGGTTTCCGCCCCCAGGACTTCTTTTGTGCCTGGGCCTGACCCTGACCACGGAAGCCACCGTGACTGCCTAGAGGCAGATGCCCCTGGCACAGGAGAAATAGCTCGCTTAAATGAAGGGCATTTATTCCTTCTTTTGACTGACAAGAGAGTACTCTTCCCACTTGAAATCTTTTGGATGTATTTGTCCAAATCATCCCCAAATAGCCGATCCCCATGAAAAGGAATACCAGTCAGGAGCCTTTTGCATGGTGCTTCGGCTGACCAATTTTTCAACCACAGGACAAGCGTAAGGCGAGATGCCTGGAGAATAGAATCTTTAATGGCGTCTATAGCCAAACATAATGCTCGTGGCAGTTCGGCCAAATCCCAGGCTTGTTTTACAGGAACCTCCTTAAGGGCCTGTCTAAACTGGTCCTTTAGGGATTGACAAATGCCTATTGCAGCGACTGCAGGCTGAGTAACTGCACCTGCCAAAGAAAAAAAGGATTTTAACAGGAATTCCAACCTTTTATCTGTTGGATCCTTAAGCACTTGAGCTTGTCTACTGGACAAGTTAGACTTTTATTCACACTGGATAAAGCAGCGTCAACTGCCGGTACATTCCATCTTTTGGTGAATTTCTCCTCCATAGGATAGAGTACTGCGAATCTCTTTGGAGGGAGAAAATACTTATCCAGATGTTCCCATTCAGCATAAATAAGCGGTTCTAGTAATGCATGGACGGGAAAAGCATGCAAAGTCTGCAGAGGTTTTAAGGATCCCAAAGAAGAAACTGAACTTTCAGCTGACTTCATTAGGGGCAGCTTGAAAGCAGAACGAACCATTTCCGTAAGAGATTGTACCAGCAATTTCTCAGATTGCGAGGCTGAAAAGGGTTCATCCACCGTTGTTTCCTCCGAAGAGTCATTGGATTGCCTTTCCTCCTGAACCCCTGAGGGTAAAACCTCATCCTCTACCCACTGTTCCCTTGATAAAGTGTCTGAGTTGGGGGATCTACCACGCTTCCTATCCCTTTGGATGCAATTAAAGCTGAGAGTCTTTCCTCTAGCCCTAACAGGGCAGAGGAAAACGCATCTTCAGTCACGTATACAGGGACTGAGATGTTAGAAGCAGCTGCAACACCCACAGGTTCCAATGACTCACCCTGGTTAGCCAATTCTGGTATTTCAGGAGAAGAGGACAGTGTGGAGACATTATTAAAGTCCTCAGCGCCTGGGGGTGATGTTTTAGAAACCTTTTTTGAGGTGTTTGCACTGAACTTTTTGGGAGGCATAGTCCTAAGCACAAAAGCAGAGGCACTAAGAAAATACACTACTTGCTGAACTATAGTCTAGCAATAGAATGCCGCTAATAAAAGTTCTGCCTGGTGCTGAGAAAAATGTGTTTTCCTAAATTTGGGAATGCCTGCATGCAGCGCCTTACATGCCCCCCACCGCTCCTGTGTGATTAACAGCTGTACTCTCCAGCTGTTAGCTGAGGAGAGTCTGCTTTGTGGGCTGGGCTTCCCCTGCGCTTGCGTCCTGTGTCCTCGTAGATGCCACATCCCGCACACGGCGTCGTGCCTAGGCCATGCCCCCTCCATTGCCCGCCCTCTCTCCTGTTTAAAATTCAAAGAGCTCCCGCACGCGGGCGACATTCGGGACTGCCAATGGCAGACCCAGCAGGTGGGGAGGGAGGAGAGGCTGGCCTTATGGTCTTACATGACCTGTGTGGGGGAATTAGAGCAAGGGGAAGCCGCCGCACCCCCCACGGGAGGGGGGCTGTAGGGGGGAGTACCAACTACTGTTAAACCTCCCAGCCCCTTAGTCCTCCCAGGGGTGAGAAGTGCAATATTTGGTAAATCTTTTCCCCTAATGAGGAATCCCCCCTGAGAAATGCTGCTGGCCGAGCCCACACACATGCTATCAGCTGTGACACTGAGCTGAACTGAGAGACAACTTACTAAGGTATGGGAATTTACTCCCTCTAGTGGAGACTTTAAGGCATGACAACATTTTACCCAAGGAAGAAAAACCATAGGTGGACTTTTTACAGTTCCTAGGCTTCTTCCCTTACCTTCGCCGCAGGATTTCTGCTGATATCAGACAGATCCAATCTTCACCCATAACGGCGGGCTGTGTTTAGCAAACCTTCAAAGGACCGGGTCCCTTTTTATCAGGGTACCACTCCCTTGGAACCGTATAGCACCCCACCAGGAAAAACTTATGGTAATGCTCACATTACCATAGCACTGGGTCTGGGGTCCAGCACTCCAAGGAGAGGCATTACAGGCAAAACCTCGTTCTTATACAAAGCCCGGGTATCATCCACCTTGGCCTCAGTGGCACTTTGGATGGATCCAGTCAGTGGAGGCTGTTTAATCCAATAGGGATCCCTCCAGCGGAGCTCATCAGAGCACATCTGCACTCGTGACCAACACCTTAGACACTAGCAAAAAAAACTGGAGGTACTCCTGGTAGGAGGTGGGGTTGTATTGGGAGTGAATTCCTGTCTTTGGTGTGCCAGAGTCCATCATCTGAAGGTGCCTATATACCCATATACTTAATACTATGGCTCTGTGTCCTGTGATGTACGATAAAGAAATTTACTTTTTGGCCTAAAAGCAAAACACTAAGCGTGGCGGAAAACTAACTGCACATCACCCTGAACACACCATCCCCACCGTGAAACATGTCAGTGGCAGCATCAGGTTGTGGGGCTGCTGTTCTTTAGCAGGGACAGAGAAGCTGGTCAGAGTTGATGGGAAGATGGATGAGCCAAATACAGGACAATCTTAGAAGAAAACCTGTTAGAGTCTGCAAAAGACATGAGACTGGGGTGAAGGTTCACCTTCCAGCAGTACAACGACCCTAAACATACAACCAGAGCTACAATGGAATGGATTAGATCAAAGCATATTCATGTGTTAGAATGGCCCAGTCAAAGTCCAGACCTGAATCGAAATGAGAAGCTGTGGCAAGACTCGAAAATTGCTGTTCACAGATGCTCTCCAACCAATCTGACAGAGCTTGAGCCATTTTTCAAAAAAAAAAAAAAAAAAAAAAAAAAGATGGGCAAAAAATTCACTTTAGATCTGCAAAGCTGGTAGAGACATACCCAAAAAGACTTGCAGCTGTAATTTCAGCGAAAGGTGGTTCTACAAAGTTTTGACTCAGAGGGGCGAAATACAAACGCATGCCACACTTTTCACATATTTGTAAAAAAAAAAAAAAAAAAAAAAGTAAAAATAATTTATCATTTTCCTTCCACTTCACAATTATGCGCCACTTTGTGGTGGTCTATCAGTGTTTCTCAAACTTTGTCTTGCGGCGGTCCAAAAAAGGATCTAAAAATTTTCACAGCACGCCTGAAAAGATTACCAATTTTTGTGGATAGCAGTAAATATAATATATACAAAAGCAGCAGTCTTATAAGTGATCCCCAATATTATATATCACTGATCTACAATACTGGGGATCACACGAGATTGCTGCTTTTGTATATATTATATTTTCTTGCCGATATATTATTGGGGATTATAGAAGACTGCTGCTGATACAATCACACACTGGTCTGTCCTTCCCCATCTCTAGTCTCTTGTCTGACCTTCTCAGCGTCACACCATGTGGGACAGCCAGGGACTGCAGGTTCCTCTGCTCTGTTGTGGGTGGGACTGAAGGAGGGAAAGACGTCACGTTGAGCCGTGCCATGCTCAGCACCTCATTGGTTGAAAGCGCCTGGCACGGTGCCTGTCTTGTCAGACTGCTGGCAGCCAGGCTGCAGCCTAATTGTATTCGCAATCCAGATTGGCAGAGTATGCTGGTGGCGAACATCAACCAATCCAATTAGTGAACAGGCCAGGTAGCACAAATGACAGTGTCTGGCCTGCACACTTGCTCAGTGAGTGACAGCACTATACTGCCGGAGCCTCACAGTGTGGCGTCGGTGCAGCCACCACCAGGCCCGGCGAACAACATGAATGATCCCACAGCACACCTGAAATTCTCTTGCGGCACACAGTTTGCGAAACACTGGTCTATCACATAAAATCTCAATAAAATACATTTACATTTTTGGTTGTAACCTGAGAAAAATGTGGAAAATTTCAAGTGGTATGAATACTTTTTCAAGGCACTTTACCTGGAAAGCAGGTTCAGATGAAGTATGCAAAGCACCATTCATTATGTTTTTCTCACCACATGCAAACAGTACAGACAATTAAAATACAGGTGACCACAGCTATTTAGCCCTGACAAAAACCAAGCAACATACTGCACCATTTACTAAACCACTATCACTAAAAACTTAAAGCACAGATATTACATAACACTGTAGGCACACAATGAAAACAGTAAATATCCATTTAGAAATAAATGAGTCTAAAAAATTGTTTTGATAATCTTTTTTTTTTCCTTTTGAATAATGCATGAGCGGTTTATATACAAAAATATAACCAGTATCTGGGTTCCTGAAATTTACATGATGCTAGTATGCAAACTAGCATATCTCAAACCAGACACCCATAATGAGTCAGTGTTTGTACATATCCTGTTTTAGGTTCACCAAGAATAAGTGGTAAATATTCAGTGGTAGATATGCATTATCTGCCCCCACCACTGGATTATCCTGACTGGCACATGGAGGAAATTTTCCACTGGGTCATCCATCAGTTATTTTTTGCCCAATTCAGACTCCCAAGGAGATGTAGCCACATTTTAAAATGTTATACATTTATTCCATAGGTTGTTTTAGTTCAAATGTATTGTGGTGACATTTTCAATAAATGGAAGCAACAGCTAAGAAGCTATTCTTTAAGCACAGTCAGATTAATTACCTTAAGGTAGATCTTCATCTCACTACATTGCTCTTGGCCCCCATTGCGCAAGAGTATATTCTGAGTAAGGTGGGGAAGGCCGGATTTTAGAAACAATGCTCTCCTTACAGCCCCTCTCTGCTTCATAGAGTCCAGCTGCAGCTCTACATTAATCCCTAAAAAGACATACACAGCTCATGATCCCAATAATTAGATCATACAACACATATATTCAGACAGAGAAGGAAAGGTTAAAAAAAAAAAAAAAAAAAAAAGGCTGAATGTAAGAAAGGTGCACATACTCACCGATTGTATTAGGCACGTGTTTTCCTGAAGCATTCAGGCAGAAACTGAGGTTTACACTGAAAAGGAAGACATAAAAGAATCCAGATGTGAGAAGCTTAAAATGAAGGAATCAAATAGTTTCAGACTCTGAAGAATTTTAGTACAGTCACTAAAAAGCAAAATGAACAACTGCTTTTACATCTCTTTATACACAGATAAAATGGGTATAGGCAACAAAAAGTCACAAGGTGGTTGCATTCGCAATTACATAGTTATCCAGATTAAACAACAAAAAAACAAAAAAAAACAAAAAAACACACAAACAGTGTCCATCTAGTTCAACATAAAAGCATGGTCCAAAAGCATTGACACTAAAACATGTTAAAGCAAAACAAAAAACAAAAAAAAAAAAAAAAAGACAAAAAACTCGGAGGAGAGGAAAGTGTTCAGTCAACATTTCAGAGGAAGAAGTAGAAATAGGAGTTTTAAGGTGAAAATTAATCAAATTGAGAACAAAATCACATTTATAAATTTTATTTAATATACATCATTTAAAATATTCTATATTAAAACCAACCTGAAAGAATTCATACGGTCGTTGTACAAAAGTTTTTAGACTACATGTTTCGCCACACTCATGGCTTCCTCAGGAGCTTTTGCAACGTTGCAGCCACTCACCCCTTGATCCCTGCATTATACAGTTTCTACCCCTCAGGTGACTATTTCCTTTCTAAGGCAAAAGCTGTCTGCTTGGATCTACCCTGCCTTGTTTGTATCGCATTAGTATACAAGAAAAGGAAATTCTTATTTTGCATTGAGGAATTGCCCAAGTAGACCATACTGCCCTCCGTGACTGTTCTTGAATGGCCCAGCCAGAGCCCTGACTTAAACTCAATTGAGCATCTCTGGAGAGACCTAAAAATGTCTGTCCACCAACATTTACCATCCAACCTGACAGAACTGGAGAGGATCTGCAAGGAGGAATGGTAGAGGATCCCCAAATCCAGGTGTGAAAAACTTGTTGCATCTTTCCCAAAAAGACTCATGGCTGTATTAGATCAAAAGGGTGCTTCTACTAAATACTGAGCAAAGGGTCTGAATACTTAGGACCATGTGATATTTCAGTTTTTCTTTTTAATAAATCTGCAAAAATGTCAACAATTCTGTGTTTTTATGTCAATACGGGGTGCTGTGTGTACATTAATGAGGGAAAAAAAAAAATGAACTTAAATGATTTTAGCAAATGGCTGCAATATAACAAAGCGTGAAAAATTTAAGGGGGTCTGAATACTTTCCGTCCCCACTGTACATACATGTCACATGGTATTTGCACAGCAGTTTTTCAAACGCAATTTTTTGGGGGTAAATAAAAAAAAAGAAAAAAAAACAAAAAAAAAAAAAACACACCAATGTTAGCCCGATTTTTTTTTATAACATGAAAGATGAGGTTCTGCCGAATAAATAGATACATGGGTGACGCTTTAAACATCTTTACAGGTTACCAGTTTAGAACTGCACAGAAGGTCTGGTGCTAGAATTATTGCTCTTGCACCAACGTTCGCGACAATACCTCACATGTGTGGTTCGATCACCATTTACATATGCGTGCAGGAGAAAACCTGGTGGCCAGGTAAACAGAGGCAGAACCGGAAATGATGACATAACTCATCGCTCCCAGTTTCACAAAGAGGAGTGACATCAGTTTCTCTCTCTGCTCAGGACAGCCATTGCCGCATTGCTCCCAGGCACTGCAATCGTACAGGAGGAGAGGCAGTGGCGGGAGGGGGGTGGCCATTTGGATGACTTCTGCCTGAAAGAGAATCTCCGGCTGAAAACATACATGCCAGCATAGGCGTGCCCACGGGGTGTGCCTGGGCACACCCTAATCCCCCAAGCAGTGTTTAGCCCCATGCCATCTGTATCCGATGTGCAATGTGTACCCTGCACTGCCTGTGAGTCAGTATAACATTGTGCCGATATTGGGGCTTGAAAGATCCGCTCAGTGTGACACTGTCCTGTATGGTAACTGCATGCAGAGAGAGAGAGGAGCTGTCAGATTTCATGTATGATGTCGGGGTGGGCGGGACCAAGCAGGTATCTGAACACCAGCCAATAGGATGGGTCTGCTACGTGTATGTAGCCCTGCCCCTTTCTCAAGCTGCTCAATTATTGGCTGATGTTCAATAGCTGCTCGGTCCTGTCAGGATATTACACAGGCACAGCGAGCAGAGTGAAGCCGCCTCCCCCTCCAATGTTTATGTGTACACAGGGGGAGGGGACCTGCTGTGCCTGTGCCACGCTGATCTGAGGTACTGAATGGGATGAGGGGATCTGTCTGTGCTGAATGGGGGGATCTGTCTGTGCTGAATGGGGGGGATCTGTCTGTGCTGAATGGGGGGGATCTGTCTGTGCTGAATGGGGGGGATCTGTCTGTGCTGAATGGGGGGGGATCTGTCTGTGCTGAATGGGGGGGATCTGTCTGTGCTGAATGGGGGGGATCTGTCTGTGCTGAATGGGGGGGATCTGTCTGTGCTGAATGGGGGGGATCTGTCTGTGCTGAATGGGGGGGATCTGTCTGTGCTGAATGGGGGGGATCTGTCTGTGCTGAATGGGGGGGATCTGTCTGTGCTGAATGGGGGGGGATCTGTCTGTGCTGAATGGGGGGGGATCTGTCTGTGCTGAATGGGGGGGGATCTGTCTGTGCTGAATGGGGGGGGATCTGTCTGTGCTGAATGGGGGGGGATCTGTCTGTGCTGAATGGGGGGGGATCTGTCTGTGCTGAATGGGGGGGGATCTGTCTGTGCTGAATGGGGGGGGATCTGTCTGTGCTGAATGGGGGGGGATCTGTCTGTGCTGAATGGGGGGGGATCTGTCTGTGCTGAATGGGGGGGGATCTGTCTGTGCTGAATGGGGGGGGATCTGTCTGTGCTGAATGGGGGGATCTGTCTGTGCTGAATGGGGGGGATCTGTCTGTGCTGAATGGGGGGGATCTGTCTGTGCTGAATGGGGGGGATCTGTCTGTGCTGAATGGGGGGGGATCTGTCTGTGCTGAATGGGGGGGGATCTGTCTGTGCTGAATGGGGGGGGATCTGTCTGTGCTGAATGGGGGGGGATCTGTCTGTGCTGAATGGGGGGGGATCTGTCTGTGCTGAATGGGGGGGGATCTGTCTGTGCTGAATGGGGGGGGATCTGTCTGTGCTGAATGGGGGGGGATCTGTCTGTGCTGAATGGGGGGGGATCTGTCTGTGCTGAATGGGGGGGGATCTGTCTGTGCTGAATGGGGGGGGATCTGTCTGTGCTGAATGGGGGGGGATCTGTCTGTGCTGAATGGGGGGGATCTGTCTGTGCTGAATGGGGGGGATCTGTCTGTGCTGAATGGGGGGGATCTGTCTGTGCTGAATGGGGGGGATCTGTCTGTGCTGAATGGGGGGGGATCTGTCTGTGCTGAATGGGGGGGGATCTGTCTGTGCTGAATGGGGGGGGATCTGTCTGTGCTGAATGGGGGGGATCTGTCTGTGCTGAATGGGGGGGGATCTGTCTGTGCTGAATGGGGGGGGATCTGTCTGTGCTGAATGGGGGGGGGGATCTGTCTGTGCTGAATGGGGGGGGATCTGTCTGTGCTGAATGGGGGGGATCTGTCTGTGCTGAATGGGGGGGATCTGTCTGTGCTGAAGGGGAGGGTCCATCTGTGCTGAAAGGGGGGAATCTGTGCTGGGGGGGGTCCATCTGTGCTGAAGGGGGGGTCTGTGCTGAGGGGGGGGGGGTCTGTGCTGAAGGGGGCTGTGTAATGTAAAGGGGTGCAGTGATACAGGGTCCTGTGTAATGTAAAGGGGTCCATTGGTGCAGTTGTGGAGAGGGGGTACGCAGTAGTGACAAAGAGTTATTGAAGGATGCAGAGGTATGCAGGGGGCACAGTGGGGTGTTTTTACATTTTAACGTGGGGTGTTGGTGCCAGATATAGGATCTGTCCTGGGTGCCAAATGCTCTAGGTACGCCCCTGGAAACCCCCCCTCTCCTCTGTCAGTGCTTCTAACTAATGCCACCTGTCTGTGCCAATCAGTGCCCCCTGTCAGTGCCAGTGCTGCCTGTCAGTTTGTCAGTGTCAATTAGTGCTTCCAATCAGTGCCACCTATCAGTGCTTCCAATCAGTGCCACCTGTCAGTGCCAATCAGTGCCAGCGCCGCCTGTCAGTGCCAATTAGTGCTTCCAATCAGTGCCACCTGTCAGTGCCAATGAGTCCCAATCAGTGCTTCCAATCAGTGCCACCTGTCAGTGCCAATCAGTGCCAGTGCCCCCTGTCAGTGCCAATTAGTGCTTTCAGTCAGTGCAACCTGTTAGTGCTAATAAGTGCCAAGTGCTTCCAATCAGTGTCACCTGTCAGTGCCAATGAGTGCCACCTATCAGTGCTTCCAATCATTGCCACCTGTCAGTGCCAATCAATGCCAGTGCCACCCGTCAGTGGCAATTGGTGCTTCCAATCAGTGCCACCTGTCATTGCCAATCATTATTAGTGCCAATCAGTGCCACCTCTCCGTGCCAGTGTTTCCAATCAGTGCCATCTGGCAGTGCCAATCAGTACTTCCAATCAGTGTTACCTGTCAGTGCCAATCAGTGCCAGTGCTGCCTGTCAGTGCCAATGCTGCCTGTCAGTGCCAATCAGTGCTTCCAATCAGTGCCACCTGTCAGTGCCAGTCAGTTCCACACCAGTACAAATGAGTGCCACCTGTCAGTGCCAATCAGTGCTGCTAATCAGTGCTGTTAATCAGTGCCCATCAGTGCACTGAGTGCAGGGATCGGGGTGATGAACTCACCCGCCAGGCACATTGTCCCGGGGGGTGTCGGCCTGGTGGGGCACAACTGAAATCTGTTGTTTATTAATGCCACATCCCGATTTTAGTATAACAGGTAATCACCACATCACTATTTACAATAAACTACTGGAGGTAAAATAAAAAAAAGTGTAATTGAAAGGCCTGCCACTAAGCACTGTTATGTGTTCCCACACCACACAAAAAAAAAAGTGCAGCGCTAATTTACTGATCAATAACTTAACAACAATTTAATCCTGTAATGTATGGAAATCTCAATAAACTTCAATATTATCACAATACCGATCTCTGTGATATGCAACTTCACATAATACACATCAAGCTGAAAATAAGACATTGTATAAAAATAAGTTTAGCAGGGATGGTGGAAACCTCTCCTATAGATATTTACCATACAGATTAATCTCAAGTGAAACAACCTTTTAGTTGGTTTAGTTACTATTATAATGTGAATTTTTGCACTTTGAAGGTCATTTTCCACCACCCATGTCTTTATGGACCTTGCTTTGTGCACTGGTGCGTAGTCATGATGGAACAGGAAGGGGCCGTCCCCAAACTGTTCCCACAAAGTTGTTAGCATGAAATTGTCCAGAATGTCTTGGTATACTGACACCTTAATGCCCCGTACACACGGTCGGACTTTGTTCGGACATTCCAACAACAAAATCCTAGGATTTTTTGCGATGGATGTTGGCTCAAACTTGTCTTGCATACACACGGTCACACAAAGCTGTCAGAAAATCCAATCATTCTGAACGCGGTAACGTAAAACACGTACGTCGGGACTATAAACGGGGCAGTAGCCAATAGCTTTCATCTCTTTATTTATTCTGAGCATGTGTGGCACTGTGTGCGTCGGATTTGTGTACACATGATCGGAATTTCCGACAACGGATTTTGTTGTCGGAAAATTTTATAGCCTGCTCTCAAACTTTGTGTGTCGGAAAATCCGATAGAAAATGTGTGATGGAGCCTACACACGGTCGGAATTTCCGACAACAAGGTCCTATCACACATTTTCCGTCGGAAAATCCGACCGTGTGTACGGGGCATAAGAGTTCCCTTCACTGGAACTAAGGGGCCAAGCCCAACCCCTGAAAAACAACCCCCCACACCATAATTCCCCCTCCACCAAATGATTTGGACCAGTGCACAAAGCAAGGTCCATAAAGACATGGATGAGTGAGTTTGGGGTGGAGGAACTTGACTGTCCTGCACAGAGTCCTGACCTCAACCTGATAGAAAACCTTTGGGATGAATTAGAGCGGAGACGGTGATCCAGGCCTTCTCATCCAACATCAGTGCCTGACCTCACAAATGCGCTTCTGGAAGAATGGTCAAACATTCCCATAGACACTCCTAAACCTTGTGGACAACCTTCCCAGAAGTGTTGAAGCTGCAAAGGGTGGGCCAACTCAACATTGAACCCTACAGACTAAGACTGGGATGCCATTAAAGTTCCTGCGTGTGTAAAGGTAGGTGTCCCAATACTTTTGCCTGTTTGAGCTTTGGGGTGCACACCCTAATGCAATAGGCTGCGCACGCCTGTGCATGCCAGGATGATACCTATAGGTGCATGCATCATCCCGGTATAACCACTGAACCTAGAGGACATCCTCCCACCGGGAAGTGGTTAAGATCCACAAGTATCCAAATGTTTTTGTTTTAGGCTGGTTTGAGTCTAAAGCTAAACTCCCAGCAGATCTGCAGTGTGCTGCAGCGCAAGTAGTATGTGTATAGAAGGAGAAAGCAAAGTATTAGTAGCTCATCGGTTTGCAGTTTTTTCTTGCACTGTGCAGTCATAGGGTGTGGTGTTCTGTGGAAAAAAAGTAAGTATACCTTTGGTCTCTGGATTGGAAACTGGGATTGCCTTCATTGCATTGTATGCATGAAGATAAAAAACCTCTGTGCAGCAGCTCCCTATCCCCCCTCTTATACTTGCCTGATCCTCCTCCAGTGATGTGCATGAGAGCCTTGGCTATCTGGGGACTCTCCCACCTCATTGGCTGAGAAAACAATCACAGCCAGTGAGCCCATGAGGAGAGAGAGGGGGCGGTGCCGAGTAGCAGCTCGGTGTGTAAATGGACACACAGAGCTGGGGCTCGTGCACATGCGTGCTTTGGTGCCCCCATTGCAAGCTGCTTGCTTTGGGGGAACTTGGCAGAAGAGAGGGCCAAGAGCGCAGGACAGGTTTGTGAGGATTGGGGCTGCTCTGTGCAAAAATCACTGCACAGAGCAAGTATTACGAGCTTATTTATATACTAGAATCCTTTACAGCGTCAGAAACTCAGATCAAACTGTTAGAAATTATTTTCTTAGCATTAACCCTCTCCTTACCCATTTAAAAAGTGACAGCTGCTTAAAACTATTGCTGTCTCCGAACACATTGGGGGTGATCTATGGAAACTTGTGTGGTTCAAGTGGTTTTTCTGCACACCAGACAATTTCTAATATGTTTTTTTAGGCTGTATAATAAAATAAACTAAAATCTGGCTGGCTGTCTAGGGCATCCTCCAAGATCCTCCAGCAAAGGTCATCAGGCCTTTCCAGCTTCTGGCCTTATACCAACTAGAGGTTTTGTTTAGAAGTTTGCACTTAACTTTGTGCTATGGGTTAAGCCCTCTAAATGAAGCCTAAATAAAATTCTAGATCAAGAACAGAAACATCCACTACAAAATGACATCAACTGCAGAGAGTTTAAGCAGCTGGTTTCTAGAGTCATTCACAATTGCGTATTTATTGAAGCATGAGGCATTCTGCCAGGCTTTACAGTGCTCCCTAGCAACAGCCTACTACTGTGTTCTAAAAATATAGATTATCAGACAATCAAATGATCTCAGTAAGCAGCACTTTTGTTCTGATAGATACAATACCATCCGACCATCAGGTGGAAAGCAGTATAATCACTGCAGCAACAAATACCAATTCAAAGCCTAACTCCTATAACAATACTCAGTTGTTAGTAAAAAACGTTTCACAATTATCAAAAACACAGATAACACTAAAAAGACTAGTGTGTGAAAAGGAACCATGCAGTCCCCAGCATTTTTTTTTTTTTTTTTTTTTAGGAAAATAAACCTTGATTTGTAATCATTTTAAAGCTAGTCTCCTGCAGGATTTCATCCAACAGTTGTCCTTCACTCATAACACCACCCAGAAGAGCTTTCTAGTATTCAAACTTTTACTTCTCTCTACGGTGACCAAGAAAGAATCTCCTAACATGCAACTACCTATTCCTTCTATCATGACCAAGATAGAACCTTCCAGCATGCAGCCACCTATGTCTCCTTCCTAACAAAACTAAGAAGGAACCTTCTAACATGCAACCATCCATCGCTATACTACTTACTACAAAGTACCTTCCTTTAATGTTATCAGCTACCTGACAATAAGTAATACATGGGAGATACATTGGAAGGGGAGAAGGCCTAGAATCATAGTATATGAACAAACTTACCATCTATAATTACAGGCAGACATGACACAATGTAAAATGCCAAGGCACAGGTAAAGGGATTGTAAAGACAGAAGGTTTTTTTTTTATCTTGATGCATTCTATATAAACCTTGTGTGTAGCAGCCCCCTCATACCTACCCGAGGTACCTATCTATCCAGCAATGTCCACGAGAGTCTCAGCCATCTGAGATTCTTCTTCCCGATTGTCAGACACTGCAGTGGTACCATTGGCACCCGCTGCTGTCAAAGTCGGCTAGCCAATCAGGGAAGAGAGGGGGCGAGGCTGGGTCGTGGCTCCATGTCTGAATGGACACAGGGAGCAGTGACTCAGCTCGGGTGCCCCCATAGCAATCTGCTTGCTGTGGGGGCACTGAACAGGAAGGAGGGGACATGATCACAGAAGAGGGACCCGAGAAGAGGGGGATCCAGGCTGCTTGGTAACCACTGCAACAGAGCAGGCAGGTATACCATATTTGTTCTTTTTATAGGGGAAAAAAAAACAAAAAAAAAAACGAGCCTTTACAATCACTTTAAAAGGTGGAGTAGCTGAAACACTGAATGGCGGTATAAAGTTTCGCACAAAGATTACAGGCCCCCCAAGCCAATCCACACCATTATAAACAGATAAGTACCTCTTTTGTGTACAGAAGCCTGTAATATGAAAGCATAAAAGGCTGCCATAGCTGACCACTCCTGAAAAATGGGAATTTTGACTTGCCTGTGCATTCCATATCTTGGACCTACTACGTGGGATTCCAGTTTGCTAGTGCCCATGCTAATGTCATTTTTGGACCACCTCCCTTATGGAGAATTTTCTAAATAAAATACATTTAAAAAAAATAAAAATTATCTTCAAGGTACTGGTTCTGCTTCTGGAATTAAAAAGATTCCTCAGCCACTGTCCTGTTTTGAAAGGACAATCCAGTTCCTTTAAACTTTGGGTAATGGGTGAACAACTTCGAGAAGCCTGCCCTGCAGTTGGAGTATTTGGGAGCAGATTTTAGACACAGTCCAGACAAAAAAAGTTTCATCCCTAGGAAAATAATTTGAAATTTTTGAAGGTCAAACTGTTGGACTTTCTGGTCAACCAGGCATCCCACAACTTACTTCTGCAGAGAATTCTGGTCCTCGTGGTCATCTTCAAGGCAGTCCCCTTTGTTTACTTCCACTCAAGACCTTTGCAGCTCAACATTTTCATGATGTGGGCTAAGCAGATCCTGTCTCTGGATCACCTACTACTGCTGGCCAGGTGAGAATCTTTATGGCATGGTGGACATCCAACTTAGCCCTAGAATCTGGGAAATTGTTCCTGTACTAGAACATATACTGGTTTATTGCCGGTCACCATGATTGGTGAGTCACTGATGCAGAACAGTTCTGCAGATTAGAAGTTCTGACTTTCCTGTTCTGCGTGCATACTCAGGGTCAGTATCTGCGTCCTACAGATCGGTCTCAATTCAGGTATGCTGGAACACTTAAAGCGGACCTTCAGTAATTTTTTTTCATCTTTCCCATCTATTAAATCTTCTGCCCTTGTTGTTTTAACTTTGGACAGTAAAACTTTTTTTTTGCCAGTAAATACCTTATACACTTCCTCTTTCTTGTCTGATTAGCCTAGGCTTATGACGTCATGCACAGCTCTCTCTCGTGAGAGTTTGCAAGGAAGGGAGTGGGATGAGTCATAAGAGGGCCAATGAGGGCTGCAGAGCTTGGAGGTGTGCCTCAGTCTGTGTAAATCCAGGAAGTGAACAGGCAGCAGCTTCAGATGCCCACAGTTAAAATGGATGCAGGCAGACTACTTCGAGGGAGATTTCTGCAGCATATTTAGCAAGTACAGAATCACAGTATATATAAGATAATATGCAAAGTGGTTGGAGGGAAGCTTCAGAATGGCAAAGATGTTTTTATTACAAATTATGTGAGCAGACAGCAGTTCCTCTTTAAGAATGCCACAAAACATTCTGAAGAATGCAATGACAGTATCACAGGCACTTAAGGGGTCTTGTGATTGGCATGCCTACATACATCACTCATTTAAAATAGTGATAAAAGCAAAATCAAAATTTTCAACAAAAGAAAATAAAAAAAAAAAATAAACCTACAACCAACAGGCAGAATTAATACTACATAAATGCGATGTCAACTTACACATATGTTGTTGTAAGGATCCCATTCATTTTCAAAGGGTTGTCCAGATATCCTAGGCTTGTTGTAACATATGAGCAGCATTTCTTCACTACAGTGCACCACAACAAACTGGATCGCAGATATCTATGCATCGTACTGGTGCCATTCAAAAAAGTAGTATCAATGCAGCACATAGTGCATCGTGCATTTCTGTGGGCTGCGGTAACATGTTAAAAACTGGCCCTTCAGCAACGCATAGATCTGAATAGCTCCAGAGTGTTTATTAAACTGCTGTATCAATGCCGACATTAGAAAATACGTTTTGGACTCACCATGATACTGTGACATTTGTATTCTCAATCATGCAGGTCTTCTCCTCTGGGTTTATCATAGTTGAAGAGATGGATAGAGAGGCGCTGGCATGAACAATTGGACGCCCACTGCAGAGATAAATATTAGCAGCAAATGTGATTAACGCAATATTATTAGAATCAAGCATTTCCCTGAACCATTAGTGGCTACTGGCGAATGCAGACTGGGAAATATACGTAGACATAAAGAGAGCTCAATAGCCATTAAATAAAATCATATACAGGATACATTTCCAATTACAGGAAGCATTTTTTAGACAGCTTTAAAGGCCAACTCTACCTTTAGCAACACGTTACACCTGTATTTAGGGTAGAACATGTAACTTGTTGCAAAGCCCTCCCTTGGGGGGGTGCAGTTTAGCTGACATCACATCCAAAAATGACAGCACTCAGCAGCAGTCTCGGGGCATTTGATGTCTCCACAAGGGAGGTTTTTACAGGTTAATAGCCCGCATAAGCTAAAAATGTCCATATATTCTTATAGAAAAATTGTGGAAATGTATGGGCTGGTGACAGGGTTTCTTTGAATCCATTTAAATTAGATCACATTTTTGTAAAAGTTTGTAACTTAAAAGGAAGAACCTAATGTTTTGCTTTAATTATATACAAATGCACCACTATTTGAACGAGAGAACTGAGGAATAACCGATAATACCTAGAGCGATGTGAATATTTTTAAAGAGTAAAGGACTTATTCAAACTGCTATAAAACTAAAGCATACTTACCGGTATACTAAAGCTTTATCAATGCCAAATGCACCCACAATAAGGTCTAGAAATAAAAAGACAAAAACAAACAAATAAAAAATATTTTACATAAAGAACCAGATAAATGGACAGAACCTAAGCAAGAAAATAAACTATAGTAAAAATAGGTGTTTGCTTTCTCTATGAATAACTTTAGTTACCAATACGCTATTAAAGGAACTCCTGAATAATATGAGCATTGTCAATGCAGACTTGCTTTTCAAAGTACAAGTTCCAGGGCTACAATTCTTACTTTTGTACTTGGAAAAATCAGAGACCCATACTATGCATGTGAATGTCAGGTGCCCTTGAATTATAATATATACATACATATACAATAAATAAATGTATATATATATATATATATATATATATATATATATATATATATATATATATATATATATATATATAGTTCCCCACTTGTGAGCAATACCATTAATATTCTGAAGAGAAAAAAAAAAAAAAACACGCTTAGCCAGTTTTGTATAGGTTTACATACCTGGATAGCCATTGCCATCAAGGTCTTTTCCCCCTCTAGTTGAAAAACCAAAGAATGCAGGCTCCACAGAACTTCCCCACATGCCTTTTAGAACCTGGGAAGGTTTAGGGTTCAAGCCAGCAGCATTACCATTGAAGATAAACACTGCACCCCTGCTGTCCTCACCATCAAACGGGGCACTGATGGCGATATCTGAAAAGGAAAAGGAATATTCTGTTATTCCTGGTTCTGAAAACCAAGTTGTAAAATATTGAGCACTTCTCAACTTAAGACTGGATGCTCACATGACACTGAAATAAGGACAGCACTCACTATACTAAATGTTAGCAGAATTAGCACTGCTTATTGTACAGCACACTTCAGATTTGTCCCAGGGCCGATATTCATGAACAGTGAATTCTCAGTACTACATAATTTGTTATTCTGGCAAACTGGACACCTTATAATGATGGAAGGGTAAAACACAAAGCTAAGAGATATTTCTGACTGGTTATATACACTCACTGGCCACTTTATTAGGTACACCTTGCTAGTACCGGGTTGGACCCCCTTCAGAAGTCAGAACTCCCTTAATTCTCCGTGGCATAGATTCAACAAGGTGTTGGAAACATTCCTCAGATTTTGGTCCATATTGACATGACATCACCACGCAGTTTCTGCAGATTTGTCGGCTGCACATCCATGATGGGAATCTTCTGTTCCACCACATCCCAAATGTGCTCTATTGGATTGAGATCTGATGACTGTGGAGGCCATTGGAATACAGTGACCTCATTATCATGTTCAAGAAACCAATTTGAGATAATTTGAGCTTTGCGACATGATGCTTTATCCTGCTAGAAGGAGCCATCAGAAGATGGGTACACTGTAGTCATAAAGAGATAGAATGGTCCGCAACAATACTCAGGAAGGCCAGGTCGTTTAATCGGTACTAAGGGGCCCAAAGAAAAATATCCCCCACACCATTACACCAACACCACCCGCCTGAGCCATTGACACAAGGCGGATGGATCCATGCTTTCATGTTCATGACAAATTCTGATCCCGTCATCTGAATGTCGCAGTTGAAATCGGGGCACATCAGACCAATCTTCTATTATCCAATTTTGATGGGCCTGTGCGAACTGTAGCCTCAGTTTCTTGTTTTTAGCTGACAGGAGTGGCACCCAGTGTGTTTTGCTGCTGTAGCCCATCTGCTTCAAGACTCTGTTGTGTTTTGCTTTCAGAGATAGTATTCTGCATACATTTAGTTGTAACAAGTGGTTATTTGAGTTACTGTTGCATTTCTATCATCTCAAACCAGTCTGCTCATTCGGCTGACAGCAACAAAGCATTTTTCTCCACACAACTGCTGCTCACTGGATATTTTCTCTTTTTTGGACCATTCTCTGTATACCCTAGAGATGGTAGAGCATGAAAATCCCAATAAATCTTCAGTTTTTGAAATACTCCGACCAGCCTATCTGACACCAACCATGTCACGTTCAAAGTCCCTAAAATCTCCTTTCTTCCCCAGTCTGATGCTCGGTTTGAACTTCCACAAGTCGTCTTCACCGCGTCTAGATCCCTAAATCGATTGAGTTGCTGCCATGTGATTGGCTGATCAGCATTTTCTGTTACCAAGCAATTGAACAGGTACACCTAAAAGTGGCCGGCGAGTGTATATTTCCAATGTCAGGACGTTATGTACATCTTTACTGTATATACCAGTTTACTCATTCAGATTACATGGATTTCTGGAAGCTCAAACGTATGTACAAGAGTTATATACATGTGGTATTGTACTGACATTTATGTTGCCCGATTGGAACCGAGTATGCCCGAGTGCGTTACATTTGCATAATGATCTAAATTAAGATTTAAAAAAAAAAAAAAAAATAAGACAGAACCAAAAAGGATTGGAGAAAGAGGGTACAAAAATAGGCACAAGCGAAACACGTTGAGGGCAAGGAAGACAACACATTTAAAAAACAAACAAAAAAAAAAACAAAAACAAAAACACATATCTTTATCCAGTTACCATTAAATCCATCTTGATCCAAATCTCCCAAAACAGCAATGGAACTACCGAAGCGGCCATACTCATGCTGTCCAGTTAGGACCATGGATGGAGTACTGGACATATTGTAATCTTGTAGGTAGATATAGACACGTCCCACCTCCTGAATTCTGCCATCATGGGTTCTCTCCATGAACAGAGGAGCACCTATAATCAGGTCATCCAATCTGCAGCACATAAAAAAAAATAATAAATGCATGACAATGTACTGCCACAATTACATCTCCAATAATAATAGATATTCAGGCGTTTCACATTTTTTCTTAAGAAAACCTAAATTGTGCATAATTTCTTTATACCCAGTGGGTGGCGGTATAGCCCTGAAAGAAATATCTGCATTTTGATGAATTTATGGGGGACACTAGTGCTGGCCTACTTCTGAAAACTACTGCTTGTGTCTTGCCACAGACCCAGATCAAGCACAGAGCTCCCAATCTCCATACTTGTTCCAGATCAGTGGCTCAGACAGGATAACGTCAAACCAATCCACATGACAGCCAGGCAGTTTGCAATCTCAAAAGCAGAGGTTAGCAATGCAGCCTACATATAAACTCATAACAGATTTTCCTGTAATCCTGAAACAGCTGCATCAGATTAGGTAGATGGTCCAGTTTAAAGTACTAATCAGTGCAAGATATAAATAGTTTGTAATGGCTTACCCATCATTGTTGAGGTCAGTGGCTCCCACAGCATAACCAAAGTATGAAGCCATCTAAGGATTTAAAAAGAGACGCATACAATAAAACGTTAATATTTAATGACTATGTTTCCTGTCTACCCATTTGTTCATATTCATCTATAATCCCATACTTACACACAAATATACAGTCATACAATTTACAATCATTAAGGCAGGTGTAATTAACACCACATGGATATAGGAGGTCACTGAAGCTTCAGTGACCCTGTGATAATGGTGGGCTGTGCATGCATTTATACAATATTTGCTATTAAATTGTAATTTTATTCAGCATGATGATTAGATGAATCATTTTGTCATTATATAGATAGGAAAATTGTTATTTGTTTTGTCATATGCCTGCATCCTAATTCTAGAAAATTAAGAAAGGCCTGAAAAGGAGGAGAAACATACTTAGACCTAGGAATGGAAAAAGGCTCTTCTATACTTTTTGAAGAAAATATTAGAAAGCAGCAGGTTCTATATTTACTCCATCAATAAAACTCATATATATTATTATCTGTGTGAACTTACCTTTGCAGGCACAAATATAGCTTAAGTGGTTTCTCTGTGCTAAATCCTTTTCTAGCTCAAAACCTCAGGATCTCAGCTTTGAAAATGGAATGGGGATGTTGTAGAAGGGCAAGGACTGGGTAAAGTTTCAGTGTTGGGTAAGGTTTTGGGGTGTTTAAAGCAGAACTAGCAAAACCTTTTTTCACTTTGGATAGAGTAAAGAAAAGTTAAAACCCCTGTCAGGTTTTGTGCCATCCGTGTCCCATTTGGGAGATATTCCTTTACTTTAGACACAATAGAATTGAGGAAATCCCTCCAAAGTGAAGGAATTCCTGTCTGTTACCAGGACCAACTAGTGTGCCCACTGGAAGATTGTCAGCACACCAAGGATTCCTTTAGAAGGATCCAAAGCTTTATTTACAAGGTCACACGGTACACATACAGCAATGTTTCAGAGCCACGCAGGGCCTCTTTGTTAAACAACTTGCCTGACGAAGGGGCCCTGTGTGGCTCAAAAACATTGCCGCATGTGTATCGTGTGACCTTGTAATAAAGCTTTGGATCCTTCTAAAGGAATCCTTGGTGTACTGATAACATTTTTCCATGCAGATTGTTGGAGGTTTCCAGCCTGTCATTACTACCATTCCCATGAATGTGTGCGTAGGGAATATTGCGATGGCGCTGGAAGATTTCCTCTCAATTACGGTTTCTATAACAACCCAAAATGAGGGTATTTCTTTCACTTTCTGTGATAGGGGTACAAATGATTTAGAGAGAGGGTAAATCTTTCTAAAGAGGTACAGACACTAAAAAAAAAAAATCCAACAGGTGTCCTAATCCCTCTCCACTCTGTCCAAAGGAAAAGCATTTTTGCCTGTTAAGGTTAGGGAAAGTCATTGGGTCTTAAGTCTTGGGGGTCAATTCAGCCTTAGACTAGGTTGGGGTAATTTTCTTTAAAAAAAAAATGTAAAGTCTGCAGAAAGCTTAAGAGTTCTGGCAGGCTTTACTGCTGTCTGGATTTCCCATGTAGGGGGCATTTCCAAGCAAGTGACCATTGTTGCTGGCATAGCATCTGATCAGAATTAAATAAAGCCCTCCCTGTTTTATCCAGAACTAAGAAGGTAGGTCTGGAACACTTAAAATGTTAGGAGGCATGACTGCCTACATTTTCATTAATACAACTTTACCATCCCCATATATGGTCTTGTTCTAACAAAGTATTTGATTTTAACATGGAACAGAAGGGGGGGGGGGGGAATCAAATAGAAATCATTCACATAGAAGTCACATACTTACTTGCTCTCCTGAGAAGTTATATAATGGTTTCAGATTAGTGCCATTCAGAATAGTTACCTTTAAAATAAAAGGGTTTGTTAGTGAACATAGCTCTGCATAGTCATTGTGTGTATCATAATTCTGGTGCAATTTGTTTTGATTCATTGTTCTAGGCAAGCTTAAGGTGACATTAAAAGGTTCTTTTTTTAAAATAATATCTTATACACACCTGCTCTGTGCAGTGGTTTTGCACAGAGCAGTTCTGATCCTCCTCTTCTCGCACCCCCCTGCCAGGGCTCCAGGCCCCTCCCTCCTACCTAGTGCCCCCATAGCAAGCAGCTTGCTATGAGAGAATCCGAGCAGTCTTGCTCCCAAGCCACTGCTCTGTGTGTATATTCACACAAACAAACAGTGAAGCTCGACCCCATCCCCGCTCACTCACTGGCTGCGATTGACAGTAGCGTGAGCCAATGGCTACCAATGCTGTCTCAGTCAATGAGGGAGAGACCCAGGAGAGCCAAGGCTCTCGTGCACATTGCTGGATTGAGATGGGGCTGAGAAGTTAAAAAAAGGTAAAAGACCTTGAGCCTTTACAGACACTTAAGAGAATTATGGGGTATACTTACTGTCCACTATCCGCAAACTCTGGGTCACTAGAGAACACTAGTTAGTTAATGTAATCCTATGACTCAAAAGAGACTTTATTTGTCCTCACAGTATACCCATCTATCATAGAAAGAATTTAAAAAGCAATTTTAAAAAGCCAGTCCCATACAGTTGAATGTAAGCCTTAAGCTGAGGAAGAGGCCTACTAAAAACATATCACCATAGAAAATTACTGGTCCTTCCAAGGTTCATTCTTAGATATTCCCATCTCTAAAGGTAGCCTTTTAAACAACAGTATCCCAATTAAAGCTAAAGCATTCCAGCGCATGATCTTTCATCAAAAATCTCTGAATAGCTAGTGATGTATTTATCAACATTTACCTGGAATCTTTGAAAAATCATAATGACTATGTGGGCAGTTAGAAAGTGTTGTGGATTTTCATTTCTTAGCTTTTAAATTTTAAAAATTGTACTGCAGTAAATCAAGCAGAAAAAAAAATGACCATGAACAATATATTTTTTTCTGCTTGATTTACTGCTGTAGGTCTTGTACTTTTACATATTCATTTGTCTCCACTATTTTGCAGTGCTATGTACACTACACATAATTATCTACTTAAGTATTTTTAAAAGTGTTTCACCGGTGAATATCTGGTTAATAGTTATCCTTTTGTAAACACTGTCTAAATGTCAAAATGTCTATTTCTGGGGACACAGAGCTCCTCCTATGGCTCTTACCATATATCTGTACTGTAAATCCTTCAATCAATTCTTTTGAAAAAAAAAAAAAAAAAAAAAAAAAAAAAAAAAGTACTATTTACCCCAAACATTTTTGGTTTGAATCTCACTTCTACATGTTTCCTCTGCAATGTTTTGTTATTGTATCAATTATAAAGATTTGTAAAGCTGGCCATACACTAATCAAATTTTGGCCAATTCCTTTTTATAATCGGCCAAAATTCGATCTGTGGGTGGCCCTCCTGACGCCAACTGGCTGGACAAACTTTGATTTGAAGGCTGAAGGAACTAGGTGGAAAATGGTCAGCTGAACAATGACTGCAAGCCAAAGCAGCAGGTGCCGGCTGTGAGAAATAAGCAGGCAGTGAGAGAATAAAGTCCACCTGTGCGGTTTAGCATATATGGGAGGTCCCTGCTAGATTTTTTTTTCCTCCAGCCTGCAGTCTAAAGAAAAAATAAAATCTATGTGCTTAATTAAGCCTCTAAAGTGGTCAGTGGGTCAGGAGAATCTAGTTGCCTCTGCTTAATGATTGTTAAAATAAGATACAGTATCACCGAGAAAAGTACATGGAGCTATATGGCCCCCTGCTTGACTGTCAGTCTTGCGTTTTTTTTTCTAGCCTCTCCATTCAACTGCAAGGAAAATGTGATTTAAATATTCAAAGTCATTCTTACATATCCAAAAGTCATGTTTCCTTTTGGGACGCCAGCCACAAAATCTGCAATGGGAAAAAAATGCATGTTACAAACTTGTACCTACAATACAAGGAGTTTCATAGATGGTGTGTGTGTGTGTAAGCGAGATCAAAGATCTTTACCACCTATTGAACAATGCATCTGGGCATACCTTCAACAGCTGGAAAAACGAAATGAATCCAGTATTCTTCTCAAAACAATGTACACAACTACTTTTCCATTACAAGCTGGGATTTTATAGACAGCTATAACAACAATATCCAAATACTGGCTGCTAGATAACTAATCTGTGCCGTAAGAAAAACTATCCTTTTCAAACAAATATTCTTGGGTAATTTCATTGAATCCTCAGTTTGAATTTTTATAAGTTCAATATCCTATCCAATATAAACTGAATTTATTATCTCATTTCTTGGTATGTGAGTAACATTTCTTGCACAGTATTTGGCTCTATCACTAAAATATGCCTACAAGATGCCTTCATTGCATTTCCTTTAATTGTCTAAACTGCTTTTATACGGTTCACCAAGATGATGTAATCTTGATTTTTACACTCTTCATTGACAGTTTTCACAAAGAATATATACAAGAAAGAACATGCAATGTGGCAAACTTGTATCTTGGGATGAGGCATTTTCAGAGCACAGTAGGGTTACATTTGACATTTATGTAAGCCTGCCACAATGATAAATACCTTGTAGTGTAGGATGCATTTGCAAAATTGTGCATCTGAAAGCAGATTTAAAAAAAAAAAAAAAAAAAGAAGTACTACAGATAAGATAACTGAACAAAAATGGTTACTCACCCTCGATGTCATCTCCACTGAACTCACCAACTGCAACAGAATATCCTGAGAAAAAAAAACAAAAAACACAACATAAAGTAACAATAAATAGGGAATGAGATAAAAAAAAAAGACAGAGGACTATGTATACAATGTCTGACGCATATTGCAATGCATGCTTGTAGATAAAGCAGATGCTTATAATGCAAGTAGTTTTGGCTGCTTATTTGAGGATTTGTAAGCATGTAGAGCATGAAGTGGGAAATCAAGCACTCTAAGCGGTGACCCTGCTGCCTGCTTGCTTTTGTGCAGCTTCAACAGAGCTGACTAGATGTTTCATGGCAAACTACAGCTATTTCTATAGGCTGTCAGACAGAGCACGCTTCAAGTGCCATTTATTCACATAAAACCCTCCCAGAGAGCAAAATTACAGAACCAAAAGGGCCAAGTCAATTGAATTGTAATTGAGCAACCCACAGACAATAGCTTGAGCCAACACTTGGAACTCTTAAGAACATGAAGTGTGCTTTACTATTCACTGTATAGAACAAAGGCTTACAACCTTAGAAACAAATGGGAGTTATTTCTCTCACCATTTGAAATGCTCAAATATATCACAAGTAGTAATAAAATACATGCCTCACCTAAGTAACTGTCATCATAAGAGCCATGTGCCTGGCGCGTGTGCATCTGCCCTTTAATTTCCAAGATAAAGTATTCTGGGTAATAATATTTCCTAATATCATCCTGTGTTGCCGTTATCACCTGACCTAAAATAAAATATGGAGAAAAAACGATTAGCAAACCTGCATCTACTCAAAAGATGACAAAATGATCGACTTCTGTCGAGCGGGGATGGCCACATACAGTACTGATCAAAATTTGCCTGGTTCTGCTGAACCAGCCGACTTTCAGTCAGTGACAGTTTAAGGATAGGACTTTGGGTACAACCAAGACAAAAGTAAAGTTAGTTTAGATTTTGTTTTAAAAACAGACTCAGGGGTCAAAATGAATTCCTGAACCTCCAGATCCCAGCTACACACCTGTCAGCCTTTAACTTTGGCTGTGTTCACCATGCTTCAGGTCAAATGGCTTGCACTTTTACTGTTTGTGTTGAGAACAGCAAGTAGAGACTAGTGTGCCTGGAAAAGGCTGGCAAGTCCTCATACCAAAAACACGCTTTTTGGGATACCATCTACAGTGCCTTGAAAAAGTATTCATACCCCTTGAGATTTTCCACATTTTGTCATGTTGGAGTCTGCAAAAGACTTGATACTGGGGCAGAGGATCACCTTCCAGCAGGGAAACGACCCTAAATGTACAGCCAGAACTACAATGGAATGGTTTAGATCAAAGCATATTCATGTGTTAGAATGGCCCAAAGTCCAGACCTAAATCCAGTTGGGGCAAGACTTGAAAATTGCTGTTCACAGACAGACATTCTCCATCCAATCTGACAGAGCTTGAGCTATTTTGCAAACAAGACTGGGCAAAAAAATTTCACTCTAGATGTGCAAAGCCGGTAGAGACATACCCAAAAAGACTTGCAGCTGTAATTGCAGTGAAAGGTGGTTCTACAAAGTATTATCTCAGGGGGGCTGAATACAAATGCACGCCACACTTTTCACATATTTGTAAAAGTTTCTGAAAACCATTTATCATTTTCCATTCACTTCACAATTATGTGCCAATTTGTGTTGGTTTATCACATAAAATCCCAATAAAATACATTTACGGTTTTGGTTGTAACATGACAAAATGTGGAAAATTTCAAGGGGTATGAATACTTTTTCAAGTCACTGTATTTTCTTCATAAATTGGCATCCAAATCAGAAATGCATATGAAAAAGGTAAGCAGCTATTCCTGTGGTTTATTGAAGGAGAAACGGGTAAAACCCAAACCAAATCCTACATTAAACAGATTTCAACCTAAACCTGCATCTGTATGATCAAAGGTTGTCCACAAAAAGGTATCTTATGGTCTAACAATCCTGTCATAACTGTTACCAATGAATTCTATTTTTAGATAATTATATCAGTACTAACTTCCTTTGGAAAAAGCTAGTTGCCTGACTATGTCTGGCAGTGATCTCCTTAGAAATATATTTACGGAAAGTCAAGTGGGAATACAGAGTAGACAGGTGATCAATTTCAAACTAAAAAATAAATAAAAAGCTTCTTTTAACCCCTCCATACTGGGTTCTTTCCCCAGCACAGCAAGCCAGCACTCATCCCCCATTTTTTGTTTTCCCTGGTCAAGTAGTCTCAGTCACCATTATGGTTTAATCACTGAGCTGTAACAAGCAGACAGCAAATGAAAGGTCACAGCAATATGAGGGGCCACCATGGGATAGCTCAAAGGGGGTCTGCAGATCTCTTCTCCCTGCTTTCTGTAATCACAGGTTGTTCTTGGTTGCAGCGGTATCCCTGGACAGCAACAGCCATGGGATTGGTCGGCGGCATCAAGCAGTGGATTCGACAGAATGGGCGGGTGTAAAGCCAGCGCGGAGGGAGCAGAGAATAGGAGCTGAGGGCAGTCAGTCACTAGCTGTCGGATAGGGCTGGGAGATTTTTTTTAAAAAATCTGAGATTTTCTTAAAATTCACGATTCGAGTTTTTTTTTGTTTTTTTTTGTTTTTTGACACTGCGCCGGTCCTGAGGAGCTGTGGGAAGGAGTTTTTAGGCGAGGCTGCGGCTTTGGCCTAGTCCACGGACTAGGCCGAAGCTGCGGCCTCACAAAAACTCCTGCCCGCAGCTCCTCAGGACCGGCGCGGTGAAAAAAAAACAAAACAAAAAACAATTTGCTTAAATTTTGGATCGATTTGACCTCTCAACTCGATTCAAGATTTAAATCGATTTTTTTCCCCAGCCCTACTGTCGGACCAGACCTCCCACCCACCCTCCCTATTTCTGAGAAGTCATGGTGATGTTCAGTAGGGAAGTAGGCATCCAGCATTGTCTGGATGGACACCGTGTAATTTTATTTAACAAATTTTTAGCCAGGTTGGCTCATATTTCATTTAAAGTCAAGTCATCAGGTTACCCCTTGGATAAAACCGTGGCCATTTATTTAAATACCAAGATAAATAAATATTGTGAAAATTATAAACTGTTTCTAAGTCTCGTTATTTTATTAAAATCCCTTTGTGCTAGCCCATGAAAGTCCAAAGTCTATATACTTTTTCATGAATTGCAACTCTGAAACATGTGAACAAACCAGGAAACCAGCATTTCCACAGGAGATCAAGGACTGCCTCCATTATTTTTTTCAGGACAGATGTACTTTCACTGCTTATTTGATCAAATATTTTATATATCAAAATTAATAACAAAGCATTTCTGGTTATTTACTAGACTTAATAGGTTTGTTTGGAATTGTCAAGCCGTTACAAGGTACAAAATATATATACACTACTTGTTAAAAAGGGACTTTTATAAAAACTAGGTTGCATCTTAATAAAAAAGGTAATAAAACACTGAAATTCGATACAACGAACAAAGATATTCTGTCAAACAACCACAGGACAAATGTACCTTGCCAAAAATAACTGCCGGGTCCACCCAATAATATTCTTCCACTCTGAAAAGTAAATTAAATAGAATGAGAAAGTAAGCTGGGGGGGGGTTACATTAGTTTTTGCACAAAAGCATATTAACCAAAATGCAATAATTGTTTCAGTAAGTTTGGGTTGAACATACAAGCTCCATGTAGAATGTATTCTTGCTGGAATGGAACCCAGAATGCCAGCAATGCAAACCACTAAGCTACAAAGCTGAACACGATTTTGTAACAGCACAATTATTGACAATATACATATAGGGACACCAAAATTGACATTTCAGTTAAATTGTGGCAAGATAAATTTCTTACCAGTTTACGTCTCTCAGAAACTTCAAAGGAGAGATCTCTGCTCTTCAAAAGGATAAGTTCACCTATACCTGACAGAGCTCTCCCCACCCCCTTCTAGTAAAAACACTTTTTTTTTTAAATATACAAAATTGTCACTGCAGACAGGGTTGCCTTCATGCTCAGTGGCAGAGATCCATCACCCTCATCTACAAATGCCTCTTGATCCAATTTACAATGCATCCGGAAAGAATGCACATCGCTTCACTTTTTCAACTTTGTTACAGCCTTTTCCAAAATGAATGAAAAAAAAAAAATTAAAAAATTAGAATCAAAATATATATACCGTATATACTCGAGTACAAGTCGTTCCGAGTACAAGTCAAGGCCCCTAATTTACCACAAAAAACTGGGAAAAACTTATTGACCCGAGTATAAGACGAGGGTGAGAAATGCAGAGGGTCAACAATGCCCATCTGCAGCTGCATGCCTCCCTGTACCCTGTGCGTGTGTCCTGTACATGTGTGTCCTGTGTGCATGTGCAGCCTACCTGTGGCGATCTCCATCCTCAGACGACGGCCGGCGTGTGATGATTGTGTTCGGCGGCCATTCCACAGTTCAAAAGCCGCGCCTCCTCCTCGTCTGTGATAGGCTGACAGCCTATCACGGACATTCTCATACCACGGACGAGGATGAGAGAATGTCCGTGATAGGCTGTACACTGACAGCTGTTCAGCCCATCACAGACGAGCAGGAGGCGCGGCTTTTGAAAGCTGG
Source organism: Aquarana catesbeiana (assembly GCF_042186555.1). Taxonomy (NCBI): domain Eukaryota; kingdom Metazoa; phylum Chordata; class Amphibia; order Anura; family Ranidae; genus Aquarana; species Aquarana catesbeiana. Next base: position 151,007,561 of record NC_133325.1, read on the forward strand.
AATAGCCTCCGAACACTATCATCACACGCCAGCCGCCGTCTGCCTGCATGACACGCTGATCATGCAGACAGACGGCGGTGACTCGAGTATAAGTCAAAGGGGACACTTTCAGCCCAAAAAGGGCTGAAAAATTCGACTTATAGTCGAATATATATATATATATATATATATAATCACATGTAGATAATTATTCACAGGCTTTGCTTAATACGATGTTGAAGCACCTTTGGCACCAATTACAGCCTCAAGTCTTTTTGAGTATGATGCTACAAGCTTGGCACACCCATTTTTGGGCATTTTCTCCCATTCTTCTTTGAAGGACCTCTCAAGCTCCATCAGATTGCACAGCCATTTTCATCTCTCTCCAGAGATGTTCAAATCAGGTTCAAGTCTGGGCTCTGGCCGGGCCACTCATGGACATACAGGGTTGTCCCCTAGCCACTCCTTTGTTATCTTGGCTGTGTGCTTAGGGTCGTTGTCCTGTTGGAAGACGAACCTTCACCCCAGTCTGAGGTCCAGAGCGCTCTGGAGCAGGTTTTCATCAAGGATGTTTCCGTACATTGCTGCATTCATCTTGCCATCGATTCTGACTAGTCTCCCAGTTCCCGTTGCTGAAAAACATCTCCACAGCATAATGTTGCCACCACCATGCTTCACTGTAGGGATGGTATTGGCCAAGTGATGAATGGTGTCTGGTTTTCTCCATTCAGGCCAAAGAGTTCAATCTTTGTATGATTGGACCAAAGAATTTTATTTTTCATGGTCTGAGAGTCCTTCAGGTGCCTTTTGGCAAACTCCTGGCAGGCTGTCATGTGCCTTTTACTGAGGAGTGGCTTCCATCTGGTCACTCTACTACCATACAGGCCCAATTGGTGGAGTGCTGCAGAGATGATTATTCTTCTGGAAGGTTCTCCCCACAGAGAAAAAAAAAACAAACTTCTTCCATTTATGGATGATGGAGGCCACTGTGCTCATTGGGACCTTCAATGCTGCAGAAATGTTTCTGTACCCTTCCCCAGATCTGTGCCTCGATACAATCTTGTCTGAGGTCTACAGATAATTCCTTGGACTTCATGGCTTGGACATGCACTGTTAAATGGGGGACCTTATATAGACAGGTGTGTGTCTTTCTAAATCATGTCCAATCAACTGAATTTACCACAGATGGACTCCAGTCAAGTTGTAGAAACAACTCAAGGATGATCAGTGGAAACTGGATGCACCTGAGCTTAATTTTGAGTGTCATGGCCAATGCTGTGTATACTTCTATACATGTGATTTTTTAATAAATTTGCAAAAAGACTTAAAAAAAAAAAAAAACTTCTTTCACATTGTCATTATGGGGTATGGTTTGTAGAATTTTGAGGACAATAATGAATTTAATACATTTTGAAATAAGGCTGCAACATAACAAAAAGTGGAAAAAGTGAAGCGCTGTGAATACTTTCCGGATGCACTGTAAGTCCTGACAGAAAGTAGGCTGCAGTGTCGTTAGTCACACCAAGCAATCTGGAGCTTTCATGTAATGTAAAAAAATGTAGTTATATTCTTGTGAATTCTTTTGAGAGCTAGAAGTAGGCACTAGCTTTAGTAAAAAAAAGCAGTAATTAAAGTTAAAGAGAACTAGTTAGGGAATCAATGCGTAGGGTTCAACTTCAGCACTAGTCTTTTGACAAGGTTAGTTGCCTGGCTGTTGTCCTTGCTTCAAAATAATCACTGATCTAGAACATGAACACGAGGACCTTCAACTTTTCTTCAACACTTCAATCTACATATTTGTTTCAGGTCAGTGACTCCATACAGGAGCCAGTGGGTCAGCATAACAGCTAGGCATTTTAAGTAGTAGTCAAAGTGGCAGCCCCTTTACCAATGATAGGTTGACCAAGTTTCTAGATCTACAGATCATACTGGAGCCTATATTTTATATTCTAGAGAACGCACCACAAGTGGAGCAATTGAAAGTAACAATCCAGGGAAGGTGTGAACAGAGCCAAGAATTATGGCATGGATCAGGAGATTCCCAGGAGATCCATACGTCACATGTCTCTTACAGCTGAAATCAATTTTACTTTGACTGTCACTTTAAATATACATTTTGCAAACCTAGACACATGGTGTTTTGGGATACTATACAGACATTGTACTATAAAAAGCATAAATATCAGTATTTTTTCAGTGCTACAAACTGCTGTTCTGTTAGGAAGGACAAGTGTCTATAGTAACATGAAGCAGCACCATCACACCCAGACCAGAACATTACCTCCACCACCACACCCAGACCAGAACATTACCTCCACCACAACACCCAGACCAGAACATTACCTCCACCACAACACCCAGACCAGAACATTACCTCCACCACCACACAGACCTGGAACATTATCGCCACCATTATACACTGATTAGGCTACCTTTGTAAACTCAGCAGAGAAGCCACCTTGGCAGAACCCCTGACGGGTTTCAGTATCATCACTAGCTGCATCTGTGTTGATAAAAATTAAAAACATAATTAATGAAGTCCAAAGACAAATTCTGACATTTCTGATATCCAATAGAAAAATTGTGTACCTGTGCGGCAAGGCGAGTATTCCACAATATTGGTAAAGTTGTCTGATGACAAGTAGCAGGTGCCCACCATGTCACGACGTATTTCATCTTTTATTGTTCTCCAGCTATACCTTGGGGCACAAGCCTAAAGAATAAAACTAGACAATATAACTGCAAGAAGGAAAACCACAAATACATAAACAGATTAAAAAGTACAAAAGGACATTTAGCAGGCCATGCAGCAATACATTTAGAGGCAAATCATGCTGCCTGTTAGTAAAGTCTATGAAACAGTTTATATGTTTATTTGCAACCTCTGCTTCAGCAATCCACCTCCCCCAAACAACCCCCCCCCCCCCCCCCCCACACACACACACACACACACACTTTAACTTTTAGATATACTTTTTAATAAAAGACAGAATTCAAATGACTGTTTGGATCAGAAAGTAGAGTTTAACAGCTAAGGAAAAAAGTAAAGTAAAAGCACAGTCTGCATGCAGCTGAAGGCAACATATTACAATACAAAAGGATAATTCCTAATGTTATCAGTAGTTATTAGACAGCCAACTGTCTGTGCAGTTTAAGGCAGGCCCAAAGATAATGAGATTCTTTCCTGCAACCATGTGTTCTCCTCCTAGGAGAACACATCGATTACTGCCAGTAGCTACAGCTGCTAGCAATAATCATAAAAATCCGACATGCTGGTTGTACCCAAATCGGTTGATGGATCGACTTGGGTACAATCAGCCTGCCCATAGATGGTTTGAATCTTGGCCAGTCCCTGCTGAACTTGCCGAGATTCGAACTGTCTGTGGCAGGCTTAAAGTGATTCTAAAGGTTGGGTTTAAAAAAAAAAAAAATACATGTCATGCTTACCTCCACTGTGCAGCTCGTTTTGCACAGAGTGGCCCCGAACCTGGTCTTCTGAGGTCCCTCGGTGGCTCTCTCGGCTCCTCCCCACATCTGATAACCCCCTGGGAGAAGCGCTTCCGAGGGGGGGGGGGGGGGTGTTACCTTGCGGCCATGCATGACCTGGCCTCACTCCCCACCCCCATCATCGGATTTGATTGGCAGCAGCGGGAGACAATGGCTGCACTGCTATCAATCTATCCAATCAAGAGTCGAGAACCCTGGGCAGAGAGACGGTGCGTCCCCATGGGACAAGTTTGAGGGTTCAGGTAAGTAAAAACGGGGGTTCTGTTCACTGCCAGGTGTTTTTTCACCTTAATGCATAGAGGATGCATTAAAGTGGTTGTAAACCCTTTTCAACCACTTTATACCACAGGCAAGCCTATAATTAGGCTTACCTGTAGCTACACTGGATATCTCCTAAATCTGCACGGTTTGGGAGATATCCCTGTATTTGCATGTGCCGACGTCATCGGCACATGCACAGTTAAGCAAACTGAAGCAACGGCACGTACAGGAGTGTGCTTTGTGTATTTTTTCTACATCTGTGCAAGTAATCCAGTGTGTAACACTGCCTGAGCATCCTGCAATAAACACTGCTGCTCTCTCCCTCTCCTTGTGCAGGGTGACTAGTCTTGTATCTGCCCCATCCTGTAGTTTCCTGCATTGCAAAAACTGTGTGCAACACAATGAGAATAAAGGTGAATTTTACAATGCCATAACTAGGTTTGCAAAGGCATTTGGTGCACAAAAAGTAGATTTACACTTTCAATCAAATCAAAATTGTGCCTGGAGTCCAGCTTTAAAGTGTAATATGAAACATACCAGTATAGAGTTGCCATGCGATCGAACAGTTGCGCCAAACCATTGGCCAGATTTATATTCCACCTGTTCCAAAGTTGAATTCAGATCTTTGGTCTGGAAATCATACAAGCGGTCACCTGAAAAATTTCAGATGCAAATGTGAAAAAACGGTTTTGTTGGGTCAACACCAAGACTTGATGCATTATGCTGCTTACTGTATTGCCCCACTAATAAAATCACCCTAATTTATACCAGAAATGTGTGCTTATAGTTAGCAGGGAAAAACGGTTCAGCTTTTGACAGGAGAGGTGGATAATGCTGGAGGTCCTCCAGCCAGGAGATGGTGGATTCTGACTTGCTGTAGCTTCTGAGGCCTGGTAACTTTTATGCTAAGGTTTGACATGCGTATATCCGCAATTTCAACCATGGTTCCATAAACTTCTTTTAGGTCTTTTTCTTTTGCCGCATTGTCTGAAAGTGCACCAAAAGATGCAACATACAGGAATTTTGGTGCAAAATCTAAATGAATTTTGGTGCTAATATAGCCATGAAATATTAAACAAATCATAAACCAAATTTTCACATCTCTTAACGTGTAAATCACAAAATCAATGATCAGTGGGAAAACGATGTAATTTCTCAAAGACAGTCCAAATGTAGTGGATCCAGTGCTTCAGTGCAGTCAAGTGAAATTTACTATAAGGATAAGACTTGCTTAATCTTCGCAAGCCCTCAAAAGTGCTTATATTAATTCACCACAGTGCTTCCCCATTAGATACGCTTTCACCTCATACTTAAGTTTGGTCAAAAACAGCCTTTTAGTCACCTTGGACTAGTTAAAACTTGCTTTCCTCCGAGTCCTGTCAGTTTTTTCTCCACCATTCCTCGGTATATGTACAAAGAAAAGAGCTCCAAATAGTGCTTATATCCTGTTGATGGGAGGAACGCAGTTCATAGGAACTGATGGAAGTGACAACGACCCTACATTCCTGCCATCAACAGGATATAAGCACTATTTGGAGCTCCTTTCTTTTTACATATACCGCAATGGTGGAGAAAAAAAAAAACTGACGACACTAAAAGAAAGCAAGTTCAACTAGTCCAAGGTAACTAATAGTTTTTGGCCGAACTGAAGTGTGAGGTCACACATGAGGAGAGCGCATATCTAATGGGGGAGCACTGTGGTTAATATAAGCACTTAAAACCATCCCCACTGCTGTAATCTTCCAGTGTGGCAGGGCTGAGAGCGCCAACTATGCCCACCCTTTCCACCTAGCTCCTCCATTCAGCAAACCCATACTTCAGCTTCTATGAATGAAAACATGATCTATGAATGAAGGATAGGTGGATGTGATTCATAGACCACATTTCAATCTTAATGCTGTAGTGCAGCTTCTAGAAATAGAGGAGCTGGGTAGAAAGGACAGGCATAGTCAAGCACCGACGACGAGTGACCTGACTGCTCCCCATGTCTATTAAAAGAGTATGGGTTTTTTATTTCTTTTTTTTTCAGAATCATACTTACCTAGGTGGAAGCAGCATCGGTCCGATGCTGCATCTGTCCCCTTCCGGCTGCAAGACTGAGAACTCAAACACCATTAATTGCTTGGTTCTCAGAGCTCCTTGACCAGAGAGCTGGTGACTGTCAGTCACCGCTGTCTGCTCTGCCCCCTCACCCCACGCTCACTGGAGCACGGCTGTGGAGGGGTGGGGTGGCCAACTCAGGCTCTCAGCAGCTCGCTGACAGGCTGAGCCAGGTGTCGGTCCAGGCATATGGGCGGATCCTGACTTCATTGTCGCGATCTTGCCCCACCCTGAACCGGCTCTGATGTCAGCTGACCCTCACACACCCTACACACAATCTCCAAATCACATCAAATAGTGGGTGTGTTCAGTCAAATTTCACAAAAACAGAAGGGTCTTAAAGGGGCATTAAGTACCAGGATTGCATTACATACAAAGTGCAGAGCTGTCACTTGTAAACAAAGAAAGAAGACTTCTGTGTTTACAAGTGATTGTGGTGAGCAGGCACCAAAGGGTCTGAGCCAGAGGTGGTGGAACCGAGTTCCACCAAGTTCCCCCTGAAAAAAAGCCCTGGGGACAGCAATACACAAGGCTGACAAGTGGAGGACAGCAATACACGAGGCCGGCAAGTGGGGGACAGTAAAAAATGAAGCTGAGAAGTGGGGGGGGGTGGAGGGACAGTATTACTGTCCCCCTGACCCCCACTTTTCAGCCTCATGTATTACTGTCACCCACTTGTCAGCTTCATGTATTACTGTCACAGTAATACATGAAGCTGACAAGTGGAGGATATGAAGGTGGTGACCCAAATGGGGGACAGTATTGAAGGTGGTGACACAAGTGAGGGACATTATTGAAGGAGAAGGTGACACGTTGGGGGCAATAAAGAAGCTGACAAGTGAGGGGATATGAAGGCAACACATGGGAACAGCTGAGGGAATAGTAATGAAGGTGACACAAGGAACTGACGGGACGTTAATAAAAGGTGACACACATGGAACTGAAAGGGCATTGATGAAGGAGACAGAGAGAACACTAATAAAAAGGAGACACACAGAAAACTGAGGCGTCACTAAACAGGGTGAATTTGATTTAAATCAAGTGGATTTACGTTCAGATTCAAATACCTAGCCTGCCAATGTTGACCACCTTTTGAAAGTGCTAGTAGCCTGGTGGTCATGTTAAGTTTGGTTATCTGAAAAATAGGTTTCAAATGTTTTCACAGGGGTGCAGTTTCAGTGCTTGCCATAGGCACAATTTTCACTAGATACGCCTCTGAAGGCATTATTAATTCCTAGTACTAAAACAAAAGCCCTTGCATCAGAGGCCAAGGGTAACAGTAGCTACTTCTGTGACAAGGAGTCTATAGTGGCTGGGTTAATCATAAAACACTTTATGTATCAAAGAAGTCCTTCATTGAGGAGAGAGGAGGGAAATTCAGAAAACCCCCAGCCTCATAGAACACACATATACAACAATTAAGGTGCACAACTACCTATGCTACACAGACAAACTGAAAACACATAATTATCAAAGAAACGTCCAGACACCAAGTTTCTCAACACATCGGGCTGTGCTACAACAATTCTGCCGCCATATTGGGGTTCACAATCATATTAATTCCGGCAACATGCTCAAATGCGTTGATTCCCTTGGAAGCTCAAGCTGTATGGGCTGGATTAACGCTATAGTACCATTCAAGAGAATATATGGAGGTAATTCTGGTTCCAAAGTTATGCAATTATGTCCCCCCAATGACATTGGTAGCAAGGTAATTCCCTTTATTGAGACAGTCAAGTTGGGTTGTTCCACACATGCAGCTGTTAAAGTCTGATACCTGCAGTGTCCACAGATGTAATGTGTAATCAGCCGGTTAGAGCACTAATTGTCACTAAACTTGCAGCCTACAGAAGCATGCAAAAATGACAGAGGACAGCAGTGTGCATCATGTCCCAATTTTTGTTGTTTTTGAATTAATTCCTAGATATACATTTTATGGCCATGGCAGGTCTGTATGTGCAGTACACCAATTACATACTGCAGATATTTGTTGTCCATGAACAGAAGACTACTGCCCATTATTCCCAGATGTCCATATATTAACTGTGAACAGATGAGCATAGCCTTGAAGGGTTGTAAATGCAAAAGATACAATTTCAGAGAATTATGACAAAAAGTGTAAACAATGTAAATTATAACTGAGCAATGCAGGGCCCCAGGAGAGGAGTGTAGTAGCTGTCACAATGATTTCATCCATAATTTACTGTGCTCATGCCAAAGATATGACAAGTTGTCCTACAGGTGTACCTTCAAACACAACAACTGAGGGGAGATTAATTCTCTTGATGTAGAGACGGGCTAAAACCACCTTAGGGCATCTAAAAGCATTTGTTTTTTTGCAAACAGAAGACTGTTAAAAGTTTCTGAACGCGGGGAATTACAGTTAAAATGCATGTATATGAAAAGTTTTGCTAGTAAAGCCATTTACAATTCTGCCCATCCAAGCTTGTGTTCCAGGTACCTCTACCACTTTGCATAGCCAGGAGTGTTTCAGCAAGGACCCATCTTGCCTCCTGAAGGAACAGCAGCACACCTCACGGACATGCATTTGTCACCGAAAGTATACCCTACCTATCAGAAAATGTCAGCGTTCAACTTTCCAAAACATAATGCATTAGTAAGGCCACTTCAAATTTTAGTTACAAAAAACAAAAAACAACAAAAAAACAAAAAAACACAGGTCTATTATGTAATTTGGCAGTTTTAAGGTTCAGTATAAAATTATGCTTAAAAGAAGAAGTCAGACTTTATGCTCTTCCAGAACAGTTGTACTTGTACCATGGTACTCTACTGGGAGAGGGCATAACCATATATAAAATTCCATTGTATAAGGTCAATACATTTTCCATAAAGATTACTTAACAAAAAAAAGTCAGAACTCTTGAAAAAATTGCAGTGCCCAAATAAACTATATATTCATGGTTGAATACAGGACATGCTAAAAGGTTCAATGGGTCACAATGCTGGTCCATGCTTTTGCTCCTCGTCACTGGAAATGCTACATATTACCTAGCACCACCGAGGAGAATGTCAGACTGAAGTCCAATGTGTACCTTTGTATTCTAGAGCATGTTTTTTTTCAATTTCTGGAACAGCTTTTCATTATAACATAGCATGTGAAGCCAGATCCCCACCCACCCCTAGTTTATGTCTTATGATGGTAGGGCGCTAAGCCAACTTTGTGGGGTAATTTGCTGCAGATTTTAGCAAGATAGGAGTCATTTGTACACATAAACATCTACACAAAACAAGCATTAGTTTGGGTGAACTTTTAAAAATATTTTACTTTATGCCTATTTAGAACTGCTAGTAAGTACCCATTTCATGTGCTGGCAGAACATGCTGATCGAAAAGATTCCATATTAGCTGTAAGTTCACAATGTATGCTCCTCGCCATGAAGTCTGCTGCAAGTCTCATAAAAAGTATCCTTATGCATAATGCTAAACTTTATTTTTAAGCAGCACATGCCAAATAAGCTCCTTCTACTGCCAATCTTAAACACAAGTTACAGTGCGATTTAGGAACATTCAGGTGCACCTACCTTTTGTATCAAATGGGATTGGAGTGCAATCATTGTCATTTCTCTGCCAGGGACAATAATACACTGCTCCTCCTTCTGACACATCCGGCTGACTTGTGTTTGCTTTGGGAGCCCCAATCAGAACACTAACACTGTAAAAAAAGAAGCAGTTGTTAGTAATCTATAGGAAAGCAAGATAAAACCACATTCAAGTAAAATGAAAAATATATGTATGCATTTAATATACAAATACATATACAATATTATAGTTAAAACACTTTTCAGATAAGGTGGTGTGTGATGGGAAGAGCAAGTATAAAACACATTTGGAAGTATGGCATACCTGCAGCAAATCATTGAGGTTTGAAGATCCAGGCCACCGGTAAGGTAAAAATACATGCTACTTTTACAGTTCAGTCTCTTTTTTGACTATGAAGCGACTGATGCCTTCAGGTTTCTGGTTGGGTCAGTATGGTACCAATTTTGTCCTCAGACAGGTTTATGCTTTTGGTAGTAAGGGACCCCTTTACAGATGTGTTTATGGTTGTGTCTGTCCATAAATCAGATTATTTCTTGGGTTCAAGGGCAGTGTGTACCATAAATAGGTTTTTACTCTATTTAACCATTCCTTCTAAATCATGCCCAATATGTAGTGCTTTGTAGCCATGTCCAATTTTTGCCATGCTCTGGGCTATAAAAAAAATGGTGGGCCCGCCTTCTCCCCTTCTCTCGTAGGCCCCAGTGTCCACATATGGATGCATATAATTAAATGCTTGAATGACAGAATATTACAGTTTAATTTCCAAAATGTATGTCAATAGCAATCTTTACATATTATAATGCAATATACAATCAATCAGAGCTGTGTGTGAAGCATGCAATACACCTTCTACCACTTCTGCCATACTTCATGATAAGAATAGCCTATACAGGTAAAAGGGAACTTTTCCTGAATGTTAATGAAAATCTCTTATGCTCAGTTGATTACCCTTTTGTCATGCTTGGTTTAGCACTTAAGAAAGCTTCTTTGATGCCTGGACAGGTGCTCATGCTGGAAGCTCCCTCCCCTCTCCTGTAACCAGCATTAACCTGTATCTCACAGGAGCCATTATTAAATGCTGTGAAAATTGAGGCAGCCACAGGTGCACTTCATTGCTCAACAATGTGAGCAGCTGCAAAGTGGTGACCTGTTAACAAGGAATAATATTCAAGTTACACCGCCTCATTCCATGGCATCAGATGTATTAGAGCACATATCCAACTTTCTGCCTTGGATTCTAGCAATTAAACACAGGTGACAAATGCTATGTTTAACGTGAAATTTACAACTACTTAAATACCTATATCAAGAGTTTATGTATATTGGCAAATAAATACGAGCAATGCAAAGAAGTATGGATTGCTTACAGTAATTCAACTTGTAGGTGGATAATGGAGCTATAATAAAAGTCTTACTACCGTGTGGATTGTTTTACAGATATGATAAAAAAGGAACTGTCTGATTTACTCTTACGTCCCCATTATTCTCAGTTTGTGTTCATCAACTTGTATTGGTCAAGCATACACTCCTGGTGCTGGCCATTTCATGAGAGCAGTCCTGATCAAAACAGTAAAACCCAAACCAAATAAATACACATACCAAGTAATAGGCTGAGGTAGGGTTGCCACCTCATCCCTTTAAACCCGAACACATATTAATTACACAGGTTCTGTGGCTGATTAAGGTGGTAATTAAACTCACTTGGTGTCTTATCTGCATTAAACTAGCCTCAGAACCTGTGTAATTCAGATGTGTTCGGGTTTAAAGGGATGAGGTGGCAACTCTAGGCTGAGGCAGCACACGGCAAATCAAAATATATCTTGACGGATTGATGTCAGTTGAGAGAAGTGGGCCTTCCTAGGCAGACTGTGCCTGCATCTAGACAACCCTAGATAAAAATGCCCACATGTGATGCTGAGCCCCCATAACTGAAAGCCAATGATTGACCAGGGACAGTCACAGCCTGGGGAGGATAGGGCTAGATGATGCTGAACATTCTCCAGCCAGGAAATTGAGGCAAGCACTCTGACTTGCCGCAGCTTCTAATGCTGCAGCAAAATCAAAGCAAGCAATCAGTACAGAAGAGGAGCCTGTACAACACTGAAGGGAAGGCTGGAGTTCAGCTTTAATTTACTTCACAGTTGCCATAATTTAGCATAACAGGACTTGCAATGAACTACTGAGAGCAGAATGGAGACATTTTCTAAAACTGATGCTCTGTATGAATAATCCTCCAATTCTGCAGTAGAACGCCCCAGGCACTAAACTTGTCACTATGAACAGAGCCTTGTGTTAACTTCATGAAAGCACAATGATTAGGTGCGGTCTGATCAGTGACTTTTGCTCTCTCCGAGCTCATAATGCGCACAAAGAGACTCCAAGCAATACTGGAAGATTCAACAAGTTCGCTTGATGAAATGGCTTTTATTGTAATCACCACAGCAAACTATACATAATGGCTAACCAAGCAAGCTTGCAAATGGCAGAATTATTTGCTCCTTGCGTTAGGTGTGCCAAGCACTGTACAATGTGGTATTATCGGTAAAGCAAAATTTTAAATGCTTAACATGGGGATCGATTTTAAAGATGCAAAAAAGTCCATGTGTGTACTATGTCTCCGAGTTTGGGGTGTTGTGCATATTTAAAGCAGGATGGTAGACTCTGGAGAATATATACTCTCACAAGGTAAGGGAAAAAAAAAAATCTGCAGGATGGGTTACAGGGGGTGGGAGGTGGGTTAATTAGTGGTGCACCAATATTTCGGCCACAAACTGTTTTCGGCATGCGGCTGAAAGAAGAAAGGGTGCCGATAATGGCACAGAAAAGTGGGCGGGGTATGCCCTGGGTGCCGCATATTATGGGGGTGTCATCTGTCATCCTCTCCTCCTCACGCAGAGTGGCGATCTCCCTGTTTCACGGAGCTGAAATGTCCAGACGGCCGCAGTAACAATGTCCCGCCTTCTGTGACAGACAGCACTCATCCAATGCCGGGACATTGAATCAGTGTGACGTATCACAGGAGGTATGACATTGTTACCGTGGCCGGGAAATTGAAATCCAGCTCTGTGACACTGTAGGAGATCATTGCTCTGATCCAGGCACTGGTGAGGCTGCACTGATCTCCTGTATCATGTCTGCTAGAGGTGAACCGAATGGACATTTTGCTATTACTATTAGCAGTGTGTTTAAGTAAGCTATTGCAGACATGATACAAGAGATGGTCAGAGACTGCATTTTTCTTAAACTTTTCTTGCACTAAAAGGTGCCAATAATGGCCAACAATAAATTCATATTAATTTAAATTGATATTAAAAAGTTGAATACAATTCTATATAAAAATATAAATAATTTTTTAAAAACTGATTTTCAGTATTCGGCTAAGTGCATCCTGCATTTTCGGTACCAACATTTCCATTCGGTGCATCCCTAGGGTTAATATGTGCCTGGAAAATGGGCTTTAAAAGAATCAAAGACTAAGATAAAATTATATAGGCTGTCAGTGTTGGCTGCCTTCAGAAAATGCTAAATGTCTGGCTTCAATAGGTTATAAAAGTTATAAATTATAAACTCAGATCAAGCATGCAGCAGGTGAAGTCAAGCACACCTGATCTGCGATATTTTTCCAGGTTGAAGCCTTTGGATCTGTATGATGGTTTAGAATGACAACCATATTTTCCCAGCACAAATTTAATTGAAGCAATAGAATAGACCTTCAAAAAGTTTTTGCTAGCTATGTGGCACATAACCGTACTCAGAAATGTTTTACAAGTCTCTGCCAGTAACTAATGCCACAAAAGCTAGCGTCGTGTGGATATTTATTAGCCCGCTAAAGAAAAGGAAGAAAGGAAGAGTAGCAGTTTCCGTCATGAGTACGTCATTCTGCCAAGAAACAATTTATCAGCACAAAAGCTTTAAATCAGGACATATATCAATCGCCTAATTTGGTGAGATAGCCTAGACTGCCTCCTCCCTGCGGGAAACAGACAAGCTTCCTTTTCCTCCAGCCTGGGGGCATGCTTGAGCAACTGCATCAGCATAGCAACCAGCTACCATCAAGAACATCCTCTCTCTACTGGATAGAAATGTGGTTAGCAAAACAATATAAGTTAACAAACCAGGTTCTGAAGGGTTAATGTTCAGAAATGCATTGTTCTACTTCTCTCCAAAATAGACATCTCAGCTGAAAGGCCGGAAATGGCTGCATTATCCTATGGCGAGTTCCTGACTTGTAACCCTGGTCTCCGGAAAGGAGGGGGGGGGGGGGGTGCGCACAAGGAACCCCAATGAAATAACACATAACGATGCAAGGAATTCTAGATGTGACTCCAGATGAAATCACTGTGTAGTGGAATGCTTAAAGTATTTGGAAGGAAACAAGCACAATGGGTATAACCATAGCAATACCTCATTATTAAAAAAACACTGACTGGGAATGGCCAAAGAAGAACAATGCATAATGGCAGATCAACAAATATCTGTCAGCATAACATAATGATCTGGGAAAATTCCAAAAAGAGGAGTCCAAATAAACTACACATAAGCTAGGGAAGCAGTACTGAACCTGACCTGCAACTGCGGAAAGGACGCACAGGTCATGGCTCAAGGTGCCAATATTGCAAGAGTGTGGTGGGATGGCATTTTTATATACAGAAACTGTTAAGTGCACCTGTTAAGATAGAACACCATAAAATTACTTGCAGTTACAATATTTGGGAGGCTGCCTGTCGCCATGTTACCTATATAGCTACCTCAGAAGAGCCTGAAACCTACAAACCTTGCCACAGATTTAATTTATGTACCTGCGGGTGAAGCATTTTTTTAATTCTATCATCTGAACTCCTAGTAGGGTGACCCTGACACTTGGAATAAAAATGCCCCCAAGACACCACTATGTGCATAAATGGGTGGCAGACCTCAATTTTCCCCTGGAACCTGAAATGTAGACCCCCATTTGGAGCACTAAATCTTGATGAGAAAACGCTCAAGCTCTGGAAACTAAAGTACAGCTGGTACCAAGTCATTATGCACAAATTGTTCGACATGTAGGGAAATGCATGCGAGAATTACAGTATATGGCATCTATTCCCAACCTGCCTTATAAAAAAAAAAAAAAAAAAAAAAAAAAAAAAAAAATTACCTTCACCTAGTTAACACGCTAGAGAAATAGTGTACTTCTATATTTGGGGGACACACTCTACCTACACACAATTTAGGGCTTATTGCCCAAGAGGTCCAACACCAGGCCCCAGGACTTTTACTTGGGTGATGAGGGACAGGGCATGTTTAGTTTTTTGCAATGCCAATACCAGCTTTAATAAAATCTATATATGCATATGAGGGAGGGATGCCAATGGTGAGATGGGGTGGTGGGGGAATCTGCACATTATTTTATTTATCTGCATTATACAGAGCCCCTGTGCGATCAGTGAGATTTGGTAGAAAACTTGCCAGAGACTGATTATCTTCACTTCTGCATCTTCATGACTGACTAAATCACAGGAAGGTAACATTTCTTTGGTTAAAAGTAAAGCAGGGCTATTTTGGGTTTCTGACACAGCCCTGTCCAGCACTCACATATTTAGAAAAAAAAAACATACAGATCCTAATTATTTCATTCTTCCACTTGCAAATTACGCTATGGTGGACATAAATCAACCATCCCCCTTCCCCACTAAATGCACCATTTACTTGGTCACATGATATGCCAGGTCCCAAGTCTTTGATTTTCTTCACTGCAGAGGATGATCTTTTTTCCCCATTGGCTTCTCAAGGGGGGGGTTCCTCTCAGGCTCCATGAGTGGTGATATCAAGAAGAGGTGGCCAATGGGTATGAGCAGACACTGCAGCACTGGTTCACGAGTTGTCACACCCTGTGAGAGACAAACGTTTATAATGCCATCTCCCAATGAAAGAGATGCTCAGGAAACAGCTCCATAAAAAGCTATGGGGTTTCACTGCATATGCACATGGCAAGGAAAAAGAAGGCCTAGCCAGGCAGAGGAAAACATTGTGGTGGGTCTCGGCTGGACATAATTTAGGCAAGTATGCAGCTGAAGAGGGGTTAGGTCAAGTGAAAGGGGTGGGTCAAAAAAGGTAAGTAAAAAAAAAAAAAAAAAAAAGTTTACCTTTTTTTGTTAAAATCAAGAAGCAAAGCTAAGCACCAGTCTATGGTCATTCCATTAAATATAGCTGTATAATGCTAAAAGTCAGAGAAGCATCACTCAGTTTCATATGTGTTTTTACAGCCCAGAGAAAAAAAAAAGAAAAAAAAAAAAAAAAAAGTGTGCAGCACTCAGTTAACACAGTGTTAATCAAGTTGGCTAAAACATTCAAAAAAGCAAAAAGCGTTCAAAAGGAACACGAAATTTCAATTACAATGTACTATAAAATGAAGTTAGCTGCATTGTTCTGCTAAGGATTAAAGTTAAAAAAACTTATAGCCAAAGGCGCAGGACAAAAAAAAACAAAGCGTTGTCCCACAGGTTGTTCTAGCAGTAGTGGAGTTAAAGTCTTAGCAACTAAAACATCTTTGGCTGGGAGCTGCTCCAAAGTAGAGAACTCTGCCAAAATACGCCAAGCAGCAAGAGAAGCCTGTCAGCAGCACTCAGGTCTGCACTGAATGAGCATGTGATCTCATGCAGTGGCTCCATCTTCAAGCTGAACTCTAGGCACAAGAACTTGCATTTAAATATATTTCCCAATAGTCACAAAGGATATACAGTAAATCCACATTCTGTACCAAATGCCTTTGCAAACCCAAAAATTACCCTGCAATTGTAGTGGCGACATCACCACTGTGCTGTACATAACCTGTGCACAAAACAGAGCCCCAGCAGGCCCCGCCCACTACAGCAGGGGGCGGAGACACGACCAGGCATGCTGCAAAAGACGAGAGCAGCAATGACTGGTCTGTGTTTCATGAAGCTCCCGCACAGAGGCAATGTTTTACACTTGATTACTGCACAGATCTGGAAGAAATACCCAAAGCACTTCAAGATTCAAGGAAGTATACACATGCATGACAGGTGTATTCAGACAAGATTTGTTTATTCTATAGTTCAGCTTTGAGCAAAGCATGGTTTTCCACTTATTACTTTAGCAAGTCACCAGAATCAGACTTTTTTGGGAAAAAAAAAATGGATTTCTTGAAGTTAGGAGTAAGTTATGGCTCAAATGTCAGTGTCATCATTCTTGAGTGTTTTGAATACAAACATAAGGATCTAAGTTTATATAGGAAGGAAGCACCCAAAAAAAACAAATATAATATATATATATATATATATATATATATATATATATATATATATATATATATATATATTACACACATACATACATATACACCTTTTCAGGGTTCCCTACCAGTCATCACAAACTTTCCAGGCTCAGGGAACCCCTGCTAAAAATTGCTACAGCTACAACTCACAATACATTGGTGTTATATTCAGTGGGAAGAATGCTCCTCACACTTGCGGTCATTGGGAATTATTATCCCATTACAGATAGCTAAAAAGATTAATGGTGTCAGTGGGAACTTACCGAAGAGGCAGAAATTGCTTGTTGCCCAAGGAACCCCTAGCAACCTCTGGAGGAACCCTAGTTGAGAAACTCTGATGTAAACAAATAGCCAGGACAATTCAGAAAGTCATTCCTGACAGTTACTTCCACCAAAAGTGTCTGCCAATACCGCTCAACTTTTTCCCTCCCTATTAACTTAAAAAGACAATGTTCATACTGCTGGTGGTGCCACCACACAAGAGTGCCAGGAGTACACAGTCCAACATTCTTCTAGTTAGTAAAAAAGTATTGCTTTAACTTCATAGCTTCTAGCTATGGATTACGACTCCATTCACGCTTGTGCAACTTGTCATGCAACTTTGGACACAAAGTTGCATGACAAGCCCTTCCCCATGTTTTCCAATGATAACCATTCATATATGTGCATCTTAAAGTTGCAGCTACTTTAGTCAGACTTTCACGCAACCATAGGCTTCAATATTAAACCTCAAAAGTTGCATGAAAGGCATACCTGAATGTTATACAATGCAACGGTTATACAACAGTTGCCATCATCATTGGTCAAAGCCAAAGTCGTATCCAAGTTGCATCCATCCAAAGTTGCACTCCAAAGTCGGCGCAACTTTGGAGTCCGTCATACAAGTGTGAATGGAGTCTTACAGAAGAAAAAAATACTAATGAGAAATAGGAAGGACTGAAATTTATACAGACTTTGGTCCAGCATGCACTACTTTGACAGTCACCAACAATGATTTGACCAAAGGGACACCAAGTCTGGAAATCTACGGGAATGAAATGCTAATTTACTGGACATCAAGTAAACATACTTTCGCACGCATAAGGAAGAGTACAGTTTATTAATGTTCAATATTACATTTGGAGAACATTATTTTATTTTTTCCCCATTTCTACGTACAAATTTAGTGATTGCCAAATACTATACCAAGAGACGAAAGTATTAAACACAAATTGATAAAAAACATACCAGTGGTTTGGAATCTGTGATCATAAATGAAAACATTACTTAAATTACCTACTACAAAATTTGCCAATCCTTTTAGCACTAAAAGCCAGTGGAACCAAAATTGACTGAAAAGGGTACAAAAAAGTTAAACAAATAAGAAATCTATTTAGGTAAACTGCTCTCTAGGTCACCGACCAGACTCCAGAGAAAAATGGTTTATTCTTTGTGTGCAACAGTAATGAACATGCCACGTTCTCACTCATGGGTCACCTGGGGACACACAACTGAGTGAAAACAGCAGATTGGAATCTGAAGGCTCTGTCATTAAAAGAGGGAGGTCTCTGGTATAAATAAAGGAATAGCTTCTGACTTTCCTCATTGCCATTGCTCGGCATTCATCCCTGCAAAATGCTGCATTTCTGCCAGATTGAACACGTATCATCCCCTAGTGTAACTAGCCACAAAAAACAAGCAGTGAGCCAAACTACCGAGATCTCGCCAGAGCTTCCTACAGCTGTTACATGACCGTAGAGACACACAAAGGGGAGTTCTGGAATGCAAAGTGAAATTATAACTTCAAAGCTCGCAGACATAGAAAAAAAAAAATGAAATTTACGTAAATTTGGGTGTCTACTTCCCATAAGTGAAAAATATTGTTGTATGGCCAGTCAAATATAGTAAATCTCAGAAAAGAAATTAAAGAAACGTACTAAGCATATACCCAAGGCAGACCCCAGCATCCCATTATAAAAAAACTTTCCAAAACTTCAACATCGGTGGGAGGAGAATTGTACCAACAAAATATATTTGTACAGAGCAGAATTGCATTTTATGACTGAATATTCCTCATTCCCTTCAGGTCCGACCACTTGGGAAAACAAAAATGTTCCTAGGACATAGTGGGAACTGTTTCTTATGTAATCCTGTACACCCAAGGGTTGATTTACTAAAACCGGAGAGTGCAAAATCTGGTGCAGCTGTGCATAAAACCAATCAGCTTCCAGGTTTTAACAAAGCAGGGACCAGCTGAGATTCGAACCATGTATGGGCAAGGCTGAATGTACCAAAGTTGATCGATCGACTTTGGTACAACCAGCCCATCGGATCTTACATGCGATTGTCAGTGGTTATTATAGTCTCTAGCAGTAATCACCATGTTCTCCTGGCATCCCCACCGGAAGAACAGTGGTTCAGCAGGAGAGATTTCCCCCCCATCAACACCAACTTTGTTGATAGGTGAATCAAGCAAAAAAAAAATAAATAAATAAATTTCTAATTCTGCTGATCATCATCAATTGTTTATTTACACATTTTTTGAGTGTGTTAGCGCTACTTTTATCTCTTTATCATAGGTCAAGTT
Source organism: Aquarana catesbeiana (assembly GCF_042186555.1). Lineage (NCBI taxonomy): Eukaryota > Metazoa > Chordata > Amphibia > Anura > Ranidae > Aquarana > Aquarana catesbeiana. Next base: position 151,026,811 of record NC_133325.1, read on the forward strand.
GACTGTGCTTCGAACAGTATTTGACCATTTCTATAAGGTAAAGCTCAGAGGTACGCAAGCTCACAATTTTATAACCATTTATGACATTACAACACAGCGGCGTCGATTTCCTAAAACTGAGGGGTGCAAAATCTGGTGTACCTGTACATGGTAGCTAATCGGCTTCTAACTTCAGCGCGTTCAAGTAAAGCCGGCCATAGATGGAGCATTCTCTTTTTTTTTTTTTGCAACCACAGAGATTGTTCCGTCTATGGCCGGCTTTAATTGAACACGCTGAAGTTAGAAGCCGATTAGCTACACCAGATACTGGCCATTCAGCCAGATTCTCTAGAAGATTCATGACCAAAAAAGGTCTGTCTGACCGGCTCCTAATCAGCGCTCTAGCCAATGGCTGAAAGCGCTGACCAGAGTGTTCTGGCGGGGGGCCGTCCCCCTGTCAGAACACAATAGCACAGCAGGGGAAATAGCTGTACTAACATCAGATTGTTAGCACAGTGTCTCCGACCTGAGCTGTCAGTTTGTTGAAGAAAAAAAAAAAGTAGTGTGTATGAGGCTTTACTTCCATCTCAAGTCCAGAAAAATAAAGGAAGGAATAAAAATGCATTTTAAGGATAGTGGTGGGCAGTGCCACGCAAATTTTTTTTTTTTATATAACCTTGCCAGCTATACTCCTCTTAAGAGTAGAAACTGCCTAGTTTCTCTCCCCCCCCTCCAATCTCCTTCCACACCCTATGCTATATGCACAATATGCCCCTTTCATCCAGCTGTTTCCTTGTTGCCGTGACAATGGCCCCTAAACACACACACGCTGAAATCAATTCCAAGCATAACAGGCAGCTGGGGTCACATGCACACAGCTGGTTTGCTGGGTGTGAGGAGTGGGTGGGAGGTGATGCGGTCACACAGTCACTGCAGGCAACATGAGCCCCAGTACAAGGTGTGGAAGGAATTCATGGATGTGACACGTTTTATTATTCATGACACATTTTCTTTACAGGAAACAGCCATCCTCTTAGAAAAAACAGCAGCAAAAATTTACCAAATAACAAAAATTGTGAAAAAGATATTGCAGATGTAATAAAAGGTCTCTTGATCATTTTATGTTGCAAATATGCCTTTTATTTAGTTAGAAGTAACTTTGTGCATTTTCCCTCAAAGCTAGTCCTGCATTCCACATTAAAAGGGTTATTATCAAAAGACTTTCTACTACTTGCTGATCAAAAAAAAAAAATCAGACCATGGAATGCCCAACAAATTGTAACTGTGGTTACTAATAAATGTCAGGACTTGATTTCCTCTGTGGAAGACCACCACAGCTGTGCCATACTCCCCATACAAGGCAAAACATTATATTGTGGAATCACAAGGAGGCTTCAGGCCCACCTTGAAAAGGTACCAACTGCCAGCGATCCTTGATGCCTAAAAGCTGGTCATTTCATCGGTCACTGTAAGGCCATGTACGCACAAGCGTTTAAAGGCTAACACCTTCTTTGCACCATGCTACAGCCAACAGCAGTGTCATTTATTCACAAAGATCTGTGAATGAATGAACTACAAGACTTTTTCCACAGCGGCAGATGTACTTTGTTTTCAGTGGTGACCACCGCACTCATAGTCAATTGATACTTTCCCCAGTTTGCTAACAAAGTGTGTACTTCAGTAAGGAAACAGAGGTAGAGGAAGAGCCAGGAGCCTGGTATTGCATTCCTGATCATAGTTGCAATCCTTTGCAGTCTAAATTTGAAAAAAAGAAAAAAAAAAAGTTTTCCCCCCAGAAAATGAATGTATGTGCATTTATTTATTTAAAAGGTGGGCTTAGCATTTAAACCCAGGACTGCCCAGTTATTTCTGACCCCCCCCACCCATGTAGAAAAAAACAAAAAAAAAAATCACTACAGATGTGGATGGTTAATGATGCAGCGAAAGCTTGATCCTTGTATGCAGCGTTAAGCCTCATACATACTACTAGTTTTTTTCGTTCAACCCAAAGTTCGTATAGTAATTTCCCCTGCTTTGCTATTGTATCTCGCCCCCTCCCACCCAACCAGAACACTCTGATCAGCGCTCTCAGCCATTGGCTGAGAGCACTAACCAGGAGCCAGTGGCAGACCTTTTTCAGTCAAGACCCTTTAACAGAAGCCAGTGGATCGGCCGGCTTTTGTCGGACCGGCTGCCATATACACGGGCCAAATGTCGGCTGATTTCTACTGAACTGGCCAATGGTCGCCCGACATTTGGTGCGTGTGTACCATTGATGGCTGTTCACCATCACCTCTTTTTAAGGGCACCATCCCTTTAAACAGGAGAACGATGTCCCAATAACGCAGTCTCTAGGCATTAATGCTCTTGTGAACACAGTACAGTAAAGAGCAGACAAGCAGGACCACAAATCTAGGCTTTGCAATTATAAAAGACGCAAAGTGACACACCCATCTCTCACATGAAATTAAACGCTTAAAAAAAAAAAAAAATTGCTTTCCTTTTTCCCACTAATTTTTGGATTTTTGGAGTGGAGTTACAAACAAGCAACCCCCTGTGTTTCCTGCAATCCAGCCCTTACTGACAGTTTCCCTGACAATTTCAGCGTGACATCACCATCAGAGGCTGAATGTCAGCAATATTTGTCAAGAAAGCAGAACCAGCTATCAGTGAGGCGCACATTGAAGTACCTTAGTGGCACCTAGCTAATGTCCCAATTAATGTTTTTTTTTTTTTTGCCCACACTTAAAAACTTTAAAAAAACAGTAACAAGACCCAAAGATTGAACTTAAAACGATTTTCCATATTGCAGATCTGTCTGCAGATAATGAAGGTTTTTACAAAAAGCAGTGATCAGCTGCCATACAAAACAGCTCTATAACAAGTATTTTTAGACAGGGGAAACATTACCATAGAGCTGAAACTAGAATAATCTACAAAACTGTATCGGTCTGTGTTTTTCTCATTTAGCGCCACAATATTTACAACAACGTCATGGGAAGGGACTGAACCGGCACAACAACGTCATGGGAAGGGACTGAACCGGCACAACAACGTCATGGGAAGGGACTGAACCGGCACAACAACGTCATGGGAAGGGACTGAACCGGCACAACAACGTCATGGGAAGGGACTGAACCGGCACAACAACGTCATGGGAAGGGACTGAACCGGCACAGCAACGTCATGGGAAGGGACTGAACCGGCACAGCAACGTCATGGGAAGGGACTGAACCGGCACAGCAACGTCATGGGAAGGGACTGAACCGGCACAGCAACGTCATGGGAAGGGACTGAACCGGCACAGCAACGTCATGGGAAGGGACTGAACCGGCACAGCAACGTCATGGGAAGGGACTGAACCGGCACAGCAACGTCATGGGAAGGGACTGAACCGGCACAGCAACGTCATGGGAAGGGACTGAACCGGCACAACAACGTCATGGGAAGGGACTGAACCGGCACAACAACGTCATGGGAAGGGACTGAACCGGCACAACAACGTCATGGGAAGGGACTGAACCGGCACAACAACGTCATGGGAAGGGACTGAACCGGCACAACAACGTCATGGGAAGGGACTGAACCGGCACAACAACGTCATGGGAAGGGACTGAACCGGCACAACAACGTCATGGGAAGGGACTGAACCGGCACAACAACGTCATGGGAAGGGACTGAACCGGCACAACAACGTCATGGGAAGGGACTGAACCGGCACAACAACGTCATGGGAAGGGACTGAACCGGCACAACAACGTCATGGGAAGGGACTGAACCGGCACAACAACGTCATGGGAAGGGACTGAACCGGCACAACAACGTCATGGGAAGGGACTGAACCGGCACAACAACGTCATGGGAAGGGACTGAACCGGCACAACAACGTCATGGGAAGGGACTGAACCGGCACAACAACGTCATGGGAAGGGACTGAACCGGCACAACAACGTCATGGGAAGGGACTGAACCGGCACAACAACGTCATGGGAAGGGACTGAACCGGCACAACAACGTCATGGGAAGGGACTGAACCGGCACAACAACGTCATGGGAAGGGACTGAACCGGCACAACAACGTCATGGGAAGGGACTGAACCGGCACAACAACGTCATGGGAAGGGACTGAACCGGCACAACAACGTCATGGGAAGGGACTGAACCGGCACAACAACGTCATGGGAAGGGACTGAACCGGCACAACAACGTCATGGGAAGGGACTGAACCGGCACAACAACGTCATGGGAAGGGACTGAACCGGCACAACAACGTCATGGGAAGGGACTGAACCGGCACAACAACGTCATGGGAAGGGACTGAACCGGCACAACAACGTCATGGGAAGGGACTGAACCGGCACAACAACGTCATGGGAAGGGACTGAACCGGCACAACAACGTCATGGGAAGGGACTGAACCGGCACAACAACGTCATGGGAAGGGACTGAACCGGCACAACAACGTCATGGGAAGGGACTGAACCGGCACAACAACGTCATGGGAAGGGACTGAACCGGCACAACAACGTCATGGGAAGGGACTGAACCGGCACAACAACGTCATGGGAAGGGACTGAACCGGCACAACAACGTCATGGGAAGGGACTGAACCGGCACAACAACGTCATGGGAAGGGACTGAACCGGCACAACAACGTCATGGGAAGGGACTGAACCGGCACAACAACGTCATGGGAAGGGACTGAACCGGCACAACAACGTCATGGGAAGGGACTGAACCGGCACAACAACGTCATGGGAAGGGACTGAACCGGCACAACAACGTCATGGGAAGGGACTGAACCGGCACAACAACGTCATGGGAAGGGACTGAACCGGCACAACAACGTCATGGGAAGGGACTGAACCGGCACAACAACGTTATAGGAAGGGACACACACAGCTGTGTTTATCTTTCACAAATTACAAACTTTAGTAAACTGTGATGCAATCTTAGCAGTGTTTGAACTCAGACAGACAGGGACCTTGAAAACACAAAAGGACTGCTGTGATCTTTAGTAATATGCATTAAAATATTTTAGTTTCTGATAGAGACTTTACTACGGCTTTAAGACCACAAAGGATATGTACGATTTAATAAAGAGACAACCTTTCAGCGCAAGAAAACTTTCTATTCTGTGAGATGCATTACTCAGGACATAAGTTGAAACACAAATTTTCTAACAGAGGTTATCCACAATTATGTAAAATTTGGGTCTCAAAAACAAGTGGTTTTCCTCATAGGCTAGAGTCCTCAAGGTTTAGTCTAAAGGAAAAACCTCATTGGTGCTGAGCAAGCTTCTGCAAAATCCTTCAAACATCTGAGCTTTCTTTTGGGTTTGCATATTGTATCCTAGTCGTTTACACAATTATACAATAAGTAAATCTTGTAAATTCTGCAAATCAATACACTAGACTGTAGGGCTGCAACTAACGATTATTTTCATAATCGATTAGTTGGCCGATTATTGTTTCGATTAATCACCTTAAAAAAAAAAGTGTGGTGTATAATTTAGTTAATATGTAAAGTTTAAAAAAAAAAGGCAATTCATTCTTAAATATCTCTATGCAGTGGTAAATATAAACAACCAACTATATGGTTAGGGAGCAAAATATTGAATCCACTCTGAGAATAATAGACAGAAGAGATATACTGTATATTCACTATTAGAGGAGATATACTGTATACACTATTAGAAAAATAGTAATCGATTAATTTCATAATCGATTAGTTGTCGATTAATCGATTAGTTGTTTCAGCCCTACTAGACTGTGCAACAGGTTTATAAGTATGCAATCCCCCCCCCAAATCATACTTACCTGGGTGGATGCAGCATCTGTTCCCCCACCAGCTCCAACACTGAGAACCGAGTTATCTAACACTGCCAATCGCTCAGATCTCAGGATTCCGAGCGGAGTGCTGGTGACTTTCAGTCACCGACTCTCTGCTCTGCTGGGCTGTGGAGTGGGTGGGTGCGGCCAGCTCAGGGTCACAGTGGATTGCTGAGAGTCTGAGCCTGGTGTCGGTCCAGGCATTTGGGTGGATCCCAACCATATGGTCACGAACTTGGCCAAGCATGGACCAGCTTAGACGTCAGCCAACAGCGGGCCTAAGCACGTTGTCTGCTGAAAACGGGTAACAGGAGTACAGAACAAACTGCACTCCTGTGATCCATAGGAGAAGTACAGCCAAACGAACTTTGGCTGTACTTCTCCTTTAAAGGTTATGTAAACCCTCACCTTGTAAACTAAATTTGTTTAAAATAGAAATGAAAGGCAAAAGATTTGTGTATACATATAACAAATACACCCACAATTACAATACAATGCACAAGTGATCACATACCCTTTTGTTCTCTGCTGCATAAGGATCTTAGAGAACTGGGGGAGGAGAAGCTGCAGCACACTGATCTTCCCAGTGAATGGCCGTGGACGTGTGTCAGCACACGTCTCATTGGAGGAGAGCAGGCCGAGTTCCCAACATAGCCAGAAAACTGACCACGCTGGGATGGCTGCGCTCTCATTATTGACATGGTCAGTTTTTTTAATAGGAAAGCAGTTCTGGACAAGATTATCCTGCCACGGTCTATTCTGAGTACCACATAGGGGAATAACGTCACTTGTAGTTATAGCACAGATCAGTCACGCACACTGCACTCTACACTCATTGGCTGCTTGAAGAGGGGGGAGGGAGGGAAGGGGAGGGGGACTGTGCGCATTCGCTAGCCCACCTTTAACCTGCATGAGGCAGGGGACCAGTCACTGGATGGAGGGGACATTCTGATCAGCAGAAAGGTACAGAAAATATATTATGTACATATGTATAGAAGACACAGGCCCCCAGAGCCCATTTTTGCAATATTCTTCAAAGCTCTTGAAATAGTGCCAGTTAGCCCTGTGCAATACTCTACAGTAGAATACAAAATAAATCTCAGACTTTTATGTCACTGTGTGACATTTCAATAAAGTACTTAAAAGAAAAAAAAAAAAAAAAAAGTGAACAGTGTAAATGTGCAGAGATTGACGCATTAGCATTGCCTGCACCGCACATCAGTCACTGCATTGTAACACAGCAGCTGGTGTGAATGGACCTTTATAAGGACTTTCAATGTGTGGACAAAGCTCATTTAATACCAACTGAGCAAACACCAAAAAAACGTACCAAAGTGTCATATCTGACCATGTTTAGCCTTTTGTAGATTACAAAAGTGGACACCAAACATCTGACCACACCAGCATATGTGATGCAACTAGGCTTTAATTTTATTATTAAAAAGGCCAAGTTATGTTGAAAATGTCAACAAAGTACCAGAACCCACAACAAATCATGAGACACTCAGGATACCTTTGATCAAATTCCTGAGCGTGCCCCTAGTGACCTTGGATAAGTCATCTTGATACGTCTGTCTCCTAGAAAGTTATGTTACAGCTAATAATGGTAGAATTAACAAATATACCATAAACGAACAGTGATTATGTGCCCAAACATTTGAGGCATCACTGCTAAAACTATTGGTATCTGAATACTTTCAAATGACTTTAAGAGGAAGACAATTGGTCTTCTGCTAAGATCTACACATCTTAACCCATTCAGTTCAAGGCCCCAGCTGTCTTCTTGACCTTTAACCCTCTCCAAACGGACTCAGCTCTGGTCTCTAATATTAGACTATCAGCACGCCAAGGGAGAACAGATGTTCTAAACACGGACCAGCAACAGGGGATTAACATCTCTTCTGGTAGAACGGTATGCATGTATGAAAATGTAATTGTTGAGCCTCACAGTAATGGCAAATACGAGACCACCAAGTTGAAGCCATTTACGTTAATTTTAAAAACTGCAAAAACTTAATTGAATACACTGGAATCCTCTGGTGTAACAAGTACTGGTAGTCATTTATTACAACACTCAAGACCAAGTTCTGCTGCAAACAGACAGGAGGTAAAATATAAACACCCTCGTCCTTGAAGCTTTACAAATACTAGAAATCGCAACAGGTGTGGGAAACCACACAGACCTACAGCAGGCAGTCAAAACACAATGCTAACCCAACAAACTCACTTTGTTTAGCTTTCACTTCCCTTGTTTTAGTCATTTTGCTGGGTGCAAGACAAGGATGACTACTTGTGAAAGTGAAAGCAGGGGGTAACCGCTTCATAAAATGCCAAATCCGAACATCAAGTGGTACAATTTGTTTTACAGTTTATGCAAATTTCGTTTTCTATAGAAAAACTTACACAATCGCACCATCATAGTGATCTAGGAATGTGTGTAGCAATACGAAGGGTGGCAGTGTCTTGGTTTCCGGACACTAACATATTGACATTTGAATGTGATCTGCATGGATAGATATGAAACAAACATGGTTCTGCCCCTTAAATACTTTTTTTTTGACTGAAAGGTGAGAAATGCAAAAATGTCACACTCATCTCTGCAACAGGTATAGAAAGCAAACCTTCCAATGGGGACACTTCCACTGGCAAATGTTAAAAAGGAAGGGAACTCCATCTACTTATTAGAAAAAGACCCCCATACTCTTCCTGTGGTGGCTCTGAAACTTGAAGGGAAAGCCAATTTCTCCAGTGGGACAGTCCAATAAATCCAAGAGTTTAACATTTCTCACTAACCAAAATTGCTTATTTTTTCTATAGCTAATAAAAAGATGAGGCTAAACAAAAAAAATAATAAATAAAAACATAGCTAAATAACATCCCAGACAACACAAACTGCAATGGCAGTAAATGCTAAGACTACAGGTTAGAATGCCAGTGGTCATCTGCCTTCTAGAATGATTTTGGGAAGAACACAAACCATGCTTATGCAACAAAGTGGCACTGCATTCAATATCAGAATTCCAGGCAGGTAGGATTATACATATGATCACTCTGGGGCAGCTTATCAGCCCTTTTAGAACATGGAGGAACACATAAAATAACTCAGGTCTCAGGGAACCCTTGCCAATTACTATATTATTAACAGCTCATGGTACATGGTGGGGGTCAGTGAGAAGAATGCTTCTTACTTTGGTGATGAGTGAAAGGCTTCCCTTACAGATAACTAAAAAGATCATTGTGTCAATGGTTACATATCAAAGATAGAAATTTCTCATTATCCAAGAACTCCTAGCAACCTTTGGAGGAGGCCTAGTTGAGAAAGGTTGCTCTAGGGCAGTGATGGCGAATCTTGGCACCCCAGATGTTTTGGAACTATATTTCCCATGATGCTCATGCAATCTGCCATGTAGTTGAGCATCATGGGAAATGTAGTTCCAAAACATCTGGGGTGCCAAGGTTCGCCATCACTGGTCTAGGGGGTTCACAGGTGGCACCCCCTGGCCAGTTTTGGTACCATAACTGTAGACCATTTTTTTGTGGTTCTATTTTAATTGCATTGTTTATTAATACAGTGCCAACAATTTACACAGCACTTTACATACTGTATAGTCACGTTTTATACCATAGGAGCAATCGCGTCTCAACAAAAGTCATATCAGTATAGGGATAGAAATTATTCTTTGGGTTATTCCACCACACACCCTGGACTTACAAGGCAGCTACATTAAAAATGTTGACCGTAGCTGACGAAACGTACAGCGTTCCCATCTACTGTGATTACTGCCAGATCTGAAGTGTACACAGGGTTAGAGAGATTAAAGCAGGCCTGAACAAATCTCAAAAACCAAGTAACCAACAGGCCTCAACAAAACAAGTTGGGAAGCAACTGTGATTAGTCTTCATCAGCTATCAATAGAAGGACACATTTACTCGCATATTAGCACTAGACTGTGATAGATGGCTTCTGTATTCTGTTTGAATTAGAACACCCTTGGAATAGGAAACACCTATACAAAAAATAGTTTTCTGTATGGATTTTAAATTTACATTTTTTTCCCACTGGCAAGTGACCAATAGATACAAGAATAAGAAAACCATGGAGATATTTGCTGCCTGGGACTGGATGCTCGCAGTGAAAGTTGAAGGCATCATACATTCTAACCCAGGTATAAAACTGCCTGAGATCGTTCCTCTAGTTTACATCCTGTCATTATTGTGCAGGAAGCGTGCAGTGTATGCCTTTGAGAAAAACATGCACAGGACGTGCTTGTGCTTTAACTTCTGCACTGCTGGAAGAAAAAAAAAAATTAAATGGTCATAAGGCCTTACATGTATAAAACTAGAGCAAAAGGGTACACGGAGAAAGTTTTCTATTGAAAGCAAATATTTGCTTTTTAATATCCAACCTGCACTGAAATATGACAGCTGAAATCTGACTGTTGCCATGGACATCACACCCATTTTCCCTTTTATCTTTATTACGTCATAGTGCATCATCTCTCACTTAGGCCCCTTTCACATGGGCGGTACAATCAGGTCTGCCTAGCCATGTAAAGCTCCAAGTAAGCGTCTGGACGGGCAGATGTAAATGGACATATGTTCATTTACCTTCACTTAACACGAGTCCCAGTTCAGGAAAAAGAAATTGAAAAAAGTATGCATTCTTTTTCATTTTTCTGGACCCAAAACATGAAGGATCAGAGGTAGTCTGATCCAAAACACCTGCAAGTCTGTTTTCATCCAGCCACCCATAGATCCAGCATGGGTCTGGACAGCTCCAGCTTGCTAAGAGTGGCAAAAACTGAATGGGCCCATTATGCTCTGATTCAACTGGGAATCTCTGGGACTCTCCAGACCATGTGGCCTCTCAGGCATCACCCATAGCATTGTAATACTGTATATAAATTGTGGGACAGGTTTATGCTCCACCATTGGGTGCCTACATATTAAGGGGCTCAAGGGGTGCACCTGAGGGCCACTGTGACGAACCAAAAGATACCCCTAGGTGCTTTGCAATGCATGGAGTTGTATGCCAAATTTTATTTACTTTTATTTACAGTAGAGCTGTACTTTAGCCTCAGGCCAACCAGTTAAATCTACAGAATTTGTGTACTTCAATAGTTTATTGTTTTTGTGGTAAATCAGTGGCAGACAATGTATACATTGTACATCGAGTTACATGTTGGTGAGTACATATTAAGACATAATAAATCATCTTGAGTGGAAATCAAACAAACTTTCTTATAAAGACTTGGGTCATAAAGAGAGATCTGGTCACTATGTAATTGTGGTACCTGCTCCCCCAAGAACTCCTAATGGGACCTCTTTTGTTACTTGGGGGAGAGCTAAATCAGGTGCTTCTGGCATACCATATATATTGAATATTTATCAGGATTTTTAAACCTAACTCATTGCTATATCACGAACAAAACATAACTTTTTCTACTTTATAAGAATTTCACAGCTCCAGACCACTGTTCCCACAGTAACCACGCTTTCTTCTTTTTAACTAGACTGCCTCCGCTGGAGGCCATTGCTAGTTCATAACTGTAGTGTAGGTTTACCAAATCAAGTGTGTGTTCGATAGAAGGGACTTTTTCTGTTTTGCACAATCTAGTTATACTTAGTCTTGCAGCTAGATGGATATGTGTTGAAACATGTTGGATGGGCTGCGGTATAGAGACTATATTAAGATCCAAGATGGCTAGGTCAGGCGCAGGGGGGGGGGGGGAAGACATGTTTAGTGGCAATGTCCGATAGTACTTGGAAAATAGTTTCCCAGTAGTTTCAGAGATTTCTGCACTTCCAAAAAAAAAAAAAAAAAAATTTTTTTTAAATGTGCAACATGTCACCCTTAGCTAAATTGCATCTTCAGCATTTGTCAGGTCACGTGTATTTGCACTAAACAGTGTGAGTTTTGAAGGGGTTAGGTACCATCTAAAAAGGGACACTTTTTGGGTGACTTCTCACAAGGCTGAGCATTTAGTTGATTTGTATATGGATTGTAGTGCATGTTGCCATTGATGTTCAGTGTGTTTGGCCCAGATCTTTTTCCCAGTGTATGTGGGGGGATGTCTTTGTGAATCTTAGTTTTTTTGGTGTAGTATGTTGTAAAATAGTGATATCCCTTTAGTCTTGGGGGATGATCCAGTGAAGAGTTCCCATGCTTTTGGGGGTATTGTGTATAGAGGAAGACGCATATCCACTCATATCCGTGCTTGACACGGAAATAAGTGAATAGTTCCGTGTGGGGTAGTGTAAATTTGCATTGTAGAAGGGGGAAGGTTTTCGGACGGGAGCCCTGAAGTCAGAAGTCATCTCCAGAATTTATGGAAATCAAATTTTACAATAAGTTTAATATTTAATATGTGTAATATGTTAAATTAAGGGTATAGATTTCATTTTTCTCCTGTTAATCACAACATTACACGTTTGCTTAAATCAGGCAAAACGCAGCAGTGAAGTAAACCCAAAAGCATACAGAAGAAAACTTGCAGAGTTGTTCGTATTCCATGCATGCTCTGTAAGCAGAAATACCAGTATTCCATACAAGAGCATCTCCACTTTTGTTGGGACAAAAAAATAAATAAAAAAAACAACACACAATCCCCTAGCTCTGAAAAATGATTTTGTTTCAGATTTCTACCGGTCTCTGCTCTGATGAAAAAGTTTGTGTGCAGAGTGAATCTGAATGGGAGTAACTATTTCCTTATTAATCCTCTGATGCACTTGCAGGTTTCTACTGAGTAAAGTTGCAGGGCCAACATCCCTTTAGACGTGATTATTTCTTTGGGATTTTTTGTTGCAGTGGGTTCCTAAAATCTGACTTGGTGCAGATTTCTGTTAAAAAAAAAAAAAAAAAAAGGGAAGGAGAAGAGCCAAAACCACACAAGCAGGAAGTTACATTACTGGGGAAGTTATGTACACCAATAAGTACGTACAGAAGATCGAGGCTGCCATATTGCATTGAATTTTACAGAAAATCACAGTGCTGCAGATTGAAAAGGTGACATTAAAGTGGTTGTAAAGCCTAAACATTTTTTACCTTAATGTATTCCTTGTTTACACATCAACCAATGCAAGAGAATAAGCCTTTCATTCGTGTGAAAGAAAAATATTTATTTTTTAAAAATGTTAAAGAGTTTGATGTGACAGTGGAAAAAAAAAAAAAAAAAAAATGTACCACCGATATCTCAGTAGGGGGACATTTTCCTAGTTATGTCCCTACTGATTATAGAGGTGCACAAACATTTATATTTCCTGTTTTACAGTGTCTATCCAATAACTGTTTACCTTTCCAACTGACTGGACAAACTTCATTTATTAAAGTAGTAATTTTATGTGGAATAAACCAAATGACATAATGGCAAAAAAGGGAACAGAAACGTAAATTTATTTTTTTTGATACAATTTTTGCTGTCTGCTCCCGGAGGGGAAAGCCACCCCCCACCGGGAGAAGACAGTGATTATCGCTAGCAGCTATAGCATAAATCTCAAGAAAATCTGTCAGGCTGGTTGTACCCAAGTTGATCGATCAACTTGGTACATTCAGCCTGCCCATTAATGGCTCCAATCTCAGGCGGTTACTGTTGAACTGGCCGAGATATGAACCATGTATGGCCAGCCTTACTCTGTAGATTTTTACAATAGAACAAAGGTTTTAGAACCTTGCCCACCAGAAAGGTAAGCATTTATCTTCTTTGATAGGCTAGTCTTCATTGCATTAGGGACAGGGTCACTTTAAAGTATTCGCTTTTCCAAATTAGAACTGTAAAAGCAGAACAACATCAACGTTACTTATTAAGAGTAGTTTCAGTGAGTGCCTATTTAAGTTATTTACCGCAACATAATCATTCTGATTTGCGTTTCCATATTTTGTTATTGAATTAAATAGAGATTTAAAAATTAGCCAGAGGCACAGTAAATTAGCAACCTTTCATCACTGTTCAATGCCGGTTTGGGACAAAATGATCATATAAGAGCGCACAGCGAGTTTTTAGATTCACAGACTCACATTGGGAGAAGCCAACAAGACTATACTGTATATTCCTTAAAACTTTTACAAATGTCTAAGAGGTTACAAGTTTTTAAAAACACCTTCATAAAAAAAAAAAAAAATATAGTAATATATGTATATATATATATGTATATATATATATATATATATATATATATATATATATATATATATATATATATATATATATATATAAATAAATAGATCCTTGAGCGTGGGACACAATTCAAATCTATCACTAGGACTTACAGCTGTCCAGTACTAGTGTTGGAAGGAGCGTCTCCAATTGCTGAAGCGAGACTCCGCTTTTTTTTTTTTTTTTTTTAAACTCACATAGGTTGTCAGGGAAGTGTGGGGACATGTTTATAAAATGGCCAATTCGAATGTAGAAAACCTAGTTGTGAATGACAAAAATATCATAACTTTGGTTTCTAATCCATTTTAGATGCTTGTTCAGACTGGAACGCGGAGCGGGAAACCCACATTCCGTGTGCATTTCCCACACCACATCCAAACTCACTAGGTGTGGGATCTGCTGCGGGTGTCAATATAGTCCTAACACAGATTGCAAATCCAGTGCGTTTGCCTGCAGCGGAACACATGGTGCCGCAGTACCATGCAGTGCGTTTTTGAAAAGTAGTGCACTATTTTTGGTACACTCCAGTGCGAATATAGCCCATTTAAATGAATGTGCTGAAAATCAAACCGCAAACGTGAACCTCATTTCTGTGTTATTCAGGTGTGAACTGGCCCTAAAGACAGTGGGGCAGCAGTAAAGACTGTGGCTCCAAAACTGGGGAATCCATTTTGCGTGTAGCTGCTCTTTAACAGATAAAAACGTTTATAAAATTAAAAAAAAAATTAAAAATAAGAAGCTACTCCAATTATCAGTCAACAGACAGAACAAGAACCTATTCGTAATTTGCCACTCGCGTGTATTGTGTCAACACGCATTCTGTTAAGGAAGCCCATGCAAATCAATGGACTTCTAGCATACCAGAACAGAAAAACAGAAATATGTAGCACTTTTCCCAACAGGTTGCATCACAATGCACAGATGTGCATTACTGTTTGTTGGGGTGTCCATTGCAATGCATGTGTGTCATATTAGCGTGTCAATGTGCGTTGCAGTTAACAGCTAGGTGTAAATGGGCCCTAAAAAAGGCACGCAACATATAGTAAATGCATATAAAATACATTAGGATGAGTACCTTTAAAATACATTTAAAGTAGAAAGAATAAAATAATGATTTGCAGGCATTTGTGTTTAGAATGCTGTGGAACATTACAACGGTTGATGTCAGGCCAGAGTGGTCTATAAGAAATGCATAGGATTCAATACACATAGCATCTGAACACCAGTCCTACACTAAACTACTGACAGCCGCACACATGGAATCTGCAGGCACAATAAATTCTCATCCTCCATGTGTGTCTGGGTGTACCCCTTTCATACTTTCCTTGCAGGCTCACCCATACTTTGGTATTTCTGAATAACTTGTGCCATCAGCTTGTTTACATCCTGCCAAGAACTTAACTATTTGCACAAGTGCCTCTAGCTGCTAGGAATCTTACTTTTACCAGCCACACACTGAGGAAATCCGTAGTACACTAAGCATGGAAATTGCATGAATTGCAGGGAGAATTGCTGATCAGTTTACATCTTTAACCTTTGGGTTATAATTTGTGGAAGCAGTAGTATTAGATCCATTACCATCCAGAAGCTGATTGGAGAACTATGCAGCTTTCATAGGAGTGTTCCATTAGTCCGTTTTTGACGTATGATTAGATCAAAACTGGTCTACAATGAAGTCCTATGGGTGGCTAGATGTAAGTGGATGTGCGTCAGGTTACATCATCCAGGACTGTTCAGCATCTTTGGACACAACTCAAATAGGCATCCAGGTCTGCTTTTGCAGACATTAACAAATGTGGGCGGATATACGCGCTTCTGTTTATACCCAACCCTCAATAGAGGTTACATAGGTCCATTTTCCCTCAAGCACAAGAAGGAAAAAAACGGAATGGACACAGATGATATCACGTGTGACATTCATTTCTGTTCCGATCCAGTTCAGTAGGGGATCAGTCTACGGATCACCTGCTGAGATGGAATCAAAGTGGTTCTAAAGGGAGAAGTTTTTTACCTTACAAAGACTCTTTTTTTTTTTTAAATGCAAAGGGAAAAAAAGGGAAGAAGAGCTTCCACTGTCTGTGCCTCCCCCTCCCTAAACAATTACCTGACATCACCCTTGACCCTGCACTGTCCACTCCAGCAGCCCCATTTTATTTCACCTGCTGCTGTTGGTCAAATCCAGTGAGGAGAGAGCAGGCGCGGGACCAGTGGGCCGCCCCCCCAATCCAGGCACCCAGCCCCTGATCTCCATGCAGGGCGCCGGATGCATTGATTTCAATGTGGGTTTATTTTTCGAAGCACGTGATTAAAGCAAGCGGGGGAAGAGGAGAACCTACAGAGCCAGCGGGGGAACCCAGAAGAGGAGGATTCAATACTACTGCACAGAGCAGACAAGCATAACCTGTTTGTTAAAAAATAAAATAAAAACACTTTACAATCATTCACTTAAGGGTGAGTGAAATTTACACAGGAAAATTTCATAACAAACTGGATAAAATAAGATGATTGGTAACAAACAGTGTAGCTGCTGACTTTAATTAAGGACACTCGCCTGTCCAGGGAGCCCACGATGTCAGCCCCCTGAGGCCAATCCATCCATCAGATCTGGTGAAGGCGCCACCAATCTAAGGGAAACCGGTAGTGGGTAGTGGAGCCTTCGCTGCCTGTTTCCTACTGCGCATGTGCGAGTCACTTTCTGAATGGTCCCGTCGTCTTCTAGGACACACACAGGTCCCAAAAGGTAGAGGGGGAGCAGGAGGATATGACGCCCTGGGCCGTGGCAAGGCTGGGACAGAATTACACTATATATTTCATTTGAATGGATGAAAAAGAAAAAAAAAATTGTTATCCAAAAATGAGTGGTGGAGGAGTGGCTTTTCCTTTAAGACCAAGTTATAAAAGTGGGTGGAACTCTGCTTTAAAGTGGTTGTAAACCTCATACATAAAATATGAAGAAAGCATATCCCCTCTATAGTGTGTACTTGTCTAAATTAAGAGCGCATGGGGGGGGGGGGGGGGGATTTACTAAAGCTGGAGCACTCCAGCTGTAATTATTGCACTCTCCAGCTTTAGTGGATAACCCCCTAAGTGTCATTTCTCACTGCGGCTTTGTTCCTCCGCTATAAGCATGAGTCACTTCTGACAAGTTTTACTGACACCAAGATAAAAAAGGTGACAGAGGAAGGACTTATCACTGCGTGTCCCTTCCCTCCAATCAGCTCTCTCCTCGCTGAGCTCTACAGAGTAATTTTAGCTCTCTGCCCCCTTTTTTCTGACCGCTCAGATGAGCTCTAGACATGTGCATTCGTTTTCGTTCAAATGCATTTCGTCCGAATTTCAGGTATTTTCGTTATCGTTTTAACAAACGATAACAAAAGTGCAGAATCCAAAAAACGAAAGATCCGACATAAACAAATGCTTTATTTTCGTTGCTACAACAGTTCGATACAGATAGGAGATTCGACACGATGATGACAACAATCTGTGTCCATCAAACCTGTGGTCGAATGTGCCTAACCTTAACTCTATTAATCCAAGGATGATGATGGATGATGATGGATGAATGTTATTGGCTGATTGTAACCAAAGAGGAGGAGCAGTAAAATAGCTAGAACTAAGTACACACGTAGTTTGGCTTATGGTGTCTGTTGAAAGTTCTAAGAAGATTCAACGGAGCAGGTAAACTATACGGTGTCATACAGTTTAGCTGCTCCGTCGAATCTTCTTTGAAGATTCGACAGACACCATAAGCCTTCAATGACAGATTCGACCTTAATTTGGATTTTCGGACGAATGTAATTTTTAACGAAAAACGAAATAAATAAAAACGAATTTCGGAAGTAACTAAATACATTTATTTTTCGGCCGAAAACGAAATTCCGAAATGAAATATTTCAGTGTGCACATGTCTAATGAGCTCTATAAATGCTGGACTTTGAACGGCTATAGAGAAGAAGACTGCAGATAGTCAGGTACAACGTGTGTGGGTGCTGAGGCCAGTCGATTTCCTGGTTATATGTAAGGGTTTACAACCCCTTTAGTCTGGTCTTATATTATCCACTGCTGTTAAACTCATTGGGCATTTCACACTTTTTCTTGGGCTATTCTCTTGTCACATACTTCTGTGACAACTGAATATAACAGGGCAGTGCATGAACATGGCAAGCCTTAACCCACAGGCAAGGTTATTGGCACATATATAGGACCGGGTTTAAATGCCATATATTCAGGCTTGACTGGATGGTTCCCAAAAATGCCATATCGATGCACCCTCAAAACTACCAGGCCAAGAACACCAGCCTACCTGGAAGAAACTCACTGGTAAACTGGGAATATCTACAACAAACCAATGTAGAAGCCCAAAAGTAAAAAGGATCTACAGCAATTGTATTACATTTTTCTTTAAAAAAAAAAAATATAATATCTTTCAGTTCACAAATATAGTACTAAAAGAATACAACAACATTCTTTAAGGGGTTTACTTTATCAAGGTGGAGATTAAGTCATCAAAACAATAAGTCAGCACACAATAATAGTAAGTGGGCTGAAGGCCAACCAACTGCATCATTTCTAATTACAGTGCACATGGGGGCAATTATACTTGCTTATTACATATCCAGGCATGGTGTCCCATTTTGGGATTGTATTTTTGGGAACCCCAGGGTGGATATAAATCAATGATTTAAAAAAATAAATAATTAGGTTTTTATCAATTTTTTTTAAATAAAATGCTTTTGGAGTAAAAATCTATCTAAAGATAGATTTCTATTTAAGATACATTAATAAATTTATTTTATTCAGCATGAAATGGAGCTTGGTTATGCAGCAAGAGGCTTTATATTCTACAATATTTACATTTTTTGGTAAACTCAATGAATCCAAGCTCTGCAAACTGAGATAACATGCACTCACACAATGTCACAGTAACCATGAGATAAAACAAAGTTCAGGAATATTCCTTTAACCCATTGTTTTGCAAATCTATGTACACTTCAAACTGTATGATTGAATTAGTTCTGATATCGCTGTTTTACAAACCCGACAGCTTATCACTCTAAATCGGAAACCTTAATTTTCTTTGAAAATATTAAAGATTCTAACTACCAGCAGGATTGTGTCCTTACATTTAAAGAGCACCTGTCATTTCAGATCCATCATGGCAGCGCCTGTTGGTGGGCATCCACTCACCTGCTGCCACGTCCCTCACCTTGTTTAACTGCCGCATCACCAGCCGTCCCATTAAAGTGAATATCACTGTCGGTGAGTCAACAGCGGGTCAGAGATGACACTTGCCCTTTAAAAATTATGATTTAAATAAAGTTTATTTAAATCAAACCTTTATACTAGCGAGTTAAAATCAACTCGATTTAAATCAAATCCACCCTGGATAACCCACTAACAAATGCCTTGTGTCCGATTATGATACCTTACCCTTAACAGCTTTAAACGCAAAAAGCAACAGCATATAGATCTTTATTCCAATGGCCAATCTACAAGTCTTAATTTCTTACATCACACATAGAAGAACAAGCATGTAAAAAGTCATGTAAAATATACAACCAGGTTAATGGTAACTCCAAAAAGGGAGAGACTCCTAAAAATACCAATTTCCCTACAAACCCTCTGTATGTAAACATGAAAAGGTCCCCATTGGAGAAACTTTGTTTCGTGAAAACTGGGAGATATAGTCCATGATTTTATATACATCACTGCAGGTAAAATTGATACTAAATCCCTTCAAACGTAATGGATTTCTATGGCCATCATTACTCCATGTGACTAGAACCAATTTATTGGGAAAAGTTAAAGACATGCAGTCACAACTGCTTAGAAAAGTATGGCCACATTCTACTATAGCGAATTGCCTGAAGTGCAAGACCAATTTGAATGATGACAGTGAATCCCTTTTAGAGACATAAGATAGTCATAACACAGTTTAATCTGTTCAGCTACCAGATACAACAATAGTTAGCTGCATATTAATTCTCCCTTGAGCTGCAGAGACTCCTCCTCACTGATTGACAGCACCTCAAGAAATTAGATCCCCAGGACTGAAATCAAAGCCCCCTTTCCTCTCTAACCAGGTAGTTGTGCAATTAATTTTACATGCCTTTGCTGTAAGCCAGCTAGGGACCTTTACGCCTCCTCGCTTGATTAAAACCAACTGCAAAAAAACAAAACAAAGCAAAGAAAAAACAAAACAAACAAAAAACAATCAGATCCTCATATCAAAGCTTCTTTGAATAAATCAAGATACAATCATCAGTGTTGGCTGGTGGGCTAACAAATGCTTCAAAAAGAGACTTCATTTCTAGCTTACCTGGAGGAGTGTTTCAACTGTTTTTCAGTCAACGCACCCTTTAAAACTCCATAAATCTGGAGGCACCCCATTCTAAAAGTTTAAAAACTAAAACGAATATTTCTATATAAAAGCAGCGTCATCCACACACGTAGGCCACCCAACGTTAGAGGAGATTATTCTTCCAAAGCAAAACACACTAGAAGAGACAGAGAGAGACACAGAGAGAGACACAGAGAGAGACACAGAGAGAGACACAGAGAGAGACACAGAGAGAGACACAGAGAGAGACACAGAGAGAGACACAGAGAGAGACACAGAGAGAGACACAGAGAGAGACACAGAGAGAGACACAGAGAGAGACACAGAGAGAGACACAGAGAGAGACACAGAGAGAGACACAGAGAGAGACACAGAGAGAGACACAGAGAGAGACACAGAGAGAGACACAGAGAGAGACACAGAGAGAGACACAGAGAGAGACACAGAGAGACACAGAGAGAGACACAGAGAGACACAGAGAGACACAGAGAGACACAGAGAGACACAGAGAGACACAGAGAGACAGAGAGAGACAGAGAGAGACACAGAGAGAGACAGAGAGAGACAGACACACACACCCCCATTTTTTTTTTTTTTTTGCTATCAACTTTCATCAGTTTATCCTCTGTGGAATAAAAAAAAGTAACTTCAATTATTGCAAATTGGCTAAAAATTACAGACGAAAAAGGGTGGGTAAAGTGGAGGTCCATCCTTAAAAAAAAATTGCATAAAAAAAAATTCCTAAAAAAAAAAAAATGTTTTTTGACTCACCTGAAATGGCTGTTGCTAGGCAGTCTTCCTAATCTGCCTCTCCCTACGCCGCGGTGATCCTCAGTCTTCTCCTCCCCGCGTTGTCTTCTGGGGAATGGGGCGCGGTGTGTTATGGGAACTGTGTGTGTCCCACAACACATTGCAACTCGCGCATGCGCAGTAGGAAACGGGCAGTGAAGCTGTAAGGCTCCACTGCCTGTTTCCCTTCGTTAGCATGGTGGTGCCGGGACCCAAGAGCCGAGGGACGGGTCGGCCTCGGGCGGCCGACAACGAGGGCACCCAGGACAGGCAAGTGTGCTTAAAGTCAGCAGCTACAGTGTTTGTAGCTGCTGACTTAATTTTTTTTTTTCCCGGCCGGAGCCCCCCCCTTTAATATTTCCAGCTGTCTTGCTAGGATTTTATCACTGGTGCAGGTATTAAAAAAAAATAAAAAATATTTATAATATACACAAGTCAGACAAATTTTTATACTCCAGCAAACTCTAAAAGGAGTCTGGAACATCAGAATTACAGGTGCACTGGCTGTCTTGCTTTTGAGATCTTCCTATATACCTCATCTCAAAAAACAAACAAAAAACAAAACACACACACACACACACACACACACACACACACACACACACACACATTAGAACATTGAAGTTTTTATTCTTCATACAAAATGTATTCCATTCCACTCAGTTACTAGGTTTCTAGCTCATCACTGGTACATTAGCAAAAACCAAGCGTATAATGGTTTCCTGCATGCCACCAACAGCGTGAGCAAGATGCTATTAGTAATTACTTGCAGTTGTGGATTTTTCTTGGCATCTTAGAACATGACATGAAAGGATAACTAAGATTCCACAGCT
Source organism: Aquarana catesbeiana (assembly GCF_042186555.1). Classification (NCBI taxonomy): domain Eukaryota; kingdom Metazoa; phylum Chordata; class Amphibia; order Anura; family Ranidae; genus Aquarana; species Aquarana catesbeiana. The sequence continues at coordinate 151,048,736 of NC_133325.1, forward strand.
ACAAGGTAATCAGCTCCTCAAAGTCTTGGAGAAGCTCTATGCACCCATCACATACTGTACAGTGCGTAATGGGTTTAATTTATAGAATCTGTAAAAGAAAAAAAATTGCATTTAGCTATTGTTGGAATAACAGAATCTTCTGAGATGAGTCTTAAAGTATCTATCTGATAAACTGAAAACCGCTTGCCATGGCATCCTAAACTATACATGGAAATGTATTCATACTTGTACAGCAGTTGAGATAGCTGTCAGGATACTTGGCAGTGACTGAATAGATTATGGGTCTCCTATACAGAAAGTTTGCATTGAAAAATATTAACCACTGCAGTAACATATGGCTCATGCATTTAAAGTTCTGATAAATTCCATTTAAGCTGAACTCCAATCAAGCAAAAACTTATGTGGGTGCATGATTTCTGTAAATCCAGTCAAAAGACAGCCCTGCCACATGGAACAGCCAGAACGACGACGACGACAACACACACTGTTAAAGAACAGATGTGTCACCACCCACAGCTTGCTAACTGGACAGTGAAAGCACTCAAAGACAGACAAGGTCCCCCTTGTCAGTTTTCTAGTTAACCCAGTTAATTAAAAAAAAAAAAAAAAAAAACCCACAACATACCTATAATTGCCTGCTCTGTATATAGGTGGAGAAGCTCAAGGTCTCCAATATCCTTCAGCTCCATGATGTTGTCATGGAGGAGTGGAAGAGGACTCCAGTGGCAACCTGTGAAGCTCTGGTGAACTCCATGCCCAAGAGGGTCAAGGCAGTGCTGGAAAATAATTGTAGCCAGTGGCGTCATAAAGTAGGTAGAGGGTTCTTTACTATAAGAGCAGCCAGGATGTAGAATTTCCTTCCACAGGCGGTGGTCTCAGCCGGGGGCATCGATAGTTTCATAAAAACTTTTAGATAAGCACCTGAACGACCAAAACATACAGGGATATAGAAGGTAATACTGACTTATAATCACACACATAGGTTGGACTTGAGTCTTTTGAACCTCACCTACTATGTAACTACCTTACATTGTAGCAAAAGTGTCATTTCTCCTGTGTTGTCACAAAAAAAAAAAAAAAAGATAACAAAATATTTACAAAGTAAATTTAACTTTTTTTTTTCTTTTGTGCATGTTTTGTACAAACTTGAAAAATTTTCAATAAAAAGTTTTTATTTTTTTTTTTAATACAAATAAAGTGAAAGTAAAAAAAGAAAAATTCTAAAATTTTGGGTTGGTCCCCAAAAAAAAAAAAATATAATAATAATAATAATAATAATAATAATAATAATGAGAAATCGTCCACTGGGGACACTAGTTCTGGTGGCCTGAGGATCTCCAATGAATTCCTTTACTTTGCAGGGATTTCCTCTCACTTTTGCCCATGGAACTGTAAATTAAGGTAAATCACCCCAATGGGGCACAGATGGCAAAACCAACAGGGGTTATAACCCTCCCTTACTCTTTTTTCTCCATATTTGAAAAATTTCTGCATATACTACTTGAACCCAATTTTAAAAGCTTGTATCTTCAGTCCTTTGATGTAGCCAGAAAACAATATCACTGGACTCTAAAACGTAGGCTTCTATCAATCTGCTAAAATCAGGATAAACACATCCACCACAGTGGACCTCCCAAAAATGAAGAGTGCAAATATCTTGGCAATTCACATGGAGCCTTCATTTATTCAGGGTGTATGCAGTGTGGGTGCTTACTACATCTGCAGCCAATATGCAAGCCACATGGCTTATTAGCTGCCAAATGAGGCAAAACCACGCAAGCATGTACAAGAATAATTTCTACCAAGAGGGCAAACTGGAAACAAATGGAGTTACACTTGTCCAAGTGTCTACACAAGATCTGTTAATAGAACAAGACATTTTAACATATACAAAGCAGAACAGATCAGGTAACATTAACACAGAAAGCATTACATTTCGTCAATTAATTTGCATGAACCCTTCATGCACATCCTGGACAGTTAGACTTAAAACAATCCCTCAAGGGGATGTGCGTTTTGTAATGATAGGAAAGTTAGGCTATTATCATCTAACAGCTGCCAGTCGTACATTGTACTGGTCATGTGGCAAAATACTCAGGGCAATAAATATCAGCTCGTGCCATTTTATTTGGAGATAAACCCAGATTCAAGGTTAAATACTATATAAAAATTGCAGGGAAAAAAAAAAAAAAAAAAAAAGTAGAAGCCCTCAGTGAACATGATGTTATAGAGTATATCATAAAAAAAATGAATGAATGTCATACATTATTTATTTTTTTTTTTTTCAGTATCATGAGTGAGGTCAATGTATTCAAGGGGAGCATCATCCAAATAAGGAACGTTTAGGCCAATTAGAACCTCTGCAAGATCTATAGTATAGCCCGAATCCCAGTTGGGGAAAGTTTCCTTCACGTATGGTCAATGAACAATAAGAACACTGTCTTTGTAGAATGGAAGGGGGCTAACCATCTGGCAGATGTCCATGTTGGGGAAATTCCCCTCACTTCCTGTATAGTGACAGTGGGCACCAGACACATGTGAGCAACAACCACCCCAAACTGGGAACCAAAATAGCTAAAGAAAAAGCCTAACATAGGTCTACTATAATCCCAAGGTGTTTAACAATAAACAGATCACCTCTTTTTCCTGCCTATAATATATACTCACTGGCCACTTTATTAGGTACACCTTGCTAGTACCATGTTGGACATGCTTTTGCCTTCCGAACTGCCTTAATTCTTCATGGTATAGATTTAAAAAGGTGTTGAAAACATTCCCCAGAGATTTTGGTCCATATTCATGCAGTTGCTGCAGATTTGTCAGCTGCACATATATGATACAAATGTCTTGTTCCACCACATCCCAAAGGTACTCTATTGGATTGAGATCTGGTGACTTCGGAGGCCATTGGAGTACAGTGACCTCATTGTCATGTTGAAGAAACCAGTGGTGAGATGATTTGAGCTTTGTGACATGGTGCATTATCCTGCTGGAAGTAGACATCAAAAGATGGGTACACTGTAGTCATAAAATGAAGAACAGTACTCAGGTAGGCCATGGCATTTAAAAACGATGTTCAATTGATACCAAGGGGCCTAAAGTGTGCAAAGAAAATATCCCCCCCACACCATTACACCACCAGCCTGAACCGTTGATACAAGGCAGGATGGATCCATGCTTTCCTGCTGTTTTTGACAAATTCTGACCCTACCATCTGAATTTCACAGCTGAAATCGAGACTCAGACCAGGCAACTTTTTCTTTTATTGTCCAATTTCGGTGAACCTGTACGAATGCTAGCCTCAGTTTCCTGTTCTTAGCTGACAGGAGTGGCACCTGGTGTGGTCTTCTGCTGCTGTAGCCCATCTGCTTTAAAGTTCGATGTGCTGTGTGTTCAGAGATGGTATTCTGCATACTGTGTAGGGAAATTTATGATCAGTGCTGTATCACTAATATATCTATGTTTGATGTGTTAATAAATTTATTATATTCTGTATTCTTCTGTCAGCACTACAGAACAAGTGAACAACATGTTTTTCTCTTAAAATATATGTTGCCAACAAGTTGAGATAAACATTCTGTAGTGTAAGCTGTTGTAGATGGTAATCATATTGTGACAGTAGTGTGAATATGCAAGCCATTGTATGTGATGCGCTGATAACAATAAGTCACGGAATTTTAAAGATGGAGTCCACCTAAAAAAAAAAAAAAAAAAAAAAAAAAAAAATAATAATTAAAAGCCAGCAGCTACAAATACTGCAGCTGCTGACTTTTAATAAATGGACACTTACCTGTCCTGGAGTCCAGTGATGTCGGCAGCCGAACCCGATCAGTCGCTCGGCTCTCGACTGCTGCCGCCGCCATTCTCTGTGAGGGAATCAGGAAGTGAAGCGTTGCGGCTTCACTTCCCGGTTCCCTACTGCGCATGCACGAGTCGCGCTGCGTGTCCTGAGTGGCCCCCGCTATCTCCTGGGACCTGTGTGTTTCCCAGGAGACAGTGCGGGGGGGGGGGGCGGGGGTGCGGGAAGGGGTGTGACTCCCGCGGGAGTCTATTCCAGGAAGCGCGTGCAATACCTGTAGACAGGTATCTGCACCCCCCCCCCCCCCCCCGATCAGCTAAGACAAATATATTTATTCTCTCTCTCTCTCGCAGTTTGTGTTACTAAGCAATTGAATAGGTGTACCTAATAAAGTGGCCAGTGAGTGTATACACGCACACTGAAGTTAGAAGCCGATTGGCTACCATGCTACACCAAATTTTGCAATAGTAGGATCCTAATCCTAAAAACAAAAAATTCTTACCATAAAAAATAAATAAAAATTTAAAATGGAATAAATTATCAATAGGTTTGGAAAAACTTGGGTAAAGAGTAATAAGGCTTTATCAACTGCAGTGGCCTGAAGTTAGTAGGCATCACCTGGCTCACCCAGTCAATTTAAAAATTGATTGAACGGGCTGAAAATTATTGGTTGACAGTGACTGCATCCCATCTCATCCAGTAACTTCATCCACTCTAAACAGAATCCATTTTTTTTCCCCATTGAGCTGAATTAGAGAAATCTATGTGTGTGGTTAGCCATAGACTTTGATCAAGTTAGTGTAGTCAGAAGTGGAAGTGTGGGTTAGTGTGCACCTAAACTCTGTGCAAATTGCAAAGAACATAAAACAAACAAAATGTCACTTGATTTATCAGCTGATAGAGAATTCCAGAGGAACAGCAGATGGAGTACATATTGCTAGTTCATGCAGTAGATACATTTCCAGAACACATTTTGTTACAAGTGATGAGTCTTTGGCACAGATTACCATCAGAAGTGTCAGCCAGGCCCAGATATATAGGAAGCACATGTTAAAGTTCCAGAGACAAACATTATTCCATTAATTATTCCAAATATATATTATATACAGAATATACAGTACTTCTACCGAGGATACATACACAGGTCCCTGATACAATCAGTTAGGCTATGCCCACATTAGATATGCCTTCGCACATCCTGAAAATTTTAAAAGTGCAAAATTATTTTCAGAAGGCTGTGCATATCAAAAAAGGTGCCATATGCACACTGCAGTTTACATAAAATGTGCTAAAAAAAAAAAAAAAAAAAAAAAAAAAAAAAAAAAGAAGAAGGAGGATCTGCGACATTCCTCAAAATTTAAAAAAAAAAAAAAAAAAAAATGTTGGAATCCTCTTATTAACATATAAAGCTATTCAAAACTCGCGCTAAGGTACTAAGGAATAAAATAAACATGTGAAAAAACTGCAGCAGCGCAAAAGATGCTATAACCTTAAAGTGGTTGTAAACCCTTACAACACACTTTTTGCTATAGGTAAGCCTATAATAAGGCTTACCTGTAGCTACCTTGGATATCTCCAACACCCCTGTATTTGCATGTGCCGACGTCATCGTCACATGCGTACTCAAGCAAACTGAAGCAATGGCACGTACGTGCCGTTGCCACAGTGAGTGTGCTGTTACCGGCTGGAGCCCGCAATACCCAGAAGTAACTCCGGGAGCGATGTCAGCCGCCAGAGTGGTGTACGAGGGAGGCTGCAGGAGTTTCGAGCTCAGGTAAGTAATTCATAATGAGCTAGTATGCCTTTGTCTTGCAGGTTTTTTTTGTCCTAGGGTTTACAACCACATTAATAAGTGATAGAAAAAAAAAAATATATGAAACAGCGCTGGCAGAATATATTAATCTAAACAATTCAGTGTCAAAGTAACTAGTGCCATATAAAATCAATATGCTTGTGCCATACAGATCAATATACAACAAGAATTATATAATATACACAAAACTATAAAAAAAAAAAAAAAAAATCTATAAAGTGCTTGGTGAACTTATAGGATAAAGTGCAACGGTGCTCCAAACTTGCAAAGCGTAAGGTGCCAGACTCCCCCTTCAGTGACCCCACTCCCCAGAAACAAAAGGACCCTCAGCATTTCAGTCTGGGGTCAAAAAGGATGTGATCTATTGATCTGGGTTATGTAGGATGGTTGCTCCAGGGCTCCTCCAGGGGTGTTGCTCTACAACAGAAAAAGTACGCCACACTCCATAGATGGGGAAACAAGGAAATCTCATAGTAAAATACCGCTAGGATAAAATGTAGAGCGCAATTTTTTATTTTTATTATTTATTTTACATGATTTTATTTATTTTTACACTGTTTAAAAAAAATTTTTTTTTAAATTGTGTAACTTTTATTCCTATTACAAGGAATGTAAACATCCCTTGTAATAGAAAAAAGCATGACAGGACCTCTTAAATATGAGATCTGGGGTCAAAAAGACCTCAGATCTCATATTTACACTAAAATGCAATAAAAAAAGTCATTTAAAAAAATGACATTGAAAAAAAATGTGCCTTTAAGAGGCGTGGGCGGAAGTGATGTTTTGACGTCGCTTCCGCCCAGCAGTGTCATGGAGACGAGTGGGCGCCATCTTAGCTCACTCGTCTCCAGGCACAGAAGGGAGACGGACGCGATCGCTACCGATGGCTCCGCTAAGCGGCGGTGGGCACCGGATTGCGGCGGGAGGGGGGCCCCCCTCTCCCGCCACCAGTAAAAGTGATCTTGCGGCGAATCCGCCGCAGGGACCACTTTTATCTGAAAGCCGACCGCCGCACGAAAAACGGGGATACCAGGGTTATGGCAGCTAGCTGCTACCATAACAACGATATACGCCAACAAAGTTTGGACGTACATCGGCGGTCGGCAAGTGGTTAACACAGCACCAAAATTCTCTGTTTTCATGTGTAGTGCGACCCACTGAAGGAGCTGCTTGAATATTTGGGTTCTCCGTTTTGACTTCAAGAACAATTTCAGCCCCTTTGGCCCACCTGGTTGAGTAAAGTTACTTCATGCACTTATAGGGCCTTAAGTGTGAACTCAATGGAATAGTATTGGTATAGTGATTATACTGTCTATTCCAAAGTAACTTAGAACAGTTCTGTACCAGAAGACTGGAATCAACTAATGAATCAGTAAAGTCAGCAACAGTGCAAATGAGCATTAACTGCAATGTGAATGCTACTACTATGACTAGTCCAGAGTGCATTCTAAGAGGAAAGCTAGGATATGGGCCAATGTCCCGTAACAGGTACCTCTTAGCAACAGTTAAAGGTCTCTGTGTAGTAGCTGTAATGGGGCAGCATTTAGTCCTAACTCGTCAGCCAGCTAACGTTGGGGCCCTAGTGTACTGCTGCTGCTTATGAGAAAAGTTTTAGTCAAGCCGGCAGGCAGCAATTAGGCTACTAGATGGTCATATGGTCATTTCCTAAAGGGCTCAGTCTCTCTAGCAATAGATGGCACATCTGGACTCAGCACTCTAGATCCTGCTCAGGCCCCCCATTATGCAGCAGTGGTGGTGGTGCACACAGGACATCACTGCATACTTTGGGCAAGACTCAGCTGTGTCCTGTACATCCTAAGAAAATGCAGCTGAATGCAACAAACATTTTCAAAGTTCTGTCAACGTTTTAAAATAAATTAAAGGGATATCATGTTTCAGTGGGCATCATAAAAATATAGAAACAGATCACTATGGAACATTGCACTCTACATTATAAAGCTTGATGTTGTTGGGTACAAAAGCATCTAGGAGCAATGAGCCACTATTCAAAGGGGAGCCCTCCACGCAGGATCATATGCAGGAACAAATTTACACATTGCTTGTAATGGAGCACTAAATAAAATAGAAACAGAAAAAAAAAAAAAAAAAACCACACACGAAAATTCCTCACAGCTTACCAGCTTTGCCCCAAGAAGGCTCAGCCAGGGCTGTGGAAATGCCAACATACAAATGTCCCTTGATCAACCATAAATAACTGAATCAGGCCAACATTGGCAGCACATACAAACCTATGTTTTTCTACCAATCGATAACACATCAGCTTTATCCATTCTGCTGTTTATGGGAGCCATTTGTATTGCATAAACTTGTTAAGCATACTGGGCCTAGTGGCTTTTATAGAAGTCTGGACAGAGCTGAAAAAAGGACTGCAAGAGTAGGAATAGCTGCTTATTCACAAAGAAGAAATGTTGCTGTGAGCAGTAACAAGCACATTAGGAGAGGATGTGTATTTTCTTATGTGTGGAAGTTCTTGCAGAAGGCCAACACTTTCTGGGTTTGATTAGTTACAGCAAAAAGGGCTTCTAATATACCGGTATCCCCAAGGCTGACTCAATGGTCATTTTGCTACAGAAGCAGGAGGGAAGCGTTAAAAAAAAAAAAAAAAAAAAAAAAAAAAAAAAAAGGGAAAAAACCCCACACCTGTGGACATGCTATAGACAATCCAATTTTTAAGATCACAGCAGTGGGTACATACACTTTAAAATGAAAAAAGAAAAACAATTCTTACAAAAGCTGAAGAAATACAACACAATCACAAAAGAGAGAAAGAAAAAAAATAAAAAAAAAATAAAAAAGGTTTGCAACATATAACAAGCAATTGTTATCCAGACAGCAACTCTGGCTTGAAGGAACAAATAGCTGACAGCCAGTAAACCAGAAACAGACTTTCCTCCCCTGGGTCTATTGCCCAGGCTTATGCACAAAAACCAAAAGTTAGGATCCTCTAATGTTATGGGTACCTTCACATAGATTCAGATGATGGCAAAACACCACAAAGCAGCTGCCAAGTTATCCTCACATATTAAGATTATAGCCAATTGTAATGTAACCCAATTCCCCGAATAAACCACTCCACTAATAATTGTAGCTGGAGATACTATGTCTTATAAGAAAATATTAAATTCACTCAAAGTATTTGGCAACCCTGTCTTGTTTGGCAGACATTAGTCTAGACTATCCATGCCATGGTTCAGAACAAGGTTCATTAGTAGCATAAGGGCCACATCATGTTGATGTCAACTTTGTTGATTAAAGTCCCCCACCAACTGACAAAGCAATCATAGAAAGTTCCCACGGCTTAATCCCAGACATGACTTGTAACCTGGCCTCGGCTAAACACATTATGCATTTCATGGACAGAAATGTGTGACTAATGACCTGGTTAATCAAAGTGGTTCCAGTCCTGCAAAAGGCCAAAATTCTCATGTGTTAAGAATAGAAAATAAATAAATAAAAAGGGGAAGAAGGGAAGAAGAATTAGATTACAATTGACCAGAAAATACCTGTTGCAACAAATACTAGTAAACTGATCCAACAGTTGGCATTCAGTATGGATGTCCTTATTAGATTCTGAAGGATAGAACACAAATTTTTTTTAAAGGAAACGCAGCAGCTGGGGGAAGCAAGAAAGAAAAAAATGGCAACTTTAAATTTCAGGAGGTATGCTTTAACTACCCTAACCAAAAACATTTGCTGGAGTTCAATTTTAAAGCGACATAACTCTGCCGGTTCTTATCTCAACCCCCCCCCCCCCAAGATGTCTGCTTTATAACTGCAGAACACAAAGTGGTTTTGGATGACCACATGTGAGATCTTGCTTGAATACCTGCTTTAGAGTGTGTGCCTCAATTCCAGAACAAGGTTATGCCGACAAGAGCCGAAATTTAGAACCCTACAAAGTAACACCCCTGAAAAACAAGTCTGTGTGTGAGGGAGAGGAAATTACAAGTAAAGTACTGTGGGCAATGCAACTTCTTAGCCGATATCTTCTGTAAAACAGATTACATATGACAGTGATCACATGCAAAGCAATTCTTCTGATATGAAAAACACTAACACTGCCAGCTTGTTCTAAGTCTAACACTCTATAAAGTACTGAACAATACTGAGCTTTATGCTAAACAGGTTGTTCACACATTGTACCAGTTCATTAGAATATTAAAGTGCAGCAGATACTGGCATCCAATGGCTTCGGCTGTTGTGCAACTACAGCTCCCAGCATTCTTTGTATAGATTATTTAAACCTTGACACGAAAAACCATCTCAAGGCAACAGACTTTACTTCTACGCAAACTTGGAAGTCAAGAAAAAAAAAAACAACTTTTCAAAACAGTAGATAGAAAAGCCACGATTCATGTTTCAGTAATAAAATCAGTTTCACTACTGGGAGGATCGTTTTCCATTTTTCTTCTGGTTTGTGAGTCTGAAAACTATACATGGTACAATCTGTCTACCTAAAACAGTCAATTCAATTGTGAAGCGTGAACTCTGATACAGCCACTTATGTCATTATGTTGGAGTCACTAAAGGAATGATGTATAATCGTTGCATCAGTTCTTTGATCCACTGTTTTGGTAGTATTTTGGATGTCACCATGACCAAGACTTCAAAACTACAGTGTGCTCCCTGAATGCTGGCTCCGCAAAGATATGTGGGAAAATCTAGATCAAGGTATAACCAGGTCTTCCCAAGTTAAAGATCAGCAGCCTATAAAGAATTGTGGAGAGGAATCCCTATTTAAATTCAGTCACAGCTGGGATCTTACATGGTGCTGAGGGCTCCTGCCCACTCCAATGCAACATGGCTGGCCAATGACCAGAAAAAAAAAAAGCAAGTCACAAAATACCCATTCCCAAAAGGTACCTCCTTTTCTGCAACAGAGCAGAGCAATGGTGGAGCAAAGGAAAGGCATATACATGATTCTGGTGGAGCCACCAGCATGAGAAAAAATGGGTTCACCTTAGAGTACCCTTTTCAGGTATGCCAAAATGCTTTATTATTACCGCATGTCATTTTAACAAATTCTCTTGGCTAGTCTTCCCCCCCACAGTGTTCATTAACACAGGCACTTTACTGCTTTTATTTGACTTCTGGTGGACTTATTTTCACGCCAAATTCTCTATTTCCCCCTTGCATTATCCTAGTAGTTACATTAAGAGGTTAATTCTTTAACTGTGGGGAGTAAACACATTTTCTTTTGGCAAAACTCTATATAATTTAGGGAATAATTACTAACATTTAAGAAGAGGAATTAGAATTGCTTTGGGAAGAAATGGTTTGCAGCTTATTCTGACATTGTTCTTTCACAAATATTTAAGGAACTTAAAAATAAAATTCCCACAGGAAAATGCTACAGAGTGTCCTAGTATTACAGGCTGTCCCAACTAGACACCCACATAAAGGAATAAGGACTTACCCTTCCAATCAAAGAAAAAGAAGAATATTCTGTCTATGCATCTACATGACATATTGTAAAGACTATTGATTAGATTTTTATTTTTTTTTAAAGCCTTACTACAGGAGTTAAAAAACCCGAAATACATATATATATATATATATATATATATATATATATATATATATATATATATATATATATATATATATATATATACTTTTTTTAATTAGGGACCATAAAAACAATAGTGGAGAGGTTTCCATCTCTAGTCTCTCAAAACACATATTTTAGCATGGTCCAATTTCATCCAGTGTACTGTAATTTTGTTTTCTGGTTTGGCTTAAAGTCAAATCTAAACCCAATCAGTAAAATCTTATATAAGCTTTAAGATGTTGATGTAATTTCAAAAAGTGTTTTTCAATCTTTCAAATTAAGCAGCCTTCCATAAGACTGAATGCATACCATTGCATTTTGCTTGATAGATTTCCATGAAACATTATTGGAAATGCATCAAAAATGCATGCTTTAGAGTGCATCTTGACACATGTCGTGGAGTGTGTTATGACACATTACAGTTTAGAACAAAGTGCACTGGAACAGGTGTTAAAACGCACAAAAATGTTGCATTTTGAGACATGTCTATTGATTCCAACTAACAATGCATTGGGGATGGGGGATAGGAAACTAACAGCATCTCAGTCTTAAGCCTCGTACACAAGATAGGATTTTCGGCAGGGAATTGTGTTATGACAGACTGTTGGCCTAAAATCCAACCATTAGTACGCTCCATCAGACAATTGTTGTCCAACTTTCCGCCAACAAATGTTGGATGGCAGGCTAGTAAATTTTCGGAGGACAACGGTCTATTGTCAGATTTTCATATTGTGTGTACACAAGTCCGTCTCACAAAAGTCCAAAGCATAAACACGCATGCTCAGAATCAATGCTCACCAAACACAACATTAGCAGTAGGTGCCCAAAGGGTAGCGCTCAGGAGCTGAAATTCCACATAGTACGTCACTACATCCGCGTTTGTTGGCCGACAGTTGTGTACCGTCTGTATGCAAGACAGGTTCCTGGCACACGCCCTTTGGACAAAAGTCTGACGCTTTGTTGGCCAACAATCTGATCGTATGTACGAGGCTTTAGTCTGTAGGGTTCAATATTGAGTTGGCCCACCCTTTGCAGCTATAACAGCTTTAACGCTTCTGGGAAGGCTGTCCACAAGGTTTAGGAGTGTGTCTGAGAATGTTTGACCATTCTTCCAGAAGCGCATTTGTGAGGTCAGGCACAAATGTTGGATGAGAAGGCCTGGCTCGCAGTCTCTGCTCCAATTCATCCCAGGTGGTGTTCTATCGGGTTGAGGTCACGCCAGTTAAGTTCCTCCATCCCAAACTCGTTCATCCATGTCTTTATGGACCTTGTTTGTGCACTGGTGTGCAGTCATGTTGGAACAGAAAGGGGCCATCCCCAAACTGTTCCCACAAAGTTGGGAGCATGAAATTGTCCAAAATGTCTTGGTATGCTGATGCCTTAAGAGTTCTCTTGACTGGAACTAAGGGGCAAAGTCCAACCTTTGAAAAACAACCCCACACCATAATCCCCCCTCCAAATTATTTGGACCAGTGCACAAAGCAAGGTCCATGAAGACATGGATGAGCGAGTTTGAGGTGGAGGAACTTGACTGGCCTGCCTCAACCCGATAGAACACCTTTGAGCAGAGACTGCGAGCCAGGCCTTCTTATCCACATCAGTGCCTGACCTCACAAATGCGCTTCTGGAAGAATAGTCAAACATTTTCATAGATACACAAACCTTGTTTTCAGCCTTCCCAGAAGAGTTGAACCGGTTATAGATGCAAAGGGTGGGCCAACTCAATATTGAACCCTACGGACTAAGACGCCATTGAAGTTCATGTACGTGTAAAGGCAAGCATCCCAATACTTTTGGTAATATAGTGTCAGTCCTAAAAGAATGCTTGATGATTCTGCCAGGAAGGACCATGGTTTAGGCAAATAAAAAAAAGAAATTAGTATTTAATAAAACTAACGTCATTGCAAAGACTCATTGAATATAGGTTTCAGCAAAATAAAATTACACTGATATGAATTTCATTATATGTGCTTACCTTAATTGGCAAAACTAGAGTCTGAGAAGTGCAATATAATGGTTCCAGTAGAGAAGCTTTATATTGATGATCATGGCACAATACTTCCCAACAATGGGCTACTGACCAAGCTGGATTGTACTCTCAAAAACATTATGCCCTTTCCACTTGTGTATTTCAAGGGGGCTAACCCCCAAAAATGTACAAGAACTACTCTGAGCATTACTTTTTTTATTTTGCCCCCCAAAAAATGATCACTCACAACCTTGAAATCAAGTGCTCAGTGGAAGATTTTGCAAGACTTTGTGGCTCCTTAGCCCCGACACTACTACATTACAGTGATGACTCTCAGAACAGTTGCATCACACAGCATATGCTGGATTACAGGACACAATTTCTCTTTACATTGCTAGTTTTCATGATTAGTCCCTTCTGCACTGTAAAAGCTGACCTAAATCTAATTGAAGCTTTGTAACCTGATAATTGGTAGTAATAATACAATGCTCCCCTGGGGATTCCAGGCATTGCTTTGTTTAGCTGAAATTTCCAGGCTCTATAAGGAGATCAATCATGCTGTGCTGATAAAAGCCTAAATTCCTAAAGACTTGGTATCACAACCAGTGTCATATCTGCAAAATTTTACAGCCCCTGTCAAAACTGCTGCCAGCCAGTCAGACCACGCACAGTGCCTACTGGGAAAAAAAGGTGCTGGTCTTCAGGATGTCTGCTACAAGAAAGAACACAGCCCACAAGACAAACGACCTGAAGGATCAGTGCTGCCCCTGTGTGCGTCATTACTCATCCTCTCTACAGAGCCTTAAAAACTCAAAGCAGCCAAGGAATCCTAGGATTAAAGAACAGAAAACAGCATGCATCAAAACAGACATGACCCCTTTAGTAAATTATTACCTATAGGACAGAAATATAACATTTACTATAATCCCCTATTCACGTTTTGCAAGAATGTTCAGTAATTTATCAAAATTGTACATGGCATTTTGCATACCATTATTTCATATCTGTACAGGCTCCTGAAAGCATAACTAAAGGCAAAACTACTTCTTTAGTTTTGGATTGGAAAGGTATTAGAACATCTGTCAGTTTTTTATTGCTAGGGAGATTCACCCTCTCAATTTGTCCTGTTTATCATTAGCATTGAAAGTAAAAGAAAACTCCAAATTTTGGGTTGTCCCCAGAAAAGTAAATCGAGGAGAAATCTTCCAATGGGGACACTACTTCTGGTGGCCTGGGGGGTCCCCAAGTCCCTTAATTAGCAGGGATTACCGCTTACGTTTTGGCTATGGGACAGAAAGTGAAGGTTAAAGTGGTTGTAAACCCTCGCTTTAAAAAAAAAAATAAATAAATAAAAGCAAACATGGCTATACTTGCCTGCTCTGTGCAATCGTTTTGCACAGAGCAGCCCGGATCCTCTTCTGGGGTACCCCGCCGGTGGTCCAGGCTCCTCTTCATCAGGTGCCCCCCCACAGAAAGCCACTTTCCCTGGGGGGCACCCGTGCGGGCTCACTCCTGAGTCCCACTGCTGCGTCCATTGACACAGACAGCGGGACTTGGTACCGCCCCCCCACTCCCCATGTCACTGGATTTGATTGACAGCAGCAGGAGCCAATGGCTCCTGCTGCCATCAATCTGTCCAATGAAGAGCGAGACAGCGGCTGGAGTCACAGTGCTCATGCACATTGCTGGATCGGATCGGGCTCAGGTAAGAAAAAGGGCGAGTCTGGGGGGAGCTGCAGCACAGAAGGTTTTTCACCCATAGAATTCATTAAGGTGAAAAATCTTGAGGCTTCACAACCACTTTAATCTGCCCAATGGAGCATAGAAGGCAAAAAACAAAACAAGGGTTATAACCCTCCCTTACTCTATCCAAAAAGAGAAAAAAAAAAAAAAAAAAAAAAAAAGAAGTAAAACATTTTGATTGCTGCCAGTGGCGGACTAAATAGTGGAGATCAGTGCAGTAGTGTCTATCTAGTAAAGGGGGTCAAATCATTACAAATTAAAATCAGTGGTACAAAACGACCTTAATCGCAAAACTGAGCACTTGCTCTTATGGCGTTGCTCACTTGTTGGTTGAAACATTACAGACCTTTTTTGCCATAAAGGAAGCAGCTATTGGGATGACACCATGCTGATTTGACCACTGACAGACCACCACAGGCAAGCATTCATTCTGCTCTCAAATGCGATTTTTTTTTAGTTATCAGTGAAGTCTGGTGAGCGGAGTTAGCTTCTGGTTTCTAAATGTCTTGGTTACTCAGTGAGATCTCCTTCCAGGGCAGGACTTAGGGTGGTGGGGACCCCTGGGCTTGAGTCACTTTTGGGCCCTACCTTCTATACATATGCACAGCTCTATAAAACAGAAATAGAAAAAGGACAAAAGGTGCGCCAGACTCAGTGCAGTATTAAATAACTTCTGTTTAATTGGACAAGATAAAACAGCCAAATGGCTACTCACAAAAGTAGATAATATATAAGCGTATAAGTGGGGGATACTGTGCTGGTATTCATCGTGGGTCCACGATTAATAAAAGCAATGAAAATGGATAAAACGATAATTACCGTATTTATCGGCGTATATTTAAGGAAAAAAACAAAACAAAAAAAAACAAAAAACAAACTTACATTTAAATGCCCATCAATGCAGCCTTGTCAGTGTCATTGCAGACTTGTCAGTGTAGCCTTGCTCTAGTGACATTGCTGTCTTGTCATGGCAGCCTTTCAGTTTAAAAATAGCGCCGCTGAGATACAGAGCCGTATGTCCTGTGTATCTTGGTGGCTTTCGAAACGGGCGGGGCCCCCTATTGGCCAGGGCCCATGGGCTTGAGCCCAGTCAAGCCCAATGGTAAGTCCGGCCCTGCTTGTCATTGCAGCCTTTCAGTTTAAAAATGGCGCCGCCGAGATACGGAGCCGGATGTCCTGTGTATCTTGGAGGCTTTCGGCCGCTCTCAGCAGCTTTCGAAACGGGCGGGGCCCACGGGGCCCCCTATTGGCCAGGGCCCATGGGCTTGAGCCCAGTCAAGCCCAATGGTAAGTCCGGCCCTGTCTCCTTCCCAGTCCTGTCCCCTTGAGTTTCTGATGCGCACACACACACACACACACACACACACACACACACACACACACACCTTTCATGCTTCAGCACCATGTGTTGCAATCAATATAATAGAACAAATTAAAAAGCCAACAGGAATAGTGACATCACCATAAGTTGACTACATCGGATGTGCAGAGATGGCATCAACAATATCTCCAGAGAAACTCCCAAGTGCTGCAACTCCTCAGTGTCTCCCGAAAATCAAAGTATCAAGTTTTTGGTGAACTAACCCTTTAAGGATGATTAATATTTCCATGACTGATTCCAAATGAAGCACAATGGAGCTCAGTCAAAACAGCAGATTTCTTTATTCAAGTCACTTGCGTAAAACAGCATTTTGAATATGTGGGAGTTTTCTACTCCTTCAAGAGAAAACGTAGATGCTGTTTTTAATTAACAAGTGACTGTGCATAAAACGAGCTCCAACTCTTCACTGAAAGTCAATGCCAGCACTTTCTACAGCCAGTGGAGTAGGGTTAAAACCTCTGCCAGTTATTATGTTGTTCATTGTTTAGATGATTCCTCTTATCTCCTGTGTGGTCACCAGGACAGGACAGAAGACAGTTAAAGTCATTCCTACAGGGTCCAGACAGCAATAAAACATCAGGAGGTCCACTATACTCAAAACTTTTACCAAGAAAAAAAATGAGAGGTCATTGCTGACTTTTTTTTTTTTTTTTTTTTTTTTTTAGAATACATAGTGAGTTGCCGGCTGTCTTGTTGAATCAGTATTTTTTGCATCTTATGAGTTATCAACTGCATATAGAATAAGATGTTCTGACATTATCCTTCCAAATGACTCAAAGAATATTGAAACCAAAGACAACCAGACAAGTGGCATATTCAGAAGGTCAGCACTGGTAGCCCTTTTATTTCTCTCTCAGTATTGTTTTTACATTATTAAAAAAAGGAGAGGGTTGCATCGGATTCTATTTGAAAACAAAAAAGTGCCAAGTAGCCTAATATTCTGTATGGTTTCTAGCCATTTTTGTCTTGGCTAATTTTCTTTACGTGCAATATTTTACCATTTTTCTGTTTCATAAATGGTCATTCTCAAAAGGGGGTTTTACAAGTAGGAAGGCATATGTAGCTAAAAGAACCTTTACAAAGAGTCCAAAAGTTGCACATTCTGAGTGTTTTCAGGACCTTTGTGCAGTGCTGTGTACAGGTAACAGATAACCTTATGACACCAGCTTGGGGCAAAAAAAAAAAAAAAAATGACCGAGATAAGGCGGCACCATAGATTACAGGCTATGGAGGCCGCAAGACTTTTAACATAATGTACTGATAAAATATATGAATATCAAAATTAAAATCAATAAAGATCTTGAAAATCTTTTCATTACATATATCCAAACAGTTGGAATCATTTGCAAACTGACAATATGGGGAATTCGATCACAGAACTGGGTATGGCTATTTTTATTTCTACTGCAAAGCAATACATATAGAGGCAGGTCACCTTTAAAAACACACAGGCAATTACCAGCTGCACTTACTCATTCCCTCCCCAACAATCTGTTCTGCTAGAAATACTTTGTACGTCCAAGTATGGAGAAAGCATGCAACTCCTTCCTATAGGATAGCAATGGTGCTTAGTGGTTGACCACTCAGGTATCAAGCTCTGTTACATAGGAGGGAGAGTTCTCAGCCCTGCGTGCACTCAAAGCTGCAACTTTGCACATGCGTCATCTCTTCAACTCTCAGAAGTCCATTTACATGCTATCAGAACAGTAGGAAATGGTGGATGTGCAGTTGGAAGTACAGAAGCTAAATGAGCATGCTACTTTTCTCTTTATAGGCAAAATGTATAAACTATAGGCTTTAAGGTAACCAGGTCAGGTACAAGCTGGCAGCCAAGCGATTGGGTAGGATAGGTTTTTGCTACTGTATGGCAATTCTTGGCACACTGTGTAAGCCCCAACTTTAGTGACCCGTAGCTTACAAAGTTCTGTCTTTTTCTGGGGGGGGGGGTTGTTGGGGGCGGCTCAGGTAAGGGGGTTTAAAAGCTTGGGTAGATAACATATGCTTTGCTTTGTCTTAAAGCAATGAAAATGACACAGCTGCCAATCTTAACATGTTGATCCTGCATAGTGAGGTAGATCTTCAACAGGTGCTCAAACACTTCAATGCACAGTGAGGCCATAAATTGTAACAAAAAGACAGACAAGCCAACATGAAAAAGACTGCAATAGATTAGAGAAGTATAAAGTGCAAGAAAAGTCATTACCCCTTTTTAGACATATACATTGAGTCACTCTACCATTAAAAGGTACTCAGTCACTTTACTAAAAATAATGACTCACTCTAGTTGGCTTAGCCCTGAAATGTTACCAGGATGTCATGGGGCAGAGTCTGATGTTGCCAACTGAAACTATATAGGGGAACATGGAGACACATTTTATTGAAGTTATTTAATTAATCCCCCTGTGTTCAGCCTGCAAGAGTCTTACCTTCCTCAGTTCCAAAGATATTCACGCTGTGGCCCTGGACAGCGCTACAGTTTTTGCAGTGAAACCGTCTGTCAGGTCTTTATTTCACATGCACGTCGGGGGCCCAATCCATTCTCTATGGGGGATCCATACTCTATAGGATGACTGGAGACCTCCACGAGTACAGACCATACATTGAAATGAATGGAGCTGTAGTGTGTACAAGAAAAGAATTGGAGCAGGAAGAATGGTAAGTATTCTCAGGTGGGGGATGATTAATTATAGGACAATTGTACTAAAATGACAAATGGTCCTGTCTCTCCAAAACTTGCACAAGTCCCCATTCTCTCCAGTACACCCCATCTCCAGTGACCTAACTTCCTTGGAACTCCGCCTGCATTGCACTGAAACTAAAGCAGTTATCAGCCCTTCTAAGTTGACTTCTGTGGACTACAGAACAACCCACATGATACAATATAAAAAGAGATAGAAGTATATTAAGTGAGCACTGTCACCCTAGGGCAGGAGATGTTATTGGCAGGATCACTAGGTAAAAATAGAAAACGCTTATACAACCACCTTATCTAAAGCTGGTTAATCTGCAAAATACTAAACTTTTGTCAACATAAATACAGGCTACCATGATAGCTGGGGAAATAATTTGCACTGAGGCTATGTGAAAAGGACGCTGCCATATCAGGGGAAAGCAATACTGATTAGACAAAATTTTCCAAAAATCATACAATCACTATTTTGCCTGATTCTGACAGATGGTATTACCTATTGATACCTCATGAAATCTTCACCAATCCAGGCAGATTTATTTCCATGCGCAGGTTAAAAGAGGCTGATAAAATGAAGTGTCCTCTTACAAATAAGTTATCTGAATGCAAGTTTATACATGAACCTCAATGCTTGGTCCAAGTCAGTGACTTTTTGAACCTTCAAAGTGATGAGGCGTATAAGATAAATAATTGTATCACTGACATCCAAGCATTCAGCATTAAAATAAAGCAGAGTAGTTTCAGGTTCAAGGCCACGTTAAGAGTAAAGAGTCAGCCCATCCAAAAGAAGTACAGTTATGGGTGAAGAATAGAGGGGGATGGGATTCCCCATGGCCTTCTTAGATCTCTTACAGACCCCTGCAGTGAGCTACTCTGACCAAAGTTGAAATCTCTCTAGGGTTTCAATTCTCCTGCTGAATGTTGTGAAAAGTAAAATCAATAAAAGAATTCAACAAATGGATCCAGAACCCCCTGTCATAGCAGCAGCTGAGCAGACCTGGCAACTAAGGTGACGAGATCTGGCAACCAGAGTCCCAGGAGGGACAAATGAACCCAACGGGTTTCATCAAGACTGCATCTACCCACAATAAAATACGCAACCATTTCCAAGGCCCAGTCATGTGCAAGGATCTTTGAAGACAGATCAGGAGACTTTTCAAGAAGTAGTGATGACTGCTCACTTCTGTCGACATTCTCCTTACCATTTTCGCCAAGATCCTTAGTAGAAACCATGGGGATGATTTACTAAAACTGGAGAGTGCAAAAGCTGGTACAGCTGTGCATGGTAGCCAATCAGCTTCTAACTTCAGCTTGTTCTATTAAGCTTGACAATAAGCCCTGGTTCACACTGCCTTGACTTGTCATAAAACTTCAGAGTTCAAAGTCCCATGACAAGTCTTTCCCCATTAGCGGCAATGGTTCCAATAGGAGCGACTTGAGTCACTCAGACTTAGAAAAAGGATCATGCACTACTTTTGGTCTGACTTCAATACAACTTGTATTGACTTCTGTTAAAGAAGTTATACACAAGCCGAGATGAAGTTATGCCAGCATGTCAGATTCAAAGTTGCAGCAGTGTGAACCGGGGTTAAACCTGGAAGCTGATTGGTTTCTATGCAGAGCTTAACCAAATTTTGCACTCTGCAGCCTTAGTAAATCAACCTCTATGTGACCAGTGCCAAGTCCCTTAATTAGACAAAAGGTTGGGATTGAAGGTCTTTTATAGTAACATCATAAAACAGTACTGGAAATATCCCAAGAGCCAAGAAGCCAATCTAGTTGTTCTCAATGGAGTTGGCTCCCCAAATAAATCCTACCGGATTGGACAGTCTGGTTCCTGAACTCCATATTACATTTTTCCACATTTGTATGCCGTTATATTAGAAAATTGCTTCCATTATCGACCGTAGGTTCACTTTAAAGTGCTATTAATCCCTATTTAAGATGCGGATAGTAAGACTTACATTGTGTTCTGCTTCTTCTAAAGTTTCTGCTATTCTCTCCACTTTTATCACCCAATGCCTAAAATCGCTGACCCCAGTTTCCACGGTAAGGTGGGCCCTTGACTTGTAAGGTCCTACTGAGCCCCATTGGAGGCACCCTTATGTGCCCACTCATAGAATACTTGCAGCCACAGTCTGCACTGCATGCGCACAGGCAGACCAAAAGGGATCGAACCAATGTCACGATGGGTGTGCATGCACTAGGAATGATGGTACATGTAGTCCTCAGGAGACTCATTTACAATCAGAGTGCATGCTCCCAGACATTAAATTTGCTCCAGGCTGTGCCAGTAAAATTAATAAAAAGGTGACTGTTTAGTGGCACTGCTGCATGTAATCATTAACTGACCAGTGAATAATAGGCCAAGAGGGTTGTATTTTTTAACTGAGGTTTCAGTACTTTAAAGGTTTTGGGTGGATTGACATCAGTTATATGGCCATTTAAAACAAACAAAAAAAAAAAAGTAACACACTAAATGTGTAAAATGTATAATGCACAGGACAATGTGACTAAACAAAGGCTGCCATTACTCTAGGCACACTGTAAAGAGTGGATATTCTGTATATCCTAGTGAAGAGTTCTGCCTGTGGATTCCTCAGGGTGCCATTCAGAGGCTGGACACAATCCTAGCTGTTGGCGTGTCCGGTTTCAGGAAACTGTGTCCTGTTAAACATTATTACTCACTTTCCTCATGTGAGCTCTGAGCTGTAAAGAAATGTACTCCAAGCCCTGAGGTCCTGATCTTACACAAAGGGGGACCCTGCTCCAGCTGATTGAGGGCACAGCACACCAGCCTGGTCACCGCCAGGTCCTGCTGGAGAGGAGAGTGATCTGTCTACATTGAAAACAGACGGGGAGGAAGTCAGGACAATACCGCTAATTAACCCTTACACTGCATGACGGTGACATGTCATCGCTGGCTCTATTCCTATCCAAATGGAAAATACACACACAGTACAGAATGCCAGATATATCATAGAAGTACTAAACACAAGCTACAAATTCATTTTAAAGAAAACAATATGGATAACCATAGAAACCTTTCAGGATTCTATTGAAAGTAAACATTTTATATAAATACAAAGAAAATATTTTTTCAACACAGCTGACTTTATTACTACTGAATATTTAAAGCCTCTCCTTGGGTCCCCTCTGGGAAGATTTATACTGTCCCATCAGACAGAAAAATGCTGAGAAACACAACATTTTACAGCTGTCACCAGAACAGGGGTGATGGTATGTCTTCTATCAGGGCCACTAATTTCAGTAACTGTGTAAGAGGGATTTCCCAAAACGGACAGAGCAATAAAATCGAAGAAGGGTCGAAAAGAAGAAGGGTCGAAAAGAAGAAGGGTCGAAAAGAAGAAGGGTCGAAAAGAAGAAGGGTCGAAAAGAAGAAGGGTCGAAAAGAAGAAGGGTCGAAAAGAAGAAGGGTCGAAAAGAAGAAGGGTCGAAAAGAAGAAGGGTCGAAAAGAAGAAGGGTCGAAAAGAAGAAGGGTCGAAAAGAAGAAGGGTCGAAAAGAAGAAGGGTCGAAAAGAAGAAGGGTCGAAAAGAAGAAGGGTCGAAAAGAAGAAGGGTCGAAAAGAAGAAGGGTCGAAAAGAAGAAGGGTCGAAAAGAAGAAGGGTCGAAAAGAAGAAGGGTCGAAAAGAAGGATTTCTAGCTTTATATAAAGTAACCCATCATACTATCCTTCAGATATCAATACCTTTACACACACACTGTAGTATTACTATGGGAAACCATAAATTCCTGTACACACCTTACTTCCTGTCCAGATATCCCAAAGACTTTGTCAACTGCCACACAAATGACTTATCCCAAGAATTCTTATTAAATATGTATATAAATCCTGTATATCATCTCATTTGCTCTATTTTCTAGTATGTTAAATATACCATTGAAAGCATTTTAATATATCTGTATTGACAACTGCATAATAAAAACTGTTCACCCAGCCAGGCGTCTTGTGAGCTGATAATCTTCTGTACTGTGTCTCTGGACAGATCAGCTAGCATTGTT
Source organism: Aquarana catesbeiana (assembly GCF_042186555.1). Classification (NCBI taxonomy): domain Eukaryota; kingdom Metazoa; phylum Chordata; class Amphibia; order Anura; family Ranidae; genus Aquarana; species Aquarana catesbeiana. The sequence goes on from NC_133325.1 coordinate 151,071,727, forward strand.
CCCTGCCATCTCCATCAACTACAAAGCACCCCCACATTATGGAGTAAAAAGGGATATGTTATATAGTTCTAACACTGAACTTTGGTGACAATACTGTTCAGTACTGATGTCACCCTATGACAGGAATGGTTAGTGGCAGGATTACCAGGTTAAAACAAAAAGGAAAAAAATGTATGGGGAAAAAAAAGAAAAACTAATGCAGTCACCACATCCAAGGAAAGGTAAGCTGAGTTCAATGTGAACAAGGGCTAAAAGACATTAGAAGAAGGGGGTAGGTCCCTTAAAAATTGAAAATTTAAAGCAGTATACCCACAAATAAAAATGTAATATATTGCATTTTACTAGTTTTAGATGTAGTGGCTGCATTAGTTTTCTCTCCTTTTTTTTTTTCACCTGATAATCTGGCCAGTAACACTCTTCCTCTCTGACTAGATGGAGCGGCAACAGACACACCTTTTGATGGCAGCATTATCAGTCTTGGAGGGGTAGTGTTAATCAAATCCATCTAAATCTGCTAGTCTAACAATTTAAAGCTGAAAGCCAGCTATCACAGCAACAGTTTTTCCATTTGGGATAAACGTTTTACAGAAACTAAAAGCTGATCATTGTAAGCACCCATGTATGTGTTAAATAGTTTGTCCTATCCCTCTGTCACTTTTGCTGGACAGTTTGGTCTGTTAAAGTAAGTTGAAAAGTAACAGACTTACTAACTAAATCACCAGGGGAATAAGACGAAAAAAAGAAACCAATGCAGCAACCACACACAGTCTGACTGTATAATCTTCTTTAGACTTACCAACAACTATGTAGTACAGAGGCCAACCTGTCTGGATACTGATTTGTTATATTAGGTAGGTCCTTTTTCCATGATTGTGATAAATCTAAAGTGAGTGTATGAGGATCATAACATGTATGGGGACCCTAAATTAGGCCATCAATGGATCAAACTTCAGCCAGTTCAGCGGGAACCAGCTGAATGCTGATCTATGCATCTAAGGCCAATTCAGTTAGAGAAAAAAAGTTGATATAATGATCGACTCCTCTCCAATGGGATTTTGGAAAACTTTCATTAAATCAGCATCTGCAGCCAATCAGTTGCAGGGCTGATTTGTGTATTCTGACAGCAGAGGAGTCCCCTCTGTCAGCATACAATAGCACAGCAGGGAGGATTCCCCCATCCACCTCTTGTGTAAGGGGAGGGGGGGAGGGGGGGAGGGGGGGGAGGGGGGGGGGGGGACCTGGAGGCTGCAATAGTATACATTTTTTGTACTTGGGTCTTTAAGGACTTTAGAAGAGAAATGTAACAATAGTGCAAAAAAAAGTATCCCATTCCCGGAGTTGTTGGTAAACAGAGAGCTGTGCTGAGACAACAATGTAACAACAATAGAGTGTGTGGAGTCAGACAAGGTAATGAAGGTTGTAGTTGTAGAGAAGGCAGAGTTGGGTCATGAGCAGGTAATCTTATCCAGATTGGAGAGGGATCCCATTCACCCGACAAAAGCAATGCCTGCCAAGCTGTAAAGTCGGGGGGGACATACACCAGTGTGAATGTATTGGGGGGGGGGGGGAGACATACACCAGTGTGAATGTATTGGGGGGGGGGGGGAGACATACACCAGTGTGAATGTATTGGGGGGGGGGAGACATACACCAGTGTGAATGTATTGGGGGGGGGGGGGGGGGAGACATACACCAGTGTGAATGTATTGGGGGGGGGGGAGACATACACCAGTGTGAATGTATTGGGGGGGGGGGGGGAGACATACACCAGTGTGAATGTATTGGGGGGGGGGGGGGGAGACATACACCAGTGTGAATGTATTGGGGGGGGGGGGGGGAGACATACACCAGTGTGAATGTATTGGGGGGGGGGGGGGGAGACATACACCAGTGTGAATGTATTGGGGGGGGGGGGGAGACATACACCAGTGTGAATGTATTGGGGGGGGGGGGGAGACATACACCAGTGTGAATGTATTGGGGGGGGGGGGGAGACATACACCAGTGTGAATGTATTGGGGGGGGGGGGGGGGAGACATACACCAGTGTGAATGTATTGGGGGGGGGGGGGAGACATACACCAGTGTGAATGTATTGGGGGGGGGGGGGAGACATACACCAGTGTGAATGTATTGGGGGGGGGGGGGGGGGAGACATACACCAGTGTGAATGTATTGGGGGGGGGGGGGAGACATACACCAGTGTGAATGTATTGGGGGGGGGGGGAGACATACACCAGTGTGAATGTATTGGGGGGGGGGGGAGACATACACCAGTGTGAATGTATTGGGGGGGGGGGGGAGACATACACCAGTGTGAATGTATTGGGGGGGGGGGGAGACATACACCAGTGTGAATGTATTGGGGGGGGGGGGAGACATACACCAGTGTGAATGTATTGGGGGGGGGGGGGGAGACATACACCAGTGTGAATGTATTGGGGGGGGGGGGGAGACATACACCAGTGTGAATGTATTGGGGGGGGGGGGAGACATACACCAGTGTGAATGTATTGGGGGGGGGGGAGACATACACCAGTGTGAATGTATTGGGGGGGGGGGGGAGACATACACCAGTGTGAATGTATTGGGGGGGGGGGGGGGAGACATACACCAGTGTGAATGTATTGGGGGGGGGGGAGACATACACCAGTGTGAATGTATTGGGGGGGGGGGGGAGACATACACCAGTGTGAATGTATTGGGGGGGGGGGGAGACATACACCAGTGTGAATGTATTGGGGGGGGGGGGGAGACATACACCAGTGTGAATGTATTGGGGGGGGGGGAGACATACACCAGTGTGAATGTATTGGGGGGGGGGAGACATACACCAGTGTGAATGTATTGGGGGGGGGGGGGGAGACATACACCAGTGTGAATGTATTGGGGGGGGGGGGGAGACATACACCAGTGTGAATGTATTGGGGGGGGGGGGGGAGACATACACCAGTGTGAATGTATTGGGGGGGGGGAGACATACACCAGTGTGAATGTATTGGGGGGGGAAGACATACACCAGTGTGAATGTATTGGGGGGGGGGGGAGACATACACCAGTGTGAATGTATTGGGGGGGGGGGGAGACATACACCAGTGTGAATGTATTGGGGGGGGGGAGACATACACCAGTGTGAATGTATTGGGGGGGGGAGACATACACCAGTGTGAATGTATTGGGGGGGGGAGACATACACCAGTGTGAATGTATTGGGGGGGGGGAGACATACACCAGTGTGAATGTATTGGGGGGGGAGACATACACCAGTGTGAATGTATTGGGGGGGGGGGACATACACCAGTGTGAATGTATTGGGGGGGGACCATACACCAGTGTGAATGTATTGGGGGGGGGAGACATACACCAGTGTGAATGTATTGGGGGCTCTGTATGGGGGGGGGAGGTCTATAGTAAGATTTTGGGTGCGGGGGAGATATTCCCCAGTGTGAATGTATGGGGGGCTCTGTATGGGGGGGCTCTATAAGGTTTGGGGTGCGGGGGGGGGGTGAGATGTTCCGCAGTGTGAATGTATTGGGGGGGTCACTTTATTGGGGGGCTCTATAGTAAGATTTGGGGTGCGGAGGGAGATTTTCCCCAGTGTGAATGTATTGGGGGGCTCTGTATGGCGGTCTATAGTAAGATTTTAGGGTGCAGGGGGAGATGTTCCCCAGTGTGAATGTATTAGGGGTGGCTCTGTATAGGGGGGTTCTGTAGTAAGATTTGGGGTGGGGGGGAGATGTTCCCTAGTGTGAATGTATTGGGGGGCTCTATAGTAAAATAATAAGGTTTGGGGTGCAGATGTTCCCCGGTGTGAATGTATTGGGGGGGGGTTCTATAGTAAAATAATAAGGTTTGGGGTGGGGGGGGGGGGGAGATATTCCCTAGTGTGAATGTATTGGGGGGGGGTTCTATAGTAAAATAATAAGGTTTGGGGGGGGGGGGGGAGATGTTCCCTAGTGTGAATGTATTGGGGGGGGGGTTCTATAGTAAAATAATAAGGTTTGGGGGGGGGAGATGTTCCCTAGTGTGAATGTATTGGGGGGGGGTTCTATAGTAAAATAATAAGGTTTGGGGGGGGGGAGATGTTCCCTAGTGTGAATGTATTGGGGGGGGTTCTATAGTAAAATAATAAGGTTTGGGGGGGGGGGGGGGGAGATGTTCCCTAGTGTGAATGTATTGGGGGGGGGGTTCTATAGTAAAATAATAAGGTTTGGGGGGGGGGGGGAGATGTTCCCTAGTGTGAATGTATTGGGGGGGGTTCTATAGTAAAATAATAAGGTTTGGGGGGGGGGAGATGTTCCCTAGTGTGAATGTATTGGGGGGGGGGGTTCTATAGTAAAATAATAAGGTTTGGGGGGGGGGGAGATGTTCCCTAGTGTGAATGTATTGGGGGGGGGTTCTATAGTAAAATAATAAGGTTTGGGGGGGGGGAGATGTTCCCTAGTGTGAATGTATTGGGGGGGGGGTTCTATAGTAAAATAATAAGGTTGGGGGGGGGGGGGGGAGATGTTCCCTAGTGTGAATGTATTGGGGGGGGTTCTATAGTAAAATAATAAGGTTTGGGGGGGGGGGGAGATGTTCCCTAGTGTGAATGTATTGGGGGGGGGGGTTCTATAGTAAAATAATAAGGTTTGGGGGGGGGGGGGGAGATGTTCCCTAGTGTGAATGTATTGGGGGGGGTCTATAGTAAAATAATAAGGTTTGGGGGGGGAGATGTTCCCTAGTGTGAATGTATTGGGGGGGGGTCTATAGTAAAATAATAAGGTTTGGGGGGGGGAGGGGAGATGTTCCCTAGTGTGAATGTATTGGGGGGGGGGGTCTATAGTAAAATAATAAGGTTTTGGGGGGGGGAGATGTTCCCTAGTGTGAATGTATTGGGGGGGGTCTATAGTAAAATAATAAGGTTTGGGGGGGGGGGAGATGTTCCCTAGTGTGAATGTATTGGGGGGGGTCTATAGTAAAATAATAAGGTTTGGGGGGGGGGGGGAGATGTTCCCTAGTGTGAATGTATTGGGAGGGGGGGGGGTCTATAGTAAAATAATAAGGTTTGGGGGGGGGAGATGTTCCCTAGTGTGAATGTATTGGGGGGGGTTCTATAGTAAAATAATAAGGTTTGGGGGGGGGAGATGTTCCCTAGTGTGAATGTATTGGGGGGGGGGGGGTTCTATAGTAAAATAATAAGGTTTGGGGGGGGGGGGAGATGTTCCCTAGTGTGAATGTATTGGAGGGGGGTTTCTATAGTAGAATGCTAAGGTTTGGGGTCCGGGGGGGGGAGATGTGGAAGGAGAAGAAGGGGGAGCGGATATAACGGAACAGATGATGGCGGGAGCCGGGGCTCTCCCCCATCCACACACCGGTCCCGGGGACAAGGAGCGGCGAGGATCACCCTCCTCCATTACACGGCACTTACCTCTGCGGGTCCGGGAGGTAGAAGTCCACGGAGAAGCCGAACAAGCTGCCCCGGGGTCCGGAGTAGGTAGCGGGCTCATCCACCGCCAGGTTAAATCCATGGAGGAGAGGGAGGAGGGCGGCTAGGAGGACACACCGGGTATGGAGCGGGCACGGCATGGCTGGGAGGAACATGTGAGAACACCGGGAACTCTCCGCTCTCTCACTTACTTTGAAGCTCCAAAAAAAAAAAAAGAAAAAAAAGCAACTACTCCAATGAAGAAGAAGCCCCGCCCAACCGAGATGCAGCGGGTGGCCCCGCCCCCTTCCCCCTATGGACACGCCTCTTTGTGCTGGATGTGGATTTCATTAGAGTCCTCCTCGGTGTTTATCCCATAGACTCCGCTGTAATGTCATTACTTGGGACGGCTTTGTTCTGAGAGCCGATAATTGAATGATAGGTGTGACTGGAGGGGAAGGTATACAGCACAGTGTATGGGAAGATTGGGGGGTCCTGGGATGAACAGATCTGTACTGGGCTCCTCATCACACAAAGACTCTGATAGGTCAGATCACAGATTATGAGGACTGGGCTGTACAGGAATTGGGCTCATTCACTGTCATCCACCCCATTATACCCCAACCCAAGCATGTCATATACTGCAGATTACCAATCAGATGTGATGACTGCATTCCTTTTCTTTTCTTCTATTTTCATCTGGTGATCCAGCCAGTAAGTCTGTTTTTCAAAAGAACAAGCTCTCTTCTATATATGAGTTTACATGGATGAGACAAATCATTTAGCACTGACATGAGTATTGACAATGACCAGCTTTTATTTATTCACGTAAAACTGTTTTCCCCAAAAAGGAAAAAAACAGTTTGTTGTAACTGATTATAAAGTGTTAGGCTCGTTCCCCATGTTGTCCAATGATAACCATTCATATATGCGCAACTTAAAATTGCAGCAACTTCAAAGTAGTTCATGCACTACTTTGGTCTGACTTTCAATGCAACTTGAGGGCCATAGACTTCAATGTTAACCCTCAAAAGTTGCCGAAAAGTCGGACCTGAATTTTATGCAATGCAAAAGTTGTGCAACAGTTGTCCATTATCACTGGTCAAAGCCAAAGTCATATCCAAGTCCCACCCATCCAAAGTTGTACTCCACAGTTGGCATAACTTTGGAGTCCTACAAGTGTGAATGGAGCCTAACCTACAGTTTGGTTTCAATGAATTAGTGTATTTAAATCTGTTAGTCCATCTAACACTCCCCTCCAAGACTGACAATGCGGCTGCCCAAAGTTGCCCCCTGTGCTCCTTCATCCAGAGTGGAGCCCTCTAATACAGGAGGTGTGTTACTGGACAGATCACCAGGGGAAAACAGAGGAGAAAAAGTAAAGAAAAGAAAATGCAGCCACTACACCCAATGATTGGTAAGCTGCAATATATTGTATTTTTGGTTTTAGGTTTAAAGTGTTACTAAACCAGCAACAGTAAAATCAGTCTGTTTATGCAGTAAAGCATGTTTGTTATACTCACTGTGGAACCTAAGGGGTTAATCCTCTGCATTGTGTAAACAGGCTGTTTGATCCCGTCTTCTCTGATCCTCCCCTTCTTTTACTGTCCCCAATCCATCTGCTGATAGAACAGGGCCTTGGGGGCACGCTGCACATGCTCAGTTTGGTGTGTATTGCTAGAGAAGGAGGGCTTTTTGGAGGGTGCATGTGATAAGCACATGGCCAATCAGCACTGTCCAGACAGAGAGTCTTCACCCAGTCGTTTTTATGGGATCACAGGCTTTGGCTATCTGATTGGCCAAGCCAGCGATGACATTACTCCTTCAAGGCCTGATTCACACCTATGCATTTTTAGTGCTTTTTGCATTTTGCAGATTTGCACTACAGTCCATTTAACATGGTTTCCTATGGAACACATTCTGTAGTGCAAATCTGCAAAATGCAAAAAGCACTAAATATGCATAGGTGTGAATCAGGTCTAAGAGTGCACGCGCTGGTGACATCACCGACTGCATGTAAAGTAAATGTCTCCTAAACGGTGCACATTTGACATTTACAGTACCTATAGGTAAGCCTTATTATAGTCTTACCTATAGGTAAAAATCATACATGGGAGTTTACTCACACTTTAATATAGCTGTGTTGCTTTTGTTGCTGTGCTGATACTTGTTCTTTGCCACATTTGTGCAGAGCAGCTGAAGGGCAGCTTATTGAAATGAAATCTAGAACCATGGTGGAGTATGGTGGGAGTGCCTTCATCCCAATATCTATAGAGAAATGCAACACCCTCCCAAGGAGTAGCAGGGGACTATTATTGGCATCAGAGACAAAAATTGGAGTTCACTTTGTCAGTGGTGCCAATAATAGTCCTCTGTTACTCCTTGGAGGGTATTGTATTTCCCTTATTGTAATGAATGGACTGCCCTATACACGAAGTGTGAAAACTCATATATACACACAACACAGTACATATAGTGAATGGGAGCTTAGGAACTCCTATGAGTGACATCTCCCCACTACAAACATGGGCAGGGCCATCTTTAATATTGATTGGACCCTGGGCAAAACTTTTCATGCCCCCCATGCAGTTTTGCTCTCCACCTGCTCTGAGACATACAATAAATAGCAGCTAGACTCAAAATCAGTTTACTGAACCAGGTTCAGTAATGGTACACTGTAACCTCTGGTTGCCAGAGGTTACAGTGTATCATTACCGCTCACTGACTGGTTGCTAGAGGTTACAGCACACATTACGGCTCACTGATTAGTTGCTAGAGGTTACAGCACATGATTTCTGCTTGTTGATTGGTTGCTAGAGATTACTGTGGATATGACCTGAGGGGGGCATGATATACATATCAATACCGCTGGCCGCCCCTATTTACATATGAATGCCGCCGCTATTTACATATGAATGCCGGTAATTTACATGTGCACACAGGGTCTGCAGGTGAGTCATCTTTACACAACAATAGGGCAGAGCTTAGCAGCATTAGTAGCAGCACTTCACACTGAGATATTGGGACACAGCACAGGACTAAAACCTCAAGGGACAAGGGAAATTAAACCAGGATAGTTTGCAAGTATGAGACAGCTGTTTTGGGCCCCACAACAATGACAGGGCCCAGGGCAGCTGCCCCTTTTTCTCTGCCTTAAAAACGGCCCTGAACATGGGTTTGGTTCCTGTCCACCTTAGCATTTCCTTACTCCAGCTGACTTATCCATAATGTAAATGAATATCTAGCAGGGAAAGTAGAAGCCCCCACCATAATGAGTTATCAAGTAAATAGATTTCAGATCTATTCTATATTATCATTGTCACATACATGTGCATTTGAATGTGCCCATGAAACAGCAAAAACTTGGGCTCTTTCACATGGGCAGCCAGGGGACAGTAAAAGCAGGCAGCTGAGCCGAAGTTTTACCACCCACCAAAAACCTAACAACATTACATCTTGACAGGGCAGTACACAAGGCTTTGTGCTGCAGTATTTTTAACTCTTGCTGCAGAGTTTGACAAGCGGCACCATCTGTCAAACTTGCCAATTGAGAGCAATAGGGCTGCATCACAACCAAATGTAAAATTGCTGGTTAGCAATTAATAAAAAAAAGGGGAAAAAAACAAGGGCAGCAGTAGTCCCTCCTCAATGATCGCCAGCCACTCCTAAGCCACCCTCTGAAAAATGAACCACCACAAATCGCTTTTAAGAGGGTGGTAAGCAGCTCTAAATTGCCCCCTGGTCTCCTAATCTCTTCTTTATGAAAATATTACTGTTCTCAGAACATAACCACCCAGTGACAGTGTTCAGTAGAGGCACATAGTGAGTCATTGTTCTTGTAAGGAAAGTATGAATGAAGTCAGTAAAATGCCCCCATATGGAAGTAGGGACGCCCAGCCCATTCACTTATCACCCAGGCCTGGATTGATGTATGACCAAGATTACTAGCATGTTGGCCTTTAGCTCAGGATAAAAAGGAGTGCAGATGTCACAGATAGTGAGGATTTCTGGAAGTGGATACAGATAACGTTCGCCTAATCTCAGCTGTAAATAAACTGGATAAACAATTTGCTACTGACTCCCATGGTCTCATGGTGCTTATCTAGTGACTACAAAAGTGAAGACACAGTAAATCTGCACTGCAATGTTATGCTTTTATACCGCAAATGATGAAAACAATTAGCATCATCTGTTAAACAAGTACAAAGGTTAAAGAAGATATAAACCCGATCGCTAAAATCTCATATGATTCCTAAAGCCAAAAGTAGAAAGCAAAACTTTATTTCATTTTGAATAGAGCATAGAAGGGTTATAACCCCTGTCAGTTTTTTTTTTCCATTGGCTGTCTCATTGGAGAGATTTCCCTTCACTTCTTGTCCCATAGTCAAAACAGGAAGTAAAAGAAAATCCCTCTAAAGTTAGGGAGTTTATTACAGGTACTTATATAGCACCATCAATTTACACAATTGTACATTCACATCAGTCCCTGGCCTGCCCCCAAGGGGCTTACAATCTAAGGTCCCTAATTACTTTCATACATAAACATACTAGGGCCAGTTAAGACAGGATCCAATAAGACTGCCAGTATGTTTTGGAGTGTGGGACAAAACCAAAACGCCCCAAGGAAACCTATGCAGGCACAGGGAGAACATGCAAACTCCAGGCAGGTAATGTCATGGTTGGGATTTGAACCGACAACCCTAGTGCTGCTAGGCGAATGAGCTAACCACTTAGTCACAGTGCTGTCCATAATCCCAGTTGTCACCAGAAATAGCCCGTCCATTGGAAGAATTCCCCACTATTCCTGTTCTGGTGACCACCCATAATGTGGGATTTCCTTTCACTTTCATCTGGGTAAGGTTTTTTTTGTACTCATGGATATGGCCAAAAGTATTACAGTATTAGTCCACCCAAAACTGAAAAATACACCTGTCCTCCAAATTTAATTCACAGAGGGATGCTAATGGGCTATGTGAGCTATTAAAGCAGGTCAAAGATGGTTGGAATCTCAGGTGGTTCATCAGGGATGCGAACCATGTATGGGCAGGCTGAATGTACCCAAGCTGATCGATCAACTTGGGTACAACCAGCCTGTTGGATTTTACAATTTTGATTCCTGCTAGCGGCTATTATAGTCACTAGTAGTAAACACTGTATTCTCCTGATGGGAATGGCTTCCCCCTGCCCCCCCCCCATCAGGAAAACACAATGGCTTAGCGGGAGGGATTCCCCCATCAACACTCACTGCGAAACCAGGATAGAAAATCGCTCCGTCTATGGCTGGTTTAGACTAGGTTCACACTATCTTCGCATGCGGCTCACAGCAGGATTCCGGTGTGTCTCCATTCACCATTTCAGGTCTGATTTCATCCTGAATTTTTGGCTGAATTCGGACCTGAAATGGAAAAAAAGACACACAGGGCTCCTGTGCAAATTCACACCGGAGTCGCAGCGGAGGTATGTGAACCGGCTCCATAGAGAGCCAGTCAAAATCTCCTGCTATTGCAAATTGGATGAAGGGACCCCGCATCCAATTCCCAATAGTGTGAACCCAGCCTTAAGGAAATCAGACAACTACTGCCCTTCAGTTCCTAATTAATAGTGAATGATTATTAGTGGAGCTTGCTCTTCCAAATTTTATTTATGTAGAATGAAGGAGCAGGAGTGATGGCCAATGGCAAATACTGGTTGGGCCAGAGAGTAAAGAAATGTCACCACTGCACATCAATAGAGACGAGTGATTCTAGAGAGATTCATCCAACCAGCATGCATTAAATAAATAAATAAGAAAGTTTTGGGTGGACTAGCTCTTTAATTAGTAGTATATTAACATTCAAGGTTTATGTGGATTAATCCTTTGGTTGATTTTTAAGATCTTGATTGCATGTTTTATACACAGTTATCTATAAAATTATTAGTCCCTTTTACATGTATTAATTTCTATACTGCACTGTTGCAGGATACAGAAGCTGCTGCCTGTATACTCGCCTGAATGGATTATATATAAATTGTCTGCATCTGGTAGGGATGATGATGATGACCTTCCATGAGACATAACTGTGACGTCACGGAACTGATTCACTAGCCAGTGAGTTATCGTGGAGTCTATGATGAATCAATCACCCAGAATATGACCTGGAAGCTGTGGTTCATGTCCATGCAGAGATCATTTGAAGAGCATGCTCTGCCTCCAGGAACATTCATTTAAGTAGTAAACAAAAAAATAAAAATTCAAAATTGATGAAAGACAAAATTGTTTATTCATGCTGTCCAGTTCATATACTATACTAGATCTAAACATTTACAATTAAAGTGGTTCCAGAGGCTGAAGGTTTTTTTTTTTTAACTTTATGCACTTAATGCATGAAGGTAAAAAAACCTTCTGTGTGTAGCTCCTCCCTCCCCAGCTCCCTTTATACTTACCTGAGCCCAATTTCGATCCAGTGATGCGCACAAGAGCAGCTGCTCTCCTGGCTCTTTTCCTCCTCATTGGCTCAGACACAGCAGTGGGAGCCATTGACAGTTGTCAGTCACAGCCAGTGAGGATCTGAGACACACTCTGTGTGTCAATGGACAAACAGAATAGGGCTGAGGAGCAACATGCACGAGTGCCCCCATAGCAAGCCGCTTGCTCTGGGGGCACTCAGCAGGTGGAGGAGCCAGGAGCGCTGACGGGGGACCCAAGAAAAGGAGGATCCGGGCTGCTCTGTGCAAAACCACTACACAGAGCAGGTAAGTATAACATGTTTGTTATTTTAAAAAAATCCTTTAGTATCACTTTAAAGTATATCTAAAGTAAGGTTGCACCGATACCGTTTTTTTATCGGTGAGTACCAGTACCGATACTTTCGGTCAAGTACTCCCTGATACCGAGTACCGATACTTTGCGGTGCGATTTGCATCAACACAAAAAAAATTGGTGCAAATCGCACTGCAAAGAGTTGCATGCCAGTTCCATGTGTGTGTGTGTTTATAGAAGCACCCCCTAGTGGGCAGCTTAGAACTCACAAAATTCAGCAGAACACTGTTCCAGTAAGTAGGTAGAGACAGATTAGAAGTTCAAAGCAGCAATCATTTATAGGAAAACTGAACAGACTGGTGACATTAGGTGAATAGATCACAAGCCCATGCAGGGAGATGGTAGTGTGCCAGTGAAGCACTGTGACTCACGGGTTCCGTAGTTTACTCTGCCGAGCTTCTAACCCTGGAGCTCCTGGGGGCAGGTGGTGAGCCCAATGGATGCCGTAGCCGGTGTCTTATCGAATACAGTCCCCTATCCAAAAGTGTCCGCCCTGTACTGCGCGGGCACAGTACGGAGGACAAACGAGACGCCGAAAGTCTCCGAAGTTCAACAGCTGATCATCAGCTGTACACGGCGCCTGCGCATTTATTCTTACCCTATGTCCAGGATCATTCCCTACTATCCAAGTGGACATAGAGTTAGAATAAATAGTTGCCGAGCGCAGCGAGGCCGTGCCCGAAGCGTGGCGAGTGAAGCGAGCCCGCGAGGGGTCCTCTTGCAAAGCCATCACTAACAAGTGCCGAGCGCCGTGTACAGCTGATGGTCAGCTGATCAACTTCGGACATTTTCGGCATCTCCTTCTCCTCCGTACTGCGCAGGCGGACGGACACTATATGATAGGAGGACAGTATATGTCAGAACACCGGCAACGGCAGGCGCACCCAGAGATGACAGCTGCCATCGGGGCTCGTCACCACCAGTCAGAGAAAATGCCAAGAACTAGCGGAAGTGCTCCACTATGGAAACAGTACTGTGTGGTCAACCAACGAGGACGTCCATTGATCTGGCATCCATTTGGCTCACTGCCCACCCCCAGAAGCTTCAGTTTTCCAATAAATGATTGCTGCTTTAAACTTCCAATCTGTCTCTATCCACTTACTGGAACAGTGCTCCCTCTGCTGAATTTTGTGAGTTCTAAACTGCCCACTAGATGGCACTTCTATACATACACACACACAGGAGCAGTGGGGGAAATCGCATGCAATTCGGACAGGAATCGCACCATGTTCCTATTAAAATTGCATGCGATTTATTGCAGTGTAATTTGCGCCCATTCATTTTCTACTGACGCAAATTGCACCACAATGTATCGGTATCGGTATCGGTGCATCCCTAATCTAAAGCCAAAACTTTGCTCAGCTTTGGAGAAAGTGTTGAGGGGTTAGAACCTCTGTCAGTTTTTTGTGATGTGTACAGTAACTGCTGGGGATATTCACCCTCTCTGGTGACCTGCATCCCCAGGATTGAAAGTGAGGGAGAATACAAAATTAAAAGTTGTCACCAGAACAAGACACTTGTTTAAAGTATAGGTTCACCGTCGTTACAACCTCTCTGCCCATACATTGACAGAAATTTGTTTGGCTCAGCAGGGACCATTTTAAACCATGCATGGCCAGCTTAATCACTTTTATTAAAGTGGTTGTAAACCTCAGTCATGGAATCTGAGCAATGCACAGATATCTGTAGTGTTTACTTATCTCTCTCCAAAGTTCTAAGTGTCGTTTCACTCTGGTGCTTTATTCCTCTGTTATCTCTGAGAACTTTTCCTGACACATGAGATAAATTTGTGTCGGGAAGGCGGAAGGGGTGGGGAGAGCTCAACAGACAGCTTGTCCATTCAGAACACACTTCTTCTGCTGTGTGGAGGGGGCGTGTTCCTTTCCTCCAATCAGCTCTTACACACTGTAACTGCAGCCTCTCCGCCCCCTCCTCTGTGCTTCTGACAGATAAAGAAATAGTTTTAACACAATCTGCCCTTTTGAAGGGGTGTAGAGAGGGGAAGACTGCAGATAAACAAGTATAAACTATGCAGGAGGATTTAATCTGAGGCTGTTCACTTCACTGGGTATATGTGAGAGTTTACATCCACTTTAGGCTACTTTCACACTGAGGCGTTTTACAGGTGCTACAGCGCTAAAAATAGCGCCTGTACAGCGCCTGTAAAGCACCTCTCCTGTGTCTCCAGTGTGAAAGCCCGAGTGCTTTCACACTGGAGCGGTGCGCTTGCAGGGCGGTCAAAAAAGTCCTGGAAGCTGCATCTTTGCAGCGCTATAGGAGCGCTATAGGAGCGGTGTATACACTACTCCTAAAGCGCCCCTTCCCATTGAAAGCAATAGGGCAGCGCCGTTAACCCGCTGGCAAAGTGCCGCTGCAGCGGCGCTTTGCGGGTGGTTTTAACCCTTTTTCGTCCGCTAGCAGGGGTTAAACCCACCCCGCTAGCGGCCGAATAGCGCCGCTAAAACAACGGTAAAGCAGGGCTAAATATAGCGCCGCTTTACCGCCGACGCCTGCCTGCCCCAGTCTGAAAGTATCAATAATGCAATACTGCCCAGAGACCTTGTGAAAGCCCTGCTTAATCAGGCATTGGACTTTTACTATGATATCTAAATAGACTTTCAGTGTCTAGCACAGTCTTCACATTTTCCTGGATAGTAATAGCTGTTCACTGGTTGGCCTTTTGTTGCCTGAAGTTGCTGTTTAATCCTGAGAATAAACACATGGTTAAAACTCTTGCAGTTAAGTGGCATTGAACTTTAGTGCATCGGTATTATCAACAGCACACGTCGCCTACTCTGCTGCACTGACGAGTTTATCCAAATAGCAGCATGTGCTACACAGCCCATTACACACAATACAGGAGGGCAGCAATGGGACTGTGTTAACCCCTGCTAAGCCGGAGGCATTCCTGTGCTCTTATAGTATGTCTATTGGAAGATATCCATAAGGAGGGGGTGTGATAGGAAAAAAAACCTCCATATGTGTATATGCTTCAAAAGAGTAAACTGTATGACATTTATTTTTTCTGTTACACTTTTTCGCCTCATGGTGAGCCAAGTATAAAAAGCAGTCACATTTACAAGTGGCCCATTGTATATGGAAATATAAATCTCCATTATTCCAAGCTCTAATTTGTTCCAGTAATGATAATACCCTTTCTAGGAGTTTTTTTCATGTTTTTTCTAGGTATTCCCAGGAAACCATGTTCTCAGGATTGGCCCTTGTAGAGGCATTTTGGAGCCAGCCAGCCACCCACATCACCACGTGATCACCCAAATCTTTTTAAAGTTAACCTTATCTGCTAAAAGGTGCTAAATAGGCTCTCCCCAGATAGAAGACTTGAAGAGGAGTCAAATGATACCTTCCTTATCACCATCACATCCTCAGACACAGCAGGAGCCAGCAGTAAAGCCTGCTGAATTGGATGAAATATGAGCCATGGGTGTCCCTACAAGCAATACCTCGGAGCCGCGGCTGCCTGAATACAATAGCCGGATGTGGAGATTTCTCCATCCACATGGTAAAACTGGCCATACACTAGTGCAATTTCATTCAAAATGTTTCTTTTTAACAACCTTTTTGCCACAGGTGACAGGAAAGAAAATTGTTTGATTTTCCCCCATCAATACAGTCATCAATACAGTCAGTATTGATGGGGGAATCCCTCCAATGGAGCTATTGTGTTCCTCCTCTGTAACACTAAACTGATGGCCTATAGGTGGCTTTTGAAGTGTCGCCTATAGAAAATATAGGGTACTGAAGTTTGTTGCCATTTCATGGGCTCACACAAATTTAAAGTGGAGTTCCACCCAAAAGTGTAATTTGTCTCCTCCCCCCTTCCGGTGCCACATTTGGCACCTTTCGGGGGGGAAGTTGATAGCCAGTAGCCAATCTTTGACAGGTATCCTGTCCCCACTTCTGGGAGATCTCACCGTGGCGAATTAGCAGCTCGGCTCCCTCCTCCTTCCCATGCTGCCAGGCCAGTAGGTAAGAGGAGCGGAGCCCCGTGCATGCTCAGTAGGGTTCGTGGCGTGAAGCCACAAGGCTACACTGCCGGGTTGCCTTATGCGCAATAGCGGCGGCAGCAGACAACAGCTGATGGAAACATCAGCTGCGGTGCCGACATTGCTTGACTCCAGGACAGGTAAGTGTCCGATTAGTAAAAGTCAGCAGCTGCAGTATGTGTAGCTGCTGGCTTTTCATTTTTGCAGGGATTGGCAGACCTCCACTTTAAGGTTTGACATGTTGGGTATCTATATACTCGGTGCAACCTCATCGTTTATATTTCACCAAAAATGTGGGTAGTTTATTGTGTTTGTTTGCCCCAATATTCACTTTAGTGTGTTTTTTTACTGAAATTTTGCGTTTCCTAGACCTTTGCGGGAAGTATAAAAAAAAATTGGAGCTACCACTATTTTATTCTATAGGGTGTCTGCTTTCAGAAAATATATAATATTTGGGGGGTTTATGTAATCTTCCGTCCGTCGGACTAGCATACAGCCGAGCGGATTTCTGGGTCCGGCATAGTTACGACGTAAAGATTTGAAGCATGTTTTAAATCTAAAGTCCGTCAGATTTGCGGCTGAAAAAGTCTGCTGAAAGTCCAGGGAAGCTCACACACGATCGGATTGTCAGCCAGCTTTGGTCCGTCGGTGTCCGTCAGACTTTTGTAGACAAAAAGTCCGACCGTGTGTACGCGGCATTACAGTTTTTTTTTTTTTTTGTTGAGCATACAACCACTTTAAGTTTAAAGTGTTTAGAAAATTAAAACAAGGGGCAGGAGGCGGAGCCTAGCGGAGCAGACATGCATTGTTAGAGCTCCACACCGCTGAGGAGAGAAGAGAAGGACAAAGCGGAGCCTGCAGGCTCAAAAGGTATCCATTTGAACCTTTTTGCCCCAGGGAACAAACTGTGAAAGTTTGGGCAGGAAATATGGTACTGGGAGGAAACCGTGGCAGAAATAAAAATCACCTCACAAAGAGCTCACAGGCACTCATTGCAGCTGAAGCAGCTCCAGTCACCTCACAAGATACAGCATCAGGGCGCTCTCACAGACAGAAAATGTCACAGCAAGACTCTCCATTTGAGTCAGATACAGAACAAATTCTCTCACAAACTTCTCCACAAGCCTCCTCAGTATCCCCAGTAATATTATTACAATTTGAAAAGATGCTTCATAAGGCTTTAAAACAAACCTCAGACCAAATAACAAAAAGCCTAACCAAAGAAATAAGAGAGCTGGGAAACCGCACCGCAGCCTTAGAAATAAAAATGGATGAAATTGAAATTACAACCCAAGAAAATATAACAGAATTGGAACAATTAAAAAAAGAGAATTTAATACTTCAAACTAAGCTCGAAGATTACGAAAATAGAGCCAGACGTTCAAACTTGCGCATAAGGGGAATACCTGAAACTGTGACAGACCTGCAATCTACTATTACTGCTCTATTACAAGAACTAAAGCCAGATATCCCTATTGAACGTTTAGAACTGGACAGAGTACACAGAGCCCTCACAGCCAAAAAGAAAGATGGACCCCCACGTGATATAATCACAAAATTTCATTATTACAGAACGAAAGAACAAATACTAATTGCTGCAAGAGAAAAAAAGGAACTTAATTTTCAAGGACACAATTATCAAATTTTTGCTGACCTATCCCAACTTACTATTACTAAAAGACGATCCATGAAACCCCAACTAATGGAACTGCAACGCCACAACATTATGTATCAATGGGGCTTCCCCTTTTCAGTCAGATTTAACTACCAAGGTACAATTTACAGAAGCAGATCAGCAGATGAACTACAACAAACTCTTTTAAAATTAAATCTGACAGAACCCACAAGCAGCAACACTCCCACACGCAGAAGAATGGCATCATCTTCACCTTCAGGCAGCACCCAGAAAATTTCAGAACAAAATGGGAATCATTATTCTCACAAAAGAGGCCGTTATGCCACATCATCCATGGACCAAGAAGATTCAATGGACTGACATCCTAATTCCTGATATCTCTTCATTTATTATACTAAGAGATGGTTCTCTATAAAAAACCTATATTTATAACTGAATGTAACTGCATTCTGATAGTCACACACTGTGTGGGATCATGTTACATTCCAGTTATATTTCTTATTACTTCTGATTCATATAGCTTTAGAATATATAAGTGAAATAAGGAAATTCTTGTTCAGTTATATATTATCAGGTAATAACAATAGATTTATTACTTTTTAGGACAAATATGTTCAATAACCCAGAAGTAATGGAAGCTTTTTCTTTCTTTTCTTAAAACAAATATATTATTACCTAACTAGTTCCTAGAATTATGTTTTTGTTTATTCTAATCTGAAGCAATACAACTTCAATTTTATGAGTTAACATATCTAAACAGTTACATATGAATAAAATATGTAATTGTTTACTCTAAAAGGGTTAAAATCCCAAAATAATTCAAACTATCTTCATCAATACCAAAGTTATTAACAGTACCTTTCTAACTGAATTATTTAGCCTAGGGCAAGACTAATCATATACAACCACCCTGGAATAAATAATTTCAACAAAAACTATATTCTGCACTCCAATTAATGAAACATCATTTTGATGTCTTTTGACATAGCACTTCTCTCCTGTAAGCGGAAGATCCGTGCACCCCCATTAGCCCTCCTCATTCTCCCAACCATATTATGTGGGAGTGTGATGAAGGCACTTATTCCCCTGAGAGAGATATTTATTCTCTTTCACGGGTAAATTGTGATTACTTGCAAAAAATAATTTATACAATGTATCATCTAATCTCATATGTTATTTGTTTACTCTTTACTCCAGAATTCACTGGTTTCTTTTCTATCTATTCATCTCTTCAGTCCACACAGGTTGATCTGTGCAGTCAGCTCTGCATAACAAAAAGTAAGTCAAAACTATTTTATCTATTGCCATGGCACCGCTGAATATACTTTCCCTGAATGTTCAGGGAATAAATGTCCCTCAAAAAAGGACCAAAGCCTTCCGTACTTTCCATAACAAGAAGGCTCACATAGTATGCCTCCAAGAAACACACTTCACCAAAGATTCTACTCCAAAATATATTTCTCCTTTTTATCAACAAATTTACACGGCTTCTGCCTGTACCAAGCAAAGGGGAACTCTAATTGCATTTCACCGATCCACACCATTCACCTTATCATCAGAAATTAAAGACCCAGAAGGTAGATACCTGATACTCATGGGTTATATAATGGATACTGCAATCACGGTGATTTCCTATTACGCTCCTAACAAACAACCTACACCATTCCTCTCACATATATTACAAGTGATTAATACACACAAAATAGGAACAGTGATAATGTGTGGGGATTCGAACCAGGTCCTCCTCCCATTTCTAGATAAATCACCTTTTACACCATCCAAAATAACCTCTAGATTACCTTTTTCTCAACTTCTTTCCAAATACAATCTGGTAGATTCATGGAGAGAAAGTAACCCAATGAAAAAGAAATTCACTTATTTCTCGCACCCTCATCAAACCTTCACCAGAATAGATCATATTTTTCTAACAATAGGAATGATACCAGAAATTATTGCATCAGATATAATTCCGATTCCGTGGTCTGACCATAATGCAGTATACACTACTATAGCCTCAGCCATACCAAAAGCGCATGACCCAACGTGGTACTTACCAGACATAATGCTCAAACACCCACTACATCAGATGGCCATTGAACAAGCTTTAAAGGAATACATATCAATTAATAATACAACAGACATCTCCCCAATAACACTGTGGGAAGCTCATAAGCCTGTCTTGCGTGGTACAATACAAAGACAAATGGCACTATTTAAACGGGAACACAAAAATCTAGCAAAAAAACTAGAACTCAATTTTAATGCAGCCTACATATCATTTCAAGATAATCCATCTCAGAGTACAAAATCTCATCTGGAAAAATCAGTCAGTTGATAAATCCCTCAAACGCTCCAAACACAATTTCTACATGAATACAAACAAACCAGGTACATATTTGGCTCGGGCATTAAATTCAACTAACAAATCTTTCAAACCAATACGTTTGAAATTATCAAAAAATGTTTACACTTGTAATCCAGTTAAAATAGTCCATAAATTTCACTCACATCTCGCAACTTTATACAAGACAAACAATGAATTTAATCCTACAGAGGCTGAATCCTTCTTTTCTAAAATAACCTTACTTGAGTTATCTCAGAATCAAAAAAGCAGTTTGGATGAGCCTATAACTATAGATGAAGTTGCTAACGCCATAAAAGACCTAAAACTTAACAAAAGACCAGGCCCAGACGGCTACTCGGCTTTATACTATAAAACATTCTCAGAAATACTCTCTCCCATTCTCACTGAAACTTTTAACAAACTTCTAGATGGACATTCTTTTCGGCAAGAAACACTAATGGCAATTGTTTGTATGATCCCAAAACCCCTTTCTGATGATACTTCCTGTGTGAATTATCGGCCTATCTCTCTGTTAAACCTCGATATTAAAATATTAGCAAAAATAATAGCAAAACGCCTCAATAGCATTATAGGAAAATTAATACATAGAGATCAAGTAGGCTTTATGCCAAATAGACAGGCAGGCGATAATATACGCAGGGCAGTGTTATTGGCACATATTGCTAAAAAACGGAAAATCCCTTTATGTTTTCTATCTCTCGATATTAAGAGGGCATTTGACACAGTATCCTGGCAATATATGCAATATTCATTACAAAAATGGGGTTTTGGACCCCACTTTTTAACATGGATCAAAGCATTATATAATAAACCCAAAGCCTATATAAAATATGCTGGATACAAATCTGAAGCCTTTAATATCGAAAGAGGTACCTGACAGGGTTGCCCATTATCTCCCTTATTATTTGCCCTTATACTCGAACCCATGGCCCAATACATCAGAACAAACCAAACTATAACTGACATTGAAGTAGGAGGTATTACACACAAATTATGTATATTTGCAGACGATATATTACTTTTTCTATCATCACCACAGGTCTCTGGTCCTAACTTAATACCAGCTCTTGATGGATTTGCAGCCCTATCCGGCCTTATGATTAATCCTAAGAAATGCCTAGTGCTTAATATTTCACTCACAAACATGGAATTGATCCCGGCTAGGGCTGCACTCCCATTCACATGGGCAGAAAAATCAATCCCATATCTTGGAATTCATTTAACAGCATCTCATTCTGACTTATTCTCAACCAATTATCCTCCTGTATTAAGACAGATCACAAATCTAATAAAACAATGGTCGCAACTTCCTTTATCCTGGATAGGGAAGATTAATGCAATCAAAATGACAATTCTACCCAAATTGCTTTATCTATTCAGAGTCCTCCCTATTCCAATTCCTTCCTATTTTTTGAGAATAGTACAAAAAAGAGCAACTTCGTTTATATGGGGCTCTTCTAAACCACGTATACCTATACACACACTACATCTTCCCAAAAATAAAGGAGGCCTGGGATACCCTAATTTTACTAACTACTACAGAGCAGCACATTTGGCCAGTCTGTCCAAATACCATGCAAAACAGGAAATCCCATTATGTGTATTTATAGAGGCTTTAGAAAATGACCCTCTATTAATATCAAATTTATTATGGCTTGATCCTAAAGACCGCTTTAAAATTCATAATCCCATAACTAAACACTTCTTATCTCTCTGGGATAAACTAAAAACCAAATATCAGTTACAATCTCCACACAATCCTCTCCTTTCTTTTATCAGAAATCCGACCTTTTATCCGGCATGGATCTACCCAAATTCTTTTAAAGCTTGGACAACATCAGGCATTCAGACACTAAATGACTTCATAGCATCTAAATCATTCCTTTCATTCCCATCGCTTAAAGAAAAATATGATCTACCAAACTCTGAGATATTTAGATATCTCCAAATCAAAAATTTCTATACACCATTCCTAAAGGGGGATACACCATTATCCCAATTATCCATTTTTGAATCAATCTGTACAAAAGATCCATTTGCTAAAGGTACAATTTCATCACTTTATAATCAATTATATGGAGTAGCAAATCTTAATAGACCCTCTTACGTTCAGAGGTGGGAGGAGGACCTGGGACGAACTTTAGAAGACACGGACTGGTCTAACATATGGCTCACATCTAAGTCATCTTCACTCAACATCTTATAAAATTACAAATTATAAAGTCCTAACTCGCTGGTACCTTGTACCCGCTAGAGTGGCAAAATATTCACCTAATACCTCAGCTCTTTGTTTTCGAGGATGCCCAGAAATAGGCACATATTTACACATATGGTGGACGTGCCCAGTAATCCAAACCTTCTGGAAGGAAGTCTTCATGATTGCATCTAAAATATTTTAAAAAATAATACAACCAGATCCATATTTAACTTTACTTAATCTAAAACCGGAATGGTTAACACTCTCTCAATTCAAACTTATGATCCAACTAATAACGGCTGCAAAACAAACAGTGGCTAAGGCATGGAAATCTCCTACATTGGTACTAGCAGAAACAATTCACAGAATGAATAATACAATGTCCCATGTTAAGATGGTAGCCATCGATCAAAATCAAATTCCAAAATTTGAAAAACTTTGGCATCCTTGGATAAAACAACAGTTCCTGTCAAACTTCAATGACTCTGTCCTGTTGCCATGGTAACAGATTAAATGACTTATAGAGACACCCATTCTAAGGCTTCAAAGAGAACTAAAAAGAATAATAAACTGACGAGCGGGACAACCTTGTGGACCATACCTCTACCTTTCAACCCTTTTTCTTCTTTCTCTTTCCTTTTCTCCACCTTACGGTTAAAGCTCATTATCAGAATTTATTTGACCTATATACACTCTACTTGTAAACAATATGTATAGTAGGTATAAATCATTTAAATACCTACAAAAGTAACTAAGGAAATGATATATATCTTTAATTTAGGTTTACGTGAACCCAATGTTTAATATTTGAAATTTCATGATATTTACCTATATAAACCCTACTGTAAAACAATGAGCTTACTTTATAGATCCTTGTAAACTTACTTTATGTATCTTTATAACATTGTATACTCAATAAACTTCTTTTGACAAGGAAAAGATACAAAAAAATATTTAAAAAAAAAAAGAAAATTAAAACAAACACAAAGAGCAAAGCTGAGCAAAACAAGTTAATAATAAATAAATAATTCAATTGATAGAGAAAATCATAACACTCGAGTCACACATCCAGAAATAATGTTCAGTTAGGCAAACCTGGTTTAACCTAGGTCAAAGCAGGTCATTTCTATTTTTCTAACATGAAGTTCTCCTTTTCTAAATGGAAGTATGGGGTTTGCTCTGGTGAAAACTCTTGCAGGAAAGGATTTTTTTTTTTTTTTTAATTGAGTAGCAAAAAAAAAAATGTAATTTTGAATGGTTGGTTTGATCAGTGTCCCAATTGGAGAGGTTTCTTTTCACTTTCTCTTTTGACAAGCTCTGTTACATCAATGCAAAGGTTTGTCTGATTATAATATATTTTATTCAGTCTCTAATATTGGCAAATACTCACAAGGTTATTGATGGAAAGAGACCAGGGACATCTTTGCTTTCAATAATTAGAAAATCAAATGAACGTTACACTTGAAGACCAGGCCTTTTCAGACACTTTTTACATGTTACATGTAACAATCAGTAAATTTTGCTAGAAAATTTCTTAAAACCCCCAAACATTATATATATATATATATATATATATATATATATATATATATATATATATATATATATATATATATTATTTTTTTTCAGAGGCCCTATAGATTAAATTGGTGGGTTTTGCAATTTTTTATGTTATATGGTATTTGCACATTATACAGTAAAATATAAAAGATGATGTTATGATGATGATGTTAAGTAAATAGATACCAAACATGTCATGCTTTGAAATTGTGCACACCTGTGCAACAGCGAAATACTACGTTAATTTTACTATCCATAGGCGAAGCTTTAAAAGCCTTTACAGGTTACCACTTTAAGCTTACACAGGGGGTCTGGTGGTAGAATTACTGCCCATGATTTGATGTTTGCGGTGATACCTCACATCTATGGAACAATGCTGTTTGCGTGAGTGCAGGCCTGATGCATGCGTTCACCTTTGCACACAAACTTAAAAAAAAAAAAAATTGATAACTTTTATTGCTCTCACAAGGAAGGTAAACTTCCTTTGTGCCAACAATAGGCATGTGACATACTCTTTATGGAGAGATTTGTGGTCTATAAGACCCCAGATCCCTCCTCTGTCCTTAAAAATGTTTGATCACACCAAAATTGGTGAGATCAAATACTTTTGTTTTTTAAAAACGGCACCGTTTACATCGGGGTAACCCGGATGTGACAATTTCAATATCTCTTCTAGGTTACTATACCATAGAGCCCAACAAAGACCAGACCGGCTCTATGATCAGTCCGCGTAAGTGCCAGCTGGTCGACTGGGACTCCCGGAGGGATGGGAGATTCCAGTAAAGCCGCGGAAGGTGGCAGCAGGAGGGGGTTGTCCCCTCCCACTGCTTGTAAAAGCAATCCAGTGGCTAGTTAGCCACTAGTATTGACTTTACAAGAGAGCCAACCGCCGCAGCTGCAGGCATCATCCTGGTATAACTACTCGGGTACGTCGCTGGTTATAACAAAAAATGTTTAATCAAATTCTACTAGCGTATGGCCAGCTTTAGACAAAGGCCTTCCATAGACGGTTCAAATCGGCTGTTGCAGCAGGATTAGGCCGGGATTCGAACCATTAATGGCCAGGCTGAATGTACCAAGTTGATTGATCGATCAACTTGGGTACACCCAGCCTGCTGTATTAGCTTGCAATTATCACAAGTGGCTGCTATAGCTGCTAGTGATAATCACTGTCTTCTCCCAGCAGGGATGGCTTCCCCTGCTTGCCCCTGGCCTGGAGAAGACAATTGCTCGGCAGGAGGGATTCCCCTGTCAACACTGCCTGTGTTAATGGGGGAATCGTGCAAATTTCTTTCTTTCTTTCCATGGTTGCAGGAAAGAAATTCGTACTGTCTTTGGCCTGCTTAAAGCCCCATACACACAGGTGGAATGTCGGGAGACAACGGGCGGTTAAAAAAAAAAAAAACAACCGACATTCCACCCATGTGTATGTCAGTCTGTACCCGTCTTAAGTGACAGAATGAAGCTTAGCAGCTTTTTATTCATGTCAAGAAAAAAGGTAATGTATTGTTGTGTGGTAAAGCTGACTAGTGCCCTATTGATTTGTCTGAAGTGCTATCCTAATGATAGGTCTACTGTAAGTGTGACTTGGCCCTAACAATGAGCTTTCCCTTGGGGAAAACTTATGTCAACTCCCCAAGAGAAACTGTTTGATTTGTAGTGAATATTATGTTCACTGAGTAATTGTAATGGTGAGTAGTTTATCCTTCTCACTAATTGTCAGTGACACTCATCAAAGAAGATCAATGGTTCGAAGATGAAAGACGGGATTATTTCCTTCTGATGGAAAAGATATACTCTGCTATATGGTATAGCATTATTATAAGCACATTTTAAAGCCTAAAGCTGGCCATACACTGGTATGCCCCGTACACACGATCGGACTTTGTTCGGACATTCCGACAACAAAATCCTAGGATTTTTTCCGACGGATGTTGGCTCAAACTTGTTTTGCCTACACACGGTCGCACAAAGTTGTCGGAATTTCCGATCGCCAAGAACGCGGTGACGTACACCACGTACGACGAGATTAGAAAAGGCCGGTTCAGAACCAAGCGCGGCACCCTTTGGGTTCATTTTGCTAATCTCGTGTTAGTAAAAGTTTGGTGAGAGACGATTTGCGCTTTTTCAGACTCGTGGCTTTCAGATCGTTTTCTGACGTTCAGTTTGTGCTTGTGGGTTTGTATCTGCTCTTCAGTGCGTGCAGTCAGTTCGTATCGGAGTTTTCTGTGCGATCTTGTCCGCTCGTTGCTGTTTTTCAGGTCGCTCTTCACAGGCCTTGCTGTTCTTCAGTGCGTTCTGTTACTTCGTTCTGAGCAGCCGACCGTTTTCTAGCCATGTTGCGTATGCGTACTCCTCGTAGAGTTCGTGCTGTGCAGGGGCTTGGTGTTGGGGTCCTGACCTTGACACAAGTCCAGTCCATGAACAGGGTGGGGAGGAGTTCATGGACCAAGAATTGGTTGCTTCAGCGTGACCAGTTCTGTCATATGCCTTTGCTCCGTGAGATCCGTGAGAATAATCCTGATGATTTCAGGAACTTTCTCAGGATGACGGACCCCGTGTTTCACCGTTTGTTGGCTTCGCTGACCCCCTATATCAGCAGGCAGGATACCTGCATGAGGCAAGCCATCACTAGAGGTTGGTCGCTACCTTGCGGTATTTGGCCACAGGGAGAAGTCTGCAGGACCTCAAGTTCTCGACAGGCATCTCCCCCCAGGCTCTGGGGATCATTATCCCAGAGACCTGTTCTGCCATCATCCAGGTCCTGCAGAAGGAGTATATGAAAGTAAGATTTTTATCCTTTTATATCACATTTTATGGTATTGAATGTTTGCTAATATATTGTATTTCTTTCCTCATTCCCTAATTACCATGATTGTAATATGCTGTGAATGTCCCCTTTGTTCTCATGCATGCTGGATTTTTATGTAATTATTAATTTAGGTCCTTCATACATATTTGCCCTTCAATAACCTCCCCAGCATGGTGTCTCTTGCCCTATATTCACCTCATGTAGTCACTTAACAATGTATTTTATCAGCTCCATAGTAGTGCTTTACCCCAAACACCCCCTAAAATGTTTGGAAATGTTATTTTTGATTTAAATTCAGGCAGAGGGCCAGAGGCTTTTTTTTGTGGTGTCCCCAAATTTTTTGTAACCCTCCCTCTCCCAACTGCTAAGTCAGCTGATCCCAATTCTCTATCTATCCTCAATCATCTATCTGCTGACTTTGCCAAACCCATACACACTATACCCATCTCTTTACTGGTCAGATTTATGGATGAATTCCCCAAAGCATGTAGTGCAAGGGCCTGCCTGTATACTTTCCAATGGTACTGTTTAAAGTTCTTGTATCCTATTATGATCTTGATAGGTAATAGCAGAATGTCCATATGTGCTCAAATGTGTACAATGTGTATTTATATCTTTGTATTATGACACTTCTTACCTGTCCAGTGGGCTTCCAATAGTGTAACTAAGGAGGGGCTGTTCCAAGTAATACCCTGTATTTAGGCATTCATCTCTCAATGAAGTGAAGAGGGTTACCTGTCCAAGATTTACACACACCCCCTATAATGTTAGAAATGGCCCATGAGAGGGGGGGGGGGGGGGGGATATGATAGGTGTACCTTATACTTTGTTGTTGTAAAATTCCCCTTAATAAATGCTATCTGGAGGTTGACCCATAATGTTTGTGTCTAATCTGCTTGCCATGTTTCTGTGAAAAAATAGTAATGTTTATTGTTTTTTCCTCAACAGTTTCCTTCCACGCCACAGGAATGGCAGACTGTGGCCTCCCACTTTGCCCAGCGGTGGGACTTTCCTAACTGCGGAGGGGCAATTGATGGGAAACACGTCCACATCGTCCCACCACCCAACTCGGGGTCGTACTATTATAATTACAAGGAGTTTAATAGTATAGTGATGTTGGCGGTGGTGTCGGCTAATTACGAGTTCTTGTATGTGGACGTGGGGAAGAATGGCCGGATGTCTGATGGTGGAGTGATCGCCCAGACGGAGTTCTACAGGCGTCTCCAGAATGGCAGCTTGGACTTGCCACCTCCAGAGGACAATGTTGAAGGTCTCCCATTTGTGCTCATTGCTGATGAAGCGTTTGCGCTGGGGGACCACCTGATGCGGCCATTCCCGATGAGGACCCTCACCCCGGAACAGAGGGTTTTTAATTACCGGCTGGCCAGAGCCCGAAGAGTGGTGGAGAACACATTTGGAATCCTGGCAAGCCGGTTACGATTATTTCTGACACCCATCCATATGGCGGAGTATAAACTGAACCATATAATACTGGCGTGCTGTGTTCTCCATAATTTTTTAAGAAAACATTCAGCCAACTATGCTGGCTCAGTTGGGCCTGAGGCCGGAATCCCAAATACATCAACAATGACGGCGCTTGAAAGCGGCCGTCCTGGCTTGCCCTCCCTGAGTGCCCGTGATGTCCGGTTACGATACCTGGAGTTCTTTGCGGGTAGGGGGGCTATCAATATGCCAGACAATCTGTGACACCTTTTTCAAATAAAAAACAACCAAAAGAAATTCTTGGTGGACATTTACTGCTTGTGTTTGTTTTAGCTGACCCTGACAGAAATGTGTTGAGTGCAGAAAATGTCGTGATTGGGTAACCTTATAAAGAATAGTGTTGGCTGGTACTTCCTATATGCCAAAACACATTTCACTACAAGTGCACTTGCAACTGCACTGAACCTGCACTTGTAGTGCAAAGTGTATTTGCCCTTAGGAAATAACCCCCATTTTTGCATAAAACAGCAATTACATCACCCCAAAAGTGTTGTAGTGTTGAGACAATAATCCACACATTCTTGAGTAAGGCACTTTTTTATACCTGCACAATCACATGTGCATTTACCAAAGGTTTTTAAAACAAAACAACATGTTTGTTGTATAACAATTTTTGGGGGGGCATTATCAAAAATCGAAATATCCATTTCAGATAAAACAGGCCTGTGTAAAACCAACAAGAAAGCCAAAAAACTTGAACTTACAAAGTTCACATTAGGTAAAACCTGAAGGCTATATCAGACATGAGTATTTAGGAATTGGGTTTGATATAGCGTTCAGATGGGGGGAAATCACCCCTGGAAAAGCCAAATTTGGAAGATGCACACCAATTTACGAATGTCAACATGTGCTATCTGCCATCAGGGGGGATCAAGGGATGTGTTTTGGGGGAGCAAGCGCTTCCTCAACGCTACTTTATAATTGAGTAAGGGGTTGCACCCCCAAAACGCGTCCATTGATCTCCCGTGATGGCAGATAGCACATGTTGGCACACTGTGTGCATCCTCCAAATTTGGCTTTTCTAAACATTGTAAAAATTTTAGTAAGATAAAACAGGTGATTTTGTGGGGTTTAAATTCGCCCCAAAACATCAATGATGTTATTATTTTTTTTAATAACATCACTGATTTGTTGCTGGATGTTTTGCAATTGGAGATTACACCCCATGATCTCCCCGATCAGTATCTGGGCACTTTCAGATGTAAAGCGTTCTGGATCACGATCACCTAAAAAGAGATAAAGAACAAAAAAAACAGGTCTCAAAAATCTGCCAACATCCATCTCTTTTACCTGAGCCTGTGGTTGCAGACACTCACCTGTTGTGGTGCCAATCTCCACCATGTCTTCTTCTTCCTCCTGCTCAGCTTCTTGGGTTGGTATTTCCCCTTCTTCCAGAGGCGGGGGGTCTCTGGTCTCCTGGGATGAGGGGTGTCCGAGTCTTTTCTCCCCTATGTAAAACAAAAATGGTATAATTAGCACACAGATATTTGATGGCAGAACTAGAAATAGGAAATATTGCTTGGAAGTGGGGTACAATTGTCTATTTTAGCCGAGTTCCAAGATGTATATTTTTTATTGTCCTTTGTCAAGCTGCAATACTTTACCTGTTTTGTACAAGCTTCACAGATGTAGCCCCCCCTATAGTATACACTGGAGCACCTGTGTGGCCCCCTAATAAAAATGGTGTTCTGGGGTCCCACACTAGTGCTCCAGTGTCCAGATGTGAAAACAGCTGCTCAGTGTCCTCTCCTTACACACAATCTAGTTGGCATTTCATTCTAGTAACAAACCCATCTACACAAACAAAAATTTGGCATCCAAGTAGGCCCAAAAAAAATGTGTGAAAATGCATATGGCCTAAACAATGGTGTTCTAGAGGCCGAAAGAAAAATGTTTGATACGAACGAATAATGTGCCCATGAACATTAAAGTTGACCTTTTTAAACGTTACAATTACTAAAAGCATATGGAGCAGAACGAACGGAATAAAGACAGAAAGAATAGGAACACAGCACAACTACTTACTTTTTTGCAGCACTCTCCGGATCTTTCGGTACTGCTCTGGCTCTCTCAACTTCAGGTCCGACCACCGCTTCCTGAGCTGATCTTTAGATCTTCGTACCCCGAAATTCCTCTCCAGACTCCAGACCACTTTACCAATGATTTTGGCCTTTTGGATGTTGGGGTGGGGGTAAGGCCCATATTTTTCGTCATAGTCGGACTTCTTCATGATGTCTACCATCTCCAACATCTCCCCAAACGACATATTTGTGGCCTTAAAACGTCTCCTTCTGGATCGGGACGTGCCTGGATCCGGGCTTTCCTCCTCCTCCTCCTCGTTGTTAGAATTATCACGCACCTGTTGTAACTCCGCCATCATGCTCTTCCCCCACTGCGCCGAACGAAAAGGGGCGGGGAATACACTAGAAAGAACGTCAGGGGCGGGCGGAGTTACACGCATGCGCAGTGTGTATAAAGCGTAACACGCGTGCGTATTACGTACGATCTGTGAGCGGAGGAAGGAGCATTGGACGCGCCGATCGTAAGAACTAAGGTAAGAGACAAACTTGTGCCTATACTGCTTCTAGATTGAGGTCTATATTGTAACAAGAATAGGAGAGTTTTGTCTGACATTAGGCTTTGTCTTGTGTTGTGTCTTGCAGTGAACATGGATATCTTAATGAGAAATACTGACTTCATGTCACTATTGATTGATATGCTAAGTGAGCTGCCCTGTCTGTGGGAGATTACCCATCCCCATTTCAAGAACCAAGCAAAGAGGAAGGCAGCACTGGAGCAATTGTGTGAAATTGTGAAGCAGGTGATCCCCACGGCAGACATCACTTATTTAAAGATATTAATTGGTTGCCTGAGGAGCACATATCTGAGGGAGCGCAAGAAAGTCCTGGATTCACAGAGATCCGGAGCAGCAGATGACATCTATGTCCCCAGGATGTTGTACTACGACAGGCTGCACTTTCTGGCAGGCCAGAATGAACCCAGGCCATCCCTCTCCAGTCTTCCTTCCACGCTTCCTTCCCCCCCGGCTGAGGCTTCTGACGCCCAACCTGGGCCTTCCAGGCCATATGTGGAGGAGCCCAGATTGAGCCAGGTATAGCATTCCTCTAAATATTTCTGCTTGTCCAATCAATGATGTTAACTAGATGTTAGTTGGGAGTACTAATTTAGGATTGTGATTGATGATGCAAAAACTAAAACCATGTCCCTTTTTCATACACAGGGAAGTCTCAGCCAGGAGGTGGCCGGGCCGAGCCGGCTGGCTGATATCAAGGTCCCTCCACCACACCTGAAAACAGAAAGTGGCAGTAGGACGAGTGCCCTAGAGGAGGCGGCTATCAGATTCTTTTGGAGGGCTACAGAGGTCCTGGGAGCACCCCACACCAGGCAGGAGAACATTGCTGCATTCATAGCATATAAAATGCAGAGGATGGAGGAGGGCCAAAAAGCCATGTGTCAGGCCCTCATATCAGAGGCTCTGGAGAAAGGTGTGAGGGGCCAAATTACACCTCACACACAGCTTTGGGATGGTCCTCCTCCTCCTCCTGCAGGTCCTCCTCCTCCTCCTCCCTCTCCTCCAGGTCCTCCCAGTCCTCCTCCAGGTCCTCCCAGTCCTCCTCCTCCTCCAGGTCCTACTCCTCCTCCTGCCACATCTCCAACTGCACAGCCACAGCCCGGAAGGAAGCGTGAAAGGAAGACCAGAGAGTGATTGCCCTGGGTCCAGTCTGGTCGGCCAACAGATGCAGCCTCTTGTGGTACCACAGCCTGGGGACACAGATGTCATCTGCTGCTATCCGAGTCTCTGTGAATTCTGGACCAGACTGCACTCCCTTACATATGGACTCCTCAGGCCACCAATTTTGATGTTTAAGAATTGATGTCTGCCGTGGGGGTCCTAGGCTTCACTAATTTCTGCTGTTGATCCAGTGTTGCCTTCCTCTTTGTTTGGTTCTGATCCCTTAATAAAGGATTTTTGTTTTGAATTATACTCTCCTATGTGTTTTACTTCAAAAATGACAGTTGGTTTGTGAGGATTCAGGTACATTTCAAATATACAATGTGAAATGAACAAGGGACACCAACAACAAAAAATCTCCTGGAGATTAAATAATAAAAGATATCAATGGTGTTGGGGTAACTTGACACACAAAACACACACAAAAAATATTCTGGAGTAAAAATAAAAATAACATTGAACAAAGATCAGCCTTGGAAAAAATCCAAACATTAAAGAAAAAAAAAGGCTTAAAATCCAAAAAAAAAAAACATAAAAAATATAAAACTGTCAGACGTGACAACTAATAACAATATATTGAGGGAATCCCACTAAAAAAACACAAAGAAAAGTTTGTGAGAAGTGTGTGTGAATATGAGCAGCAAAACTACTTCATTCTTGTCACATTATAAAGAAGAAGAGAGTGCGCTGTATTAAACCATTTTGAACATTGCAGCGTGACGAAAGTGCTGTATCCATTGCGAACGCTAAGTTTACCAGAACGAGCTGTCCCGTGTCGGAATTTCTTCTGAGCATGCGTGGCACTTTGTGCGTCGGAACAGGCCACACACGGTCGGATTTGACGCGATCGGATTTTGTTGTCAGAAAATTTTATCTCCTGCTGTCCAACTTTGTGTGTCGGAAAATCCGATGGAAAATGTCCGATGGCGCCCACACACGGTCGGAATTTCCGACAACACGCTCCGATCGGACATTATCCATCAGAAAATCCGACCGTGTGTACGGGGCAGTAGACTTTCATATGAACATTCATATGAATATTCTCATGAGTACATATGATAATGTTATAATGTAAATGTTCAAAAGTTCCTCAAAACACGTTTGCTTTCAACACTCAATTGTGGAGTGATTGGACTTTCCTAAACGAAAACTGCGTCCACTGTTATGAATTTGTTTTGTTCAAATATTCCATCCTGCTCCTTCAAATGTACTCATCTGTGTACAAAAAGGAATATTGATTTGACCCCACTAATTGTTAGAAAATCATTCTTAAATCGTAGAGGAAGATGGGTATTGGTCAATCTGAACTATGTCCTGTGCTAGACCAATGTCAAGTCTGTGGGGGACAATACCAGCAATAGGTTGATTATTCTATCACTGTGCTGCACATAGCCTGTGCAGGGGGAAGAGCTGTGGAGAATGGGGGCCCAGTAAGGCCAGCCAATTACGGTTCGAATCTCGGCCGGTTCAGCAGGAACTGGCCGAGATTCGAACCATTAATGGGAAGGCTGAAGGTACCAAGTTGATCTATTGATCAACTTGGGAACAACCAGCCTGCCAGATTTTCTTGCGATTAACGCTAGTGGCTGCTATAGCCACTAGCAATAATTACTATCTTCTCCCAGCAGGGACAGCTTCTCACGCCCACCCCAAACGCCCCCCCCCCCAGCCGGTTGCAGACAATGACTTGGCAGGAGGGATTCCCCTGTCAACACTGTCTGTTTTGATGGGGGAATCGTGTAAAGGAGGGGGGCAGGCGGGGGAAGCCGTCCCCGCCGGGAGCAGACAATGGCTCAGCAGGAGGAATTCCCCTGTCAACACTGTCTGTGTTGATGGGGGAATCGTGCGAAGGAAAGAAATTTGCATCGTGTATGGCTAGCCTAAAGCCCCATACACACGGGCCGAATGTTGGGAGACAACAGCTGGTTCAAAAAACCTGGCCGACATTCGGCCCATGTGTATGTCGTCTATCCAACAGAAGTTCTGGCGGGGGGAACACAACAGTGCAGCTGGGGAGATCGCTGAACTAACCTCGCATGGTTAGTACAGTGGCTCTGACTGGAGCTGACAGTTTTTTTTTTCGTTCAACCCACGGGGTTGAATGAAAAATAAAACGAATAGTGTGTATCCGGCTTAAGTCCACCAAATACAAGCTGCCTACAGGAATGCACAAGAGGATGGATACAAGACACCAATGCAGCAAGATGGTGTAAATGCTGCTCCAACTCTACACTAGTCTCTGCCTCTGTTGCTCCACTCCTGGCCTCTTCTGCTCACCTGGGTTGCTACCGCCAAGCATCATAGGACAAAGACCCCTGGCCTGTCTGTTCTGTGACCAGACAGTAGATAGCTCCATAAAAAAGATTATAAAGAAAAGGAATTAGGTTGGCGGGGGGGGGTTCAAGTGTTCTAAATTAAAGTTCAATCTATCCACCCACTAAGGACTTAATACAGGCATTTGAATGGACTAGAACTAGATGATGTCATACAGTGGTTTGGAGAGGTTGAGTGGGGGAGTGAAGTTCCACCTATGGTTGAGCAGCACAGGTGTGTAGCAAGAAGGAGAAGCAGCCAGCTGATCTAGGAAGCAGTGATGGTGGCAAGTTATGAGGGTCCTGGTTAGGTGAGGGAACAGCTTATTTGTAACCTTTCTCCCATACAGATCTACAGATCTCTTTGCACAGAATTTGCCACCGCAAGAAAATACAAAGTGGGTCACGGATTCCACCACACAACCATAAGCCAAATACATCTTCACTGGAGCTTTTTTAATGCAGTCTTGCAGATCTAGTGCAGATCCTGATAGATCTACAGTATAATGAAATGTGAGCAAGTTACCAGAGATAGAGAGCAGAGGGAAGACACCAGAACCCAGCATTCTTTTGAGTAGCGAGCTTGCAGATGTCAGGCAGGTTTCCTAGGTCATGACACATTGGGTATTAGATGACTTGGCTCTTTGATAACACACAAGCTGTTCCACACAGGTGGGAAGATTTGGTCTCATCACCTTGAAATTAAAAATAATAATTGCACTATCTGGTTAGCTTTTTTTTTATAAATCTTTTTATTAGTTTTTATAGTGCAATACAAAACGTACTAAGGTACGTATAAGATAAACAACAACCAAACTAACAGTCTCAGGCACAATACCCACACAGGGGTAAATAAGGCACAAGGAATAATACATGGTAAAACAGGGTGGCCTTACAGACTGTATCTTACCTATAAAACAATTAAAAGTAGTAAGACCTGTGTACCACTGACC
This sequence comes from Aquarana catesbeiana, assembly GCF_042186555.1. Lineage (NCBI taxonomy): Eukaryota > Metazoa > Chordata > Amphibia > Anura > Ranidae > Aquarana > Aquarana catesbeiana. Next base: position 151,107,028 of record NC_133325.1, read on the forward strand.
TGGTTGGTCTCATCGATTACAAAAACTACCTAAAAAAAACAATAAACCCTCGTCACGCTCACAACCATCAGAGAATGTAGGTGGAGTAGCAGACAAAAGTTATTAGTTGTCCACAGCCGTGGATGGTTCTGCTAGCCATTGCAATATCTGGTTAGCTTTAATTATACCTACTACTTTTATGCAGCCATTCGAAATATAAAAAGCTTTGGAAGAGCTGTAAGCTAGTAGTAAATACTAGTAACCTGGCTGGTATGCTGAATCACTGTCTTCCATACTAAAGAGTTTGAACTACAAAGTTTTTTGGCAGGGTTGGCACTTGAGGAGGTGGAAGGAAGTAGGCAGTTGCCCAGGACCCCATTCTTTTTAAGGGCCCCAGAAGCTTCCCTTTGCCCTCAAGCCCCTCTACACATGAAGAGCTGCACTTTTACAGCAGCAGTATTGTTTCCTCCAGAACAGCGGTCACCAACCAGTGGTCCGTGGACCACTGATAGTCCAAGAGAAAATTTTGGTGATCCCCAGGGGTCTGTCGCAAATCAACATTGTGATGGATGTATACCACCCAATGTTTTTTCCAGTGTTGTTCTCAATGCACACTGACGGTCAATACTGTCAGTACGCATTGATACCTGATGCCTCCTCTGTAGTTCCGGCTCCTGTGAACTTAGAGGGAGGCGCTGAGAGTAGTGCAGAGAGCGAGAGGTGAGGAAGGAGGGGATTTCCACTGGCAGCGCTGATCACAGATTGTGTGAGGGAGCATGGAGTTCAAGCACATGGCTGGATAAGGAGGTGAGATCCAATGATGAGTCTGTATAAGACAGAAGTGTGATACAGAGTGGTGGGGGGGGGAAAAGGGGGGCAGAGAGTTATGAATTATGTGTATAAGGCAGCAGTGTGATCCAGGGGGAGGAAGGCAGAGAGCCAGAGCATTGTGTGTATAAGGCATGTAAAATTCATGTTAGTGGTCCGCGGGATTTGAAATAGTGAGTTTAGTGTATCCTTGAGGTGAGAAAGGTTGGTGACCACTGCTCCAGAATGACCACTCCATATCATGCAAAATACTGTGCTTCTGAACTTCTGTCAAAAACTTTTTTTGGGGGAAAAAAAAAGGTAAAAAGATGCATTAGAGTAGAGCATTCCCTGCCATATGCATGGTCATGCCAGAGAGCCTGCAGAAAGTCTTTGTCAAAGACCTGATTTATCTATAACTGACCCTTGATGTTGGTAAATCTATAGAGGATTGTACAATCAGATTGAATGTGTTAAAGGACATTGTAAGGCCTGCTTCATGGACATTGTATAGTCAGGCTGAATGTGTGTGGCTAGGCTGGGTCATCTTCTCTTGTAGAATCTCTCTGCAGCATGTAGTCTATGCTCTACTTACACATATCCCCCTCAAGCTTGGCAAGTGAAGTTCTTGAAACGAGTACCATGAAATTCTTGTCATCTCTCCAGCTGCACTTCCAGCACGAGCTTCTGTTCCTTGCTCATCACACTGTGAGTGTGTCTGAAAAATCTAATAAATACCTTTCTCTTCCTATTACACTTCTTCTTTATGAGAAGTCATTAAACCACTGGCAGTGTGCATGTGCGCAGACTGAACAAATCAGTCACTATTCTTCTTCATTTTTAGATGAGGCCATAGCCAATATTGCAGTATTGCCTATTTTCAGACATTCCTTGATTCTTTTATGTAATGAATGGGAACATACACTATATTACCAAGTGACGCCTTCCTTTTCTCGCACATGAACTTTAATGACATTCCAGTCCTAGGCCGTAGAGTTCAATATTGAGTTGGTCCACCCTTTGCAGCTATAACAGCTTCAACTTTCTGGGAAGGCTGTCCACAAGGTTTAGGAGTGTGTCTATGGGAATGTTTGACCATTCTTCCAGAAGTGCATTTGTGAGGTCAGGCATTGATTGGATGGCAAGGCCTGGCTCACAGTCTCCACTCTAATTCATCAGGTGTTCTATCGGGTTGAGGTTAGGACTCCGTACAGGCCAGTCAAGTTCCTCCATACCAAACTTGCTCACCCGACCAGAGCTGAAGCTCCGTGTGTCCATTCAGACATGGAGTTGCGATTTGGCCCTGCCCCCTCTCTCCTAATTGGCTAGCTGACTTTGATTGACAGCAGTGGGAGCCAATGGCGCCACTGCTGTGTCTCAGCCAATCAGGAGGGAGAGTCCCGGACGGCCGAGGGACTCATGGATAGAGAGGGGGCTCAGGGGGGCTGCTGCACACAGAAGACTTTTTATCTTAATGCATAGAATGCATTAAAGGTAAAAAACCTTCTGCCTTTACAACCACTTTAAGCTGAAGCACTCAGTCGGCTCTAGTACCTCCCTGCACATTGTAGGCAGCTCTGTCTCTCTCATTTGCAATCCTTCAGTGGGGGCATCGGCATATGGACACCAGGGAAAGGAGATCACAAGAGGATGCAGCTTACAACGCGACCCCTCCCACCCATGATTAGACTGGACTAGACTACACTGCCCCCTAGTCACCTGCATCTCCCTTGTACCTGTCCCGTACTCGGCGGGATCTGCTCAAGAGATCCAATCTGTGGGAGCCACTGGGAGACAAGCTACCACTTGTAAACACAGAAGTTGGACTTCTGTGTTTACAAGTCATAGTGGTGAGAAGGGAGAAGAGAGCCTGAGCCAGAGGTGGCGGAACTGAGTTCCACCAAGTTCCAGCTGAAAAAAAGCCCTATACAAAATATTAAAAAATACTTTCCTAAGCTAACATTTTATCATATTAGCAACCAGTGCAAGCATTTCCATTGTCAGCCTGATTTATAATTTCCAGCTTATGTGTATGAGATAATGGAATTAAACAACAAAAATCGATGAGTAAATTACATTAGCAAAAATAGTAATGAGCCTACTCACTGTATACCTGGTACAGCTACAGTACTGTGCAAAAGTTTTAGGCAGGTATGAGAAAATTCTATAAATCACGAATGCTTTCATTTCCAGACGTTTCCATTACTAATGTCTTCTTCCTGAACAGACTTTAGGTAGTGACAGAGGAAGGAGTTGACCAGCTGACCTCCTTAGCACATACCCTGCATCATCCACCCACCCATTCCCAGGTGCACATTTTTTTAATGAAATGCAATCAATCAGTGATCACCTGTCTCGCTAGAAACACAATATACAATCAAATTGCATAGTGTATGGCCATGTTTATACACCTAAAATTACTAGTTGCTCTTTCAGTGCCATTAATTGTTAATGGCAAACCAAACACAGAAGCAAACACACATTTTGCCATGTAAAAAAACGAGGGGCAAATGCTGCAAAACGCACAGTAAAAAACACACAACCCACAAAACGCCAACATGTCCCATTAACCACATGTAGTGCAGCCAATTGAAATCAACAGGCTGTCCTATGCATGTCACAGGAAAAACGAGACACAAAATGTGCGCTCCCACTATGCTAGATGTGAATGGGGCCTGAAAGGGAAAATTGGTGCGATAACACAAGAACAACGAGGCTCCATTCACATCTGTGCACTTCCTTGCATTTCCAAAATGCGCTGCACCAAAAATAGCACCAAGCTCCACTCTAAAAAAAAGTTCTGAAGCTTCTTTGGGGTAATTGCTGTGTGGGGCAGCCCATTCAGGTGGATGGGCTGTCCTATGTGTGATGAATGAAAATGCTCCAAAACGCCTCTCCCCCTCACTAAAAAAACTACTGCAAAAAAATAAAATACCGCATGCGGTAATGCAAGTTCCCGCTATGCAGAGTTGTGAACGGGGCTTGACAGCTGAGTGTTTATGTCCATTCCCTCCTATGTACTTGTATAAAGATGGCCATACACTATGCAATCTGATTGTGTATTTAGTGAGAGGGGTGATCACTGATTGATTGCATTTCATTTAAAAAATGTGCACCTGGGAATGGGAGGGTGGATGATGCAGAGTGTGTGCTTATGAGGTCAGCTGGTCAACTGCTTCCTGAGTCATGACCTAAAGTCTGATCAGGAAGAAGACATTACTAATGGAAACGTCTGGAAACATGGTCAGGACAAGAAAAGTAAGTGACTGTAGATTTAATAGAAAGCTTTGATATATTTCCAAAAAAAAAAGTACATGAATGCTATATTGGTGCATAGGGGAGCTGGAATTTAGAAAAAAAAGTGTACAAAGGTGAACTTGCCCTTTAACAAAATGGAAAGTAAATGAACACAAAAGAAATCCAAATCAAATCAATATTTGGTGTGACTACCTTAAGGCTTCAAATCAACATCAATTCTTCTACACACACAGTGCTTTTTTGAAGGAACTCAGCAGGTAGGTTGTTCCAGACATCTTGGAGAACTAACCACAGATCTTCTGTGAACGTAGGCTGCCTCAAAACCCTCTGTATCTTCATGTAATTCCAGACAGACTTGATGTCGAGATCAGGGCTCTGTGGGGGCCAAACCAAGACTTGTTTCTTCGTTATGCTAAAGATAGTTCTTAACCACGTTAGTACCGGACACTTTTACCCCCTTCCTGCCCAGGCCAATTTTCAGCTTTCAGCGCTGTCACACTTTGACATTTGTGCGGTCATCCAACACTGTACCCATATAAAATGTTTATCATTTTATTCACACAGATAGCGCCTTCTTGCAGTGGCATTTAATCACCACTGGATTTTTTTATTTTATGTTAAATAAATGAAAAAAGACCAAAACATTTGGAAAAACAAAAACATTTCTGTTATAACATTTTGCAAATAAATAATCTTTCTTCATAAATTGAGGCCAGAATGTATTCTGCTACATTTATTTAGTCTGTAGGAAAGTTATAGCGTCCACAAACTATGGTACCTATCTGAAAATTGATCAATCCTGATGTACTGATGACCGTCTCATTTCTTGAGGTCTGAAAATGCCAGGACAATATCCCCCCAAATGACCCCTTTTTGGAACGTAGACAGTCCAAGGTATTTAGTAAGAGGCATGGTGAGTTTTTTGAAGTTGTAATTTTTTTCTCACAATTTTTTGGAAAATGAAAAAATTATAACAAAAAGTTGTATCACTATTTTTACATTTTTTTTACATACTGTCACTGGTGCAGTACAGCATCATCATATAACTAAAGTGGTGATGATCAGGGAAACACTGACTGGTGACAGTATGTAAATGGGCTGTGATTGGTCCCTTCTCTACCATGTGATCACTGTGACCAATCACAGAGCTCATCACAATAGTACACAATGAAAGGCATGAATGAAAGCTTTTCATTGTGTACAATTGTCATGTGATCTGGTTTGATTGGCCACAGCGATAACATGGTATCGGCAGTGGGCCGGTATAGTGATCTGTCATTGGCTGTATCTGGCGGACACAGTGGGTGACAGATTGGGCAGGAGCGCAGCCTGTGGGGCGTCTGTGGCGCTTGACTTTCAGAGGACGTCATATGACAGCCTCCTGCCCAGCCTATTGGAAGATTATTGGGCCTATTGTAAAATGAGGGGTTTAATGACATTAGCTGTATGTTTGAGGTTGTTGTCTTGCTTAATTAATTTGGGACCAATCATACTTCTCCCTGTAGGTATGGCATGATGGATAAGTATCTGCCTATATTTCTCAGCATTGAGGATACCATAGATCAGGCAATGTTGAGAACCATAGACACAGTGGTCGGCCAAGGAAACTTAATGCAGAAGATGAAAGACTCATTATGCTTACACAATTTACTCTTACTGAAATCAACTCACCATAAATATCTGGAATCTGCCAGAAGGGGCAGACCTATAATGCCACTTCCTGCAAGGAAGGGCTCAAATGAAAGGGAAATAAGGTAACTCCTTCCTACAAAGTATTGAGATCATGAACACTTTAGTCAGGAGTATTGTACAGTATAGCATAAAAAGTACAGGTCCCAGGTGTTAGGAGCGTGAGGTAGACACTTTCTCCTGCTCCATTAACTGGTGCCCCGACGCTTTCTGTCCTGTCCACGTCCTCATTGTCAAGCCACTGGTCCCTCTATGCTGATTGGCCAGGGGGGTGCAACCCACTCAATGCATACTCATTGCTAAGCAGCAGTTTGGCTCTCATCTGCCTAGCCATCCCTAGCACTGATGTCTATGGCCATACACCTCTTCCTCTGATTTCTGTTGGCTGTGTGCTTCCTGGAGCGTCAAGGCCTGTGGTCTTGTTTTAGCATCAGCCTCCTTGCTCCCTTATTGTACTGCCTTGCTGTGTTACCTATCAATGGATCTCTTGATGTTGCCCTGCCTTGTACCTGGTTTACTCACTGGATAACCCCCTGAATTTAACCTTGGATTGTTTACTGGAATATGCTTGCTCACTGCATGCCCTGACCCCAGAACTGTCTATTAGATTATTATTTTTGCTACATGCCCTGACAGTGGAACTGTCTATGGATTACTCTTGTTTGCTATCTGCTTTGACTTCATTGGAAGAGTTACCACCATCTGTTCCTGCCGTGGTGACCACTGTAGAATTCTAGATTTCCCATCACTTTTTTTCCCAGTGACAGTGGTTACCAAAACAAACAGAATAGGTAAGTTTCCAAAGGAAGGTTGCACATAGCATTACAAACGTAACAAGGGTTATAACACTCAATGCAACCTAAAGTTTGGCCTTTAAGTAAACTTAAGACCATGGGTGGCCCTCCAACTGTTGTGGAACTACAAGTCCCATCATGCCTCTGCCTTTGGAAGTCATGCTTGTAGCTGTCAACCTTGCAGTGCCTCATGGGACTTGTACGTTTGCAACGGCTGGAGGGCCACAGATTGAGCACCCATGCTTTAGACCAGGGGTCTCCCAACTTTCTAAACAAAGGGCCGGCTACTGTCCTTCAGACTTCAGGAGGGCCAGATCGTGGCCAGCGGGAGTGGAAATTTTTCTGGCATCAGTAGGAGTAAACATCACCACATTTGGTATTAAGTTAGAGGAATAGTGCCCCATCGTTGGTATCATAAGGAGGAATAGTACTCTATTATTAGTGTCACTGGGAGAAATGGTGCTCCATTGTTGGTGTTCGATGGCAAAATTGTGTCTTGTATCAGTGTGGAGGATTAGTGCCCCAAGGGCCGGATAAAAGCAAGCAATGGGCCGCATATGGCCCCTGGGCCGCAGTTTGGAGACCCCTGCTTTAGACTATACCTACAGAGGTTAAAGCAGTATTTATATACAGCTACCTCTTTGCTGCAGGGTATTCTTCTGGCATTTACCAATTTAGTTTATGATATCAGGCCAGTGAATGGGTTTCTTTAAAAACTATGGTAGCTGAGAACTTCCCCAGTCCTAAGGCGCTCCCACACCACCTATCCTTTGTTAGAACTGGCTGACTGCAAAGCTGGGGCTGCTGCAAATGGAATTATGCTCACAGGGAGGCAAAAAAAAAAAGTTCAGGACATGTACTTCATCCACTCCTGGGCTTGTTCTCAAAGCTTTAATAATAATAATTATCTTTTAAATGATATTTTTTTTAAAGTGTCAGATGCTGGAAATTCTTACTTTAATTTGTCCTTTGTAATGTAACTGATTTTGAACTTTTGTCATTTCATAGTAAAATCACAGTTTTTAGTTTAATTTGTGCATATAAAGCATATACTGTATTCATACAAAACATAATTCACATATTTTACATACAAGTTTAAGGGAACACAAGGATAACATGTGACAAACAGTCTGTGGAAATACATGCATACCATACAGAACAGTAATATACACAGATATACTGTATATGCACCCCTTTATATATGGCAAGTACCCCATGGAGTAAGTCAGCATTGTATTTTTTATGTGTATATATATAGCTTGTACCCTTATTTGTGAAAAAATGCTTTCCACACATTCTTTGTTGTTTTTTTTCAGTATATTTTTATAAAGCAGTAGTTTTCAAAGCTTATCCCAAACAAGAAGACATCAAGGGAAGTATACAGCATATATGACAGCAGCAGCAGTAGCATTTAATTACTGTAGGATTAAATGCAAGACAACACAGACTGTCTGTATTTGGGGCCGCTCACCTGCGTGGCTGTTCATGCAGCCACTGCGTCCCAGTAGACATGGGCTGCATGCAGCACCTGGAGGCTGAAGCCACTCAAAGAAAGCCCTCTTTATAAACTAAAGGTGTCTGCGCCTGTCTGAATGAGGCCATAAAGTGTATGGGTCCAGTAGACGTCAGTCAAAATTACTGGGCAAAAAGTGGGTAAACCATGGACCCCACATTTTCTTAAAACTGATGATCCAGTAATTTCACTGTAAGTTTTTTTTTTTAGAGAATATCCAATTAGAAACAAAAAATAATGAATACATTTTAAATCTAATTAATAGACATTATTTATTATTTGTCAGTAACTTTCATTTATTACTAAAATAAGCAGCTGTACCCTGATCTAAAAAGAATCCATTCCGAAAGATTGTAATAAGACATGCCTGAAATACATATACCATAGGTGGAGAAACTGATATAGAATCAGGTACAGTATACTGTATTATTAGCACTACATTTCAGATGAAATGATGTGGCTCTATTTGTAAAGCCAGGATAAGGATACATTCATACAGACAATTCGCACTCCCTGTGATTTCTAGTGGCAGCAATCTGCTGATTCCTGATTCTGGAATGACGTGTCTGTGCAAAGAGTTATAGCTGCTCAGTCCGTACAAAACATTGACAATCTGATGGCAACCACAACTATTTGTGATCGTTTGCACAGCCAGCGATTACTTGCGGTGATTGTGGCTGGATTCCCACAAAATGCAGGTAATCATTAAGCCGGCCATACATGATGATGCTTTTTCTTTCCTGCAAACACGGGTTACAGGAAAGAAAATCAACCGATTCCCTCATTGATACAGTCAGTGTTGATGGGGGAATCCATTCCCTCCTGCAGAGCCATTGTGATTCCACTGGTGAAGGGGATCGTCTCCTGGGAGAACTCAGTGATTCCTGCTAACAGCTATAATAGACGCTAGCAATAATCGCATGTAAATTCCGACAAGCTGATTGTACCTAAGTTGATCAACTTGGGTTCATTCAGCCTGTCCATACATGGTTCGAATCGAACCATCTATGGCTGGTTTTAGCAATGTGAACAGTCACAAAAAGCTAGGGCCGCTATCCGCATGTCATTGTTTTGGGCTGAGCAACCACAGCTCTTCGCACATACCCCATTCCAGATACAGGGATCCACAAATTCTTGCCACTGGAAAGTGCAGGCTGTGCTAATCACTCGTGTGAAGGTAGCCTAAAGCCAGCCATAGATGTTGTGATTTTTGCTTTTTTCCCCAACAACACAGTCAGTGTCGATGGGGGAATCCCTCCCGCAGAGCTATTGTGTTCTCCCAGTGGAGGGTGCCCAGGGAGCCGGGAGGCCACATAGTGATTATTGCTAGCGGCTATAGCAATTGCATGAAAAATCCTACAGGCTGATTCTACTCAGGTTGATCAATCAATCAACTTAAGTACAATCAGCCTGCCCATACATGGCTCAAATCTCGTACGATCCCTGCAGAACCAGCCAAGATTCGAACAGTCTATGGCTTAAGGGGCCTTATTTAAAAAAAAAAAGTGACAGCTGAGTCAAACAAGATTTAGAAATTACAGTCACTTGGCTGAAAATAAAGACCCATATATTTGTGTTTAAGCTTTTTGAAATGAGCTTATATAAACTTCATTTTATGCTAATGTATCACCTGTGTTCTAAATGCTGTACAGCAGACCCAATCAATGTAGAAAAGACTTTTAAGCCTAGTACACACTTCTAGTTTTTTTTTTCGTTTTAACCTAAGCAGGCTTATTAAAAAAAAACTGACAGCTCCGGTCGGAGCAGCTGTACTAACAATCTGATGTTAGTACAGCTATCTCCTCTGCTGTTCTATTGTGTTCTGACAGGGGAACGCCCCCTCCCCCCCCCCCACCAGAACACTCTGGCCAGCGTTCTCAGCCATTGGCTGGGAGTGCTGACCAGGAGCCGGTCGGTAGACCTTTTTAGGCTTCTATTGGACCGGCTGCAGTACACAATGACCAAATGCCGCCCGATATTCGGCTGTGTGTACTGCGCTTTAGAATCCATTTACCAAGTGCAGTGGGACTGCATTGGGCGGCTTTTCCAGCGCAGTCCCACCACACCTCCACTGCAAGGCAAGGCAAAATGCCTGGTCTCCAGTGTGGCCAGTTCACACCACTGTGTTGCTGTTATGTGCGGGTGGTGTGCACTAAAAAAAGTAGTGCATGCACTACTTTTTTCCAGTGAAGTGTGGGTCACTGCAAGCTGGCTGATAGAACTGTGTGACATTTCAATAAAGTTTGTTTAGAAAAAAAAGTGAACAGTGTGATGCACCAGTATTGACGCATCAACATTATGCTGGCCTGGCCAGACAGCACCACCCACCAGCCGCTGTGTTGCAATGCAGCGGCTGGTGTGAACAAGCCCTTACATTTTAAATTCAAGTTGACATTGATTACTGAGCAATTTGTGGTGGACAATCAACTGTTTTGTGTCTGAGAACTGCACATAATTTTGCAAGGGGACAGGCCCACATATAGTTTAGTTTAACAATGCCATAATGTTTTGGACTCATGTTACTGTATCGAATTAGTTTCAAAAGTAAGTGTGCATACTTACTTCACTTTAAGGCCTATTATCCAGATGGACCTTTACCCTCACTAAAATGAAATGCATTTGCCAAATGACAAACATCTTGTTTTATCCTTCTGAGAAATATGCACTTTTCGTTGACCCAAGCAAAGTGATGGATAAGAATATGACCTCAGTGAGTTGAAAGATCATTCCTGTCAGTAGGGGTTAATGGATACCGCACTGCATCCATTGAAGGAGCCATTGTATAATTAACCTCTACAATTCAAAATGACTACATTTTCTGCTTTGCAGTTTGTTGTAATCATTTTTGATTTGCTTTTTCTAGATAGTAGAGTAGACAGAACTATAGCTAAAGAATTGTTTGATTCATTTTGGTCATAACTTGTAACAAAGCAACAAAGATGAGGCCCTTAGCAAAATTACAATAAAGCTCTTTGGCTTTCTTACCTCCATATTGTGAGTGATCACAAATCATTAGACTTATGTTTTACCATTACCATACAGTGGATCCCCACAGGGACGTATTGTATTTTACGGTTGAATTGTAACACTATTATTCTCAATAGCAGGGATATTGTTGGTCCTGGTTACTCTCTTACCCAAGCTTGCTCTTTGGTGCCAAAGTGTTAGTTCTGCAACCACCTTATTGTCTTTTTTGGGGGCCATTTTCCCTTAGGTTCTCACATCCTTGCATGCTCTTCATACCTCGGTCTGTGTGACTGCATGGTAAGGAGATGCTAGGTGTGTTACATAGTGGTGCCATATCATTTGGACATTACTGTTGGCATTCCTACTGGTAACTTTTACCCACCTGGAATTGGGAACACTATAGAAAGTGTTCCATCTTTCTCTCCTGAGAAGGATGGTATACATGTGCACCTGAATGATGGGCATTGGGGGTACAAAGGAATGACAACTGCAAATAGGGGAAGGGGTGCTGACTGTTTGCGGAATGGGTGATGGGCATTGAGTAAGACTTCAGCATTGGCCAGGCAGGTAAAATGGGTTAATTTGAAATCTTGAAATGGAAATTTTGATAAGTCAATGTGGAACCCAGATAGCAAGGATTACTTGCCACAGATTTGTGGCAGTGTTGAGTTGTAAGTCTTGTTAACTTGCTATCCGTTTTCACTGGCAAGTTGTACACTTGCAGAGCACTTGAAGCACAAGTTCTAATTGACACTTTTCCAATTTGTAGCAAATTTGCATGGCAAGTCTCTAGTAAGAGTCTACAGCAAAAGCTCTGCAAGTCACAGTGACTCCTGTGGTTGGAAGACTATTGCACAACATAACTGAACCAGGACGTGCAGCAGACTTGCAGAATTTTTGCAAAGAAAGTTGATCTGGAGTCATGCAATGTGGACTTGCTGTAATTGTGCAACAAACTTATGAAGCCTGGCAAGTCTAGCAATAGCTTATCAAGTCATTTTCAAACTTCCAGCTCAATTGCTTGCTATCTGGGAAAGGACTGGACAAGTGATATTTAGATAGGGTGCAGAGTGTTAGCATGAATGAGGAGGAGATTACACTAGAATGCTGGTTAGCCTTTTAAAGAAAATCTGTAATAAGGTCAATATGCAGGCTGCTATTGCTGACCTTCTTCTGAAAATGCTTGCTGTCTGGCTGACAATAGTTTTCAATACTTTTTGAGTTACTGACCCAAAATAAGCAATTTGATTGAGAGCTGTGACTTTACAATCACTTTGCATTTTTTTCTGCGATTAAAGAAAGTTTTAAAGTCAGAGAGAGCAAGGCAGGCAACCAATACTTGCCTCATATTTTTCATAGTATAGGAACTTGATAATGACCCCATATGAGGGGTGTTGTCTGTGATTGGGTCAGAAGGGTGACTGGTTGGGAATTAGATGGGTACCAAGCTGTTATATTCTTTGTTATTCTACATAGTAAAACAATACCCAACACTACAACATACTGTATGTAATGCTTATTATGGAAACCCAATAGTGGTACCTGTAACTGTATACACGCTCATTATATCATGAATGATTTAATTGTTAGTGCTGCATGTTTTTTAAATCATTATATGACCAGGCAATAATGGGGTTATTTGCTGCTGGGGTCCATGGCGGATGGATAGTTTACTATGGTTACAGTTATGCCCTTACCAAGCAATATATATTACATGCCCATAAGCAAAAGATTCATTTTCAAGCTCATGACATGTAAAAATAATAGCCTATGTATAAAATGTTAGTTAGTACTAATTCATTTAACCAAATGTACCTTCTTCACCTTTCTGAATAGAAAGCAGATGGAGAATGAATATACTCCAAATTGCTGCAGGCACTGAGCCTGTCAACCCCAGCTGTCCAGTGTGCCGGATATGCCACTGTTGTGTAAATAGTATACAGGTAAGGGAGATCTCATTTGGAAACCTGTAATCCAATAAACAGGGAATCATTACCCAGTCAGAGTGAAGTATATAGCTCTATATTGTTTTCTACTTACACTTTATTTAAAGTAAAAAAAGTAATAAATTCATAAAATGTATTTTTGTAACGTATTCATTTTCTGTATTTTACTATATTATTTCCTGTATTTGGGTCATTTTATATATTTTATCTTTTTATATTGCATTTCATTGTATTACTGGGAATGCAGTGGAGTCAGCCCACATTACTGTTTTTGTGGCGCGTTACAGTGTTAACAGATTATACAAAAATAAAATGATAAACATTTTTTTCAACCCAATTGATACATTTTTTGTTAATATTGTTACATTGTTAAATGAATGCCTCCATCCAGGGGCGTTCACTCACGAGTGATTGCTGCATGAGCGATTACATGCAAACAGCTGCAATTAGCTGATGGAGCCGGCAGCCTCCCATTGCTTTTAAAATGGGCTGCCTCCCACAGCTAATCACTGGGAACCCCCACTGGGGTTCTTGCAAGTAATTGGTGTCTTGCACATTCGCAGTTGTAAATTCTCATCCAGTCCCAGTAAACTTTTCTCTACCTTCAGCTCTCTACTTCATCCTCCACAGCCTCCACCCACTGACTCACTCACTGCCCAGAAGATTGCTAATCACTTCAAAAACAAGATTGATACAATCCGGGATTAAATCTCCACTCTACAGGTATCTCCCCCAGTTAAGACCCCATATCAACAGGTAGAATTGACACTCCCCTTATTCAAATCTGCTACTACAGACGAAGTTGCCAAACTCCTTTCTAACGCCCACCTAACCACCTGCCCCCTGGACCCTATTCCCTCTCAAACACTACGGTCGCCCTCTGACTCTATCCTACACTCTCTAACCCACATCTTCAATCTCTTGCTCACCTCTGGTATTATCCCCAATGCTCTAAAACATGCACTGGTCACCCCCATACTTAAAAAGCCGTCCTTGGACCCTACCAATCTTAACAACCTACACCCTATCTCCTTGCTCCTCTTTTCCTCTAAACTCCTTGAATGCCTGGTTTACAACCAACTGAGTGACCACCTCATTAAGAATAACCTTCTTGATCCCCTTCAATCTGGATTTTGCCCTCAAAACGCCACAGAAACTGCTCTTTCAAAACTCACAAATGACCTACTAACTGCAAAAACCAACGGACACTATTCTGTACTCCTACTTCTGGACCTTTCAGCTGCCTTTGATACGGTTGACCACCCCCTCCTCCTCAAAAAAACTTTACTCCCTTGGTCTCCGTGACTGTGCTCTTCAGTGGCTCTCATCCTACCTATCCCAACGCACCTTCAGTGTCACTTACAATTCTACTTCCTCCACTAATCTTCCCTTCTCCGTCGGGTTCCCCCAAGGTTCTGTTCTTGGACCACTTTTATTTTCAATCTACACCTCTTCCCTGGGTCAGCTGATCTCACGGCTTTCAATATCATTTCTACGCTGACGACACACAAATCTATCTCTCCACCCCTCAACTCACTCCATCAGTCTCCTCACGCATCACTAACTTACTAACAGATGTATCTGTATGGATGTCACACCACTTCCTCAAACTCAACTTGTCCAAAACCGAGCTTATAATATTTCCTCCCCCACGTGCCTCTTCCCTTGACTTCTCTGTCAAGAGCAATGGCACAACCATCCACCCATCCCCACATGTCAGCATGCTAGGTGTGGACTCTGAACTCTCCTTTCGGCCCCACATCCAATCACTTTCTAAAGCTTGCCGCCTCAACCTCCGCAACATCTCCAAACGACGTCCCTTTCTAACCAAGGAAACCACAAAGCTCCCGATTCACTCCCTTATTATCTCTCGCCTTGACTACTGCAACTCCCTCCTCATTGGCTTACCTTTAAATAGACTATCCCCCCTTCAATCCATCATGAATGCTGCTTCCAGACTCATCCACCTTACAAACCGCACAGTACCTGCTACCCCTCTCTGCCAATTCCTCCATTGGCTGCCACTTGCCCAACTAATTCAATTCAAAATACTAACATTAAGTTACAAAGCCCAGGAAGTAGGGTAAAAAGAGGGATCAGAGCAAGGACCTCTCCAAGGACATTATTGGAGAGGTCCTTGCTCTGATCCCTCTTTTTACCCTACTTTCTGATCTTAGTCATATTTAGGATGATGGTACCCAAATGTATGTTTACCCCTTTTGTAAACCATGTGGCATACCCATAAATTCTAAGTTACAAAGCCATCCACAACTCTGCCCCCAGCTACATCACTAGCCTAGACTAAAAATACCAACCTAATCGCCCTCTTCGTTCCTCCCAAGACCTCCTGCTCTCTAGCTCCCTCATCACCTCCTCCCATATCCGCCTCCAGGACTTCTCCCGAGCCTCGCCCACCCTCTGGAATTCGCTACCCCAATCTGTCAGACTGTCTCCAAATGTATCCACTTTTAGGCGATCCCTGAAAACTTTCCTCTTCAGAGAAGCCTATCCTGCCTCCATCTAATAACTGCACTATTTTCTCCATTAGCTCATCCCCCACAGCTATTACCCTTTTGTATAACTTGACCCTCCCTCCTAGATTGTAAGCTCTAAAGAGCAGGGCCCTCTGATTCGCCCCTGTATTGAATTGTATTGTAATTGTACTATCTGCCCTAATGTTGTAAACTTGCTGCGTAAACTGTCGGCGCTATATAAATCCTGTATAATAATAATGTGCCCTTATGTAATATTATTACCCTGCAGAGAGCTTGCCCTGAGGGACATTAGATTGTGGGTCTGTACAAGGATCCAGAACTTCGCCCCCCCCCCTCCCAACTGTTAATACATGCTGTAGAATGGGTGTAGCACCCTGCCCTTCTTTCTTCCCTTGCTTCACTGCGCCCAGGGCAGTTTCCTGCCCATCCTTTGTCCTGGCCTTGCTGTGAGAGGACAGCTATCCTCCCAAGTTTGGAGAAGCTTTAACTTGCTGTGATGATTATATCATTAACTTGAAATACTGTAACTGACAAACTAAAAGGGTAAAAAAAATTCTGAGTCATCTAATCATTAGGTCCAAATTTTATCACATTTTTCAAGGCATCTTTAAAGTAGATGTAAACCAAAACTGGATGACATTTAGTTTGCTAAAGCACTGTGGGGGATTTACTAAAACTCGAACTTACAAAATCTGGTGCAGCTTTGCAAAGAAACCAATCAGCTTCCAGATTTTATTGTCAAAGTATAATTGAACAAGCGGAAGTTAGAAGCTGATTGGCTACCATGCACATCTGCACCAAATTCTGAGTGCTTCAGTTTTAGTGCATCTCCCCCTGTGTATCATAAACAACAGCCATTTTTTTTCTTATAAAGTACTTTTTTCATCTTTTTGTTTGCATGGTGCCAATAATCTCCTCCAGTCACTTTCTGTGTAGTATTACTGCACAAATTCTCTAGGACAATGGTATAAAACTTGGAATTGGATGCCTACAGTGCCATGCTGTATCTTGCTTTGAGTATTAAACAACATTGTAAATTTGGTCATAAATCAATAAGATGTTTGCAGATGAGGAGATGGCATGGGCATGTGACCTTGGGTCACCTTTTTGAATCAGAGCCTAGAAGAGTTGGCTATGTCTCCCTCTTTTTATGTCTTCTCACATTATTGCCGACACAGGGTCATATGTATCATGTTACCGAGTATACCAAAGGAGCATATCCAATTTTGGTTATTGCTAATAGCAGGGTTCCAGAGCATTATTCCCTTTGACACACCATACCTGTAAAGAAAAGGGATAAAACTGTTTAAGTTAGCGACAAAAAGCCTTTATTGAAATTAAATCTACTAAATAAAACAAAACTAGCCCCTGACTCACTGCCAGGTGCCACATATTTAATTAATCCATTTCAAGATTTACATACCTTTCTTTGCAAACTTTAAAAATGAAAGCAAAATAAGCCCCCCGACCTGTCAAATTCAACTCACATGACTGACATTTTGTTTTTGTTGGAAATAAAGGAAACTGTATGAAGAAAGTTACTCAATTACACTAGGGAATATGCAAACCTGAGGCCACAAAAGGTGAACTGCCCTCACTACCAAAGGACCTGATCTCCTGGTTATCCCACCTGGGGATTACAGGGTTTCTTTAAAATTATAAGATTCTGACACTGAAAATGTAAAGAATGAATCATTAAAGTATTAATTTATATATATATAAAAAAACAGCTTTGCTTATCAGAACACTGAAAGTGAATCAGGTGGTTATAATGGATTCAGATCCTCCCATTAGGAATCAGTTTGGTATGGGCATGATGAAACAAACACATTTTTCTTTAGAACAGAAAAAGGTAGAAATCTGCAACAACGATTGTTATTAACCTTGCCATGTACATAGATCACCTGGAGGGGATTTTTCTTTCTCAACAAAAGTGGAGTTACACTTTAAAGTACCCAAGGACAAGTGACAAGAACCAGCAGATCCGACCATTTATCCCAGAGATTGCCCACCATTTTTTTTGCATATCTGCCAAATGATCATGCTACTGATGACAGTCAGTCAGAAGGTGCATGTATATCCAGTTATCATTATGGGTATATGAGCAGCCTTTAGGTGTAAATAGATAGGCAGATGATTCCCTTAAAGTGGTTGTAAACCCCATTCATGAAATTTGACCTAAACACATATATCTGCAGTGTTTACCTATCTCTCTCTAAAGCTCTAAGTGCTGTTTCACTTTGGTGCTTTATTCCTCTGTTATTAGCATGAGTCACTTCCGACAAGCTCTCAGACACATGAGATAACAGCAGCTGAATATTTGTGTTGGAGAGGGAGCTTAGCAGGGAGCCTGTCTATTCAGATTACAGCTCTGCAGGTTTCTTTATTCCTCTCCCTGTGTGGAGGGGAGGGGGGTGCCTTTCTTTCAATCAGCTCTCGCACAGTGTAAGCCCAGACTCCCCACCCACTGCTGAAACAGAAAGAAAGATTTCTAACATGATCTGCACTTTCGAAAGAGTGTAGAAAGGGAAAGACAGTTACTTTAAAGTAACATGCTAGAAGACATTTTCCATCTTTGAAAACTCTGGGATATGCCACACTCAACTTGTGTTTAACAGTTGTAAGAAGTCCTTGTTATGGCTCCTTAAAGAAACCTAAATGGCCCAGTTCTCACCTAAATGTTGCATAGTCCAGTAAATCAGGGTAGGATTAAGCTGTTTATGGCCATCCTTACATTATCAATGTTTGCAATAAATGTTACTGTATATGTCACTAGTAGCATTTGAGTGACAATACAGTAGTGAACATTTCCAAGCAATGAAAGGTCTTCTGCCTCTTCACGTTAGAAGAGGGACTTTTTTTGTATAAAGGGAAGTCCCTGCTACTTTTCATCTAGTTGTTCCCTTTTCCCAATAGAAAAGTAATGCTTTCACTTCATATACCTAGAAAAAAACCCCACCAAAATATTCAGAATAAAATGTCACAGGAAGCTCTGTTGCAAAAGTGAGCAAGTCAGGATCTGCCCGACTGTGGACAGGAGCACTTCCTTTTTTTCCCCCAAGAATTGCATATTATATTTTCAATTCAATTTGTTGGCTAACACACAGGACCTCTAAGGACCTGACCTATTCAGTCCCAGGACAAGGTCATACAGGGCCCAAGGCAAAGATGAAAAACTTTGTCCCTCCTCCTTTGGGTTCATTATACTTGAGTCAGTGTCTTTTCAAGACACCAACATTTTCAAAATAATTCAAATTTAAGTTATGTGAACTTGGCACTGATAAGTAGGAGACCACACACACACAGTTCACTCTGTCTTCAGTTTCACCCTTGGTCTCTCCTCTGCTCTACTTCTTTTCCTGTAGCTGCACAGGCCCAGTTTCCTCTCATTGCTTACTCCCACCACTGTCGCCTGCTGACACCCAGCTCTCCACTTTTTCCTGCCTGCCCCAAACTCGCTTTTTGGCTCGCTGAGCACCACCATCATAAGGGAGAGCTGCGAAGACAGCACGTGTGCATGAGGCCAGCCCACCTTAATGGTGTGACAAGCAGTGCGGAGGATGAGGAAGTAGCCAGTTGAGGGGAAGGGTACACGTGGAATTCAGAAGTATGCAGAAGGCAGAACAAGGCATATTAATAAGGTACATAATATTCGAACCTCTACAATATATATGTGCAATGCACACATATAATGAGCAATCCATTTATTGCAATAGTTGAGGTGGGATTACTAATTCTCAATGCTCAAAAAAACTGCAAAAAGTCTTTGTTTTAAAGCTATAGCTCTGCATGTCTAGTCACACACAGAGCTGCGGCTCGGCCCCGACCCTCTTTCCCCTGATTATCTTAAGCTCCGCACACACGGGCAGAATGTTGGGAGACATCGGCCGGTTCAATAAAAACTGGCCTACATTCGGCCCGTGTGTATGTCGGCCTGTCCGTCAGCAGCTGGCCTTTTGGCCGGCCTCTGTCGGAAGAGCATGCTGGAAAACCAGTAGGCGACCGACTCCAATGGCAGAGAGCACTAATCAGAGTGTTCACAGTGGAGGGCCTCCCCCCTGTCAGAATACAACAGCTCAGTGGGGGAGATCATTGTACTAACTTTGGATGGTTAGTACAGCAGCTCTGACCGAAGGAATTTCCGACAACAAAAATTTGAGAGCTGGTTCTCAAATTTTCCGACAACAAAATCTGTTCTCATAAATTCCGAGCGTGTGTAGACAATTCTGACGCACAAAATTCCACGCATGCTCTGAATCAATACGAGACGGAAGCATTTGGTCTGGTAAAACTAGCGTTCGTAATGGAGATAGCACAATCGTCACGCTGTAAATTTTTTAATCTTTCAATGCAGCGCATTCTCTTCTTCTTTATAATGCTAGAATTATGAAGTTGTTTTGCTGCTGATATTCACACAGAGTTCTGACAAACTGATTTCTTTATTATTTCTCGTGATCTCCTGAATAATATTTGTTATTTTTTTCATCAGAACTCCATAATCATGTTTAGAATTTATTTTTCTAGTGATCTCCTGTTTTTTTTTTTTTTTTCTAGTGATCTCCATAATATTTTTGGGCGTTTTTTGTGTCAAGTTACCACAACACCATTATCATCTTGTATTTTTTAACCTCAAGGAGGTTGGTTGGTGTCCCTTGTTAATTTGACATTGTATTTTTGAAATGTACCTGCCTACTCACAAACAAACTGTCCTTTTTTTAATTAAAACACATAGCCAATGATTTGTGCAAAAAAATATATATTTATTAAGGGGTCATAACAAAATAAAGAGGAAGGCAACACTGGATAAACTGGTGAAATTAGCGAAGCCTTTGTACGCCAGGGCACACATCAACTATTTGACATGCAAAATTGCTAGCCTGAGGAGTCCATTTAATAGGGAGCACAATCTGGTCCAGGACTACAAGAGATCAGGAACAGCAGCAGATGACATTGGCCCACCTCCATTTCCTGCCTTTTGTTGGCAACCATGCAGGCATAGGCCTCAAGAAGACTGGGGGGGTTCTGAGGGCCACAGAACCCTGCCGAATTAACCCAAGTGCTGACTCCTCTACGCTCCTCCCCTTCCTGGGCCTTTTTTCTTGAAGGTGGAGGGAAGGGACCTGGGATTCGGTCAGGCTACTGGGCCCGGCCACCTCCTGGCTGTCACTTACCCCCGCCACCTCCTGGCTGCCACGTTCCCCTGCCACCTCCTGGCTGCCACTTTCCACAGCCTCCTCCTCGCTGAGGCTTTCCTGTGTATGAAAAAGGGACATAGTTTTAGTTTATTGTTCATCAATCACACACAATTTTGAGAAATATGTTGAACAATGCTATACCTGACTCAAGCTGGGCTTCTCCACATCTTCTTCCTGGGTGGAAGGCCCAGGTTGGACGTCAGAAGCCTCAGCTGGGGTGGAAGGAAGAGTGGAAGGAAGGGTTGAGAGCGATGGCCTGATTTCAGTCTGGTCTGACAGAAATCGCAGTCTTTCATAGTGCCACAGCCTGGGTACATAAATGTCATCTGCTGCTGCTCCTGATCTCATTGAACCCTGGACTTTCTTGTGCTCCCTATTATAAGTGTTCCTTAGGCCACCAATTTTGCGTTTCAAATAGTTATGTCTGCTGTGGGGATCTGTGGCTTCACAAATTCCAGCAATTTATCCAGTGCTGCTTTCCTTTTTAGTCGATTTGTATAAAAGGGGTGTTTTGTCTGCCACAGACAGGGCAGCTCTCTGTACAAATCAATGAATTGGGGGCGGAAATCATGATCGTTGAATCGATCCATTTTATGTGCAATCCACAACACAAGACAAACCCTAATATCAGGCTAAACTCTCCTAATCTTGTCCCAATATAGGCCTCAATCTCTAAGCAGTATAGGCCACTGATGCCCCAAGTTAAAATTGTACCTTCATTAGAACGATCGGCGCTTCCGATACTCCTTCCTCCACTCACAGATCGTACGTACGACGCACGCGTGTTACGCTTTTTATACACTGCGCATGCGTGAAACTCCGCCCGCCCCTGACCTTCTATCTAGTATATTCCCTGCCCCTTCTCTTTCGGCACAGTGGGAGAGCACATGGTGGACAAAGAACAAGTGCATTCGGGCAGCAGCAGCAACGACGAAAGGCCGGAGCCACGAACGTCCCGATCCCGGAGGAGATTTAAGGCCTCAAATATGTCCTTTGTAGAGATGGTGGAGATGGCCGACTATGATGGAAAGCATGGACCTTACCCAAACCCAAATGTGAGAAAGGCCAAGATCATGGCTAAAGTTGTGAAAAGTCTGCACAGGAATTTTGGGGTACAACGATCCAAGGATCAATTGAGGAAACGATGGTCAGATCTGAAATTGAGGGAGCACAATCAGTACAGAAGGATCAGGAAACTGCTTCTAAAAAGTAAGTAGCTGTCCTGTGTTAATATTATTATTATTACTTTAGTGCTGCTCCATGTGCTTTTCTTTACTGTTGTACAGTTTAAAATGGCAACTTTCCGGTTCGTGGGCACAGTAATTGTTCGTAGTAAACATTGTTCGTTCGCTCACTAATATAATATTTTTGGCAGATGCAGGTTAACTACATTTGGTCATGCCTATTTGTATTCAAATAAGTTTATGACATTGTTGTCTAGATGGGTTTGTAACTAGAATGAAATGCAAACTTGATTCAGTGAAAGGAGAGGACACTCAGCAGCTGTTTGCACATCTGGAAGCAGGAGCACTAGTGTGGGATACCAGAACAAACTTTTTAGGGTGTCCCACACAGGTGCTCCAGTAGATACTAGGGGTCTCTACATGTGTGATACTTTACCAAAAAAGTTAAGAATTCCAGCTTTAAGAAAGGTAAAAAATCATGTATTCAGCTTGGAACTCTGCCAAAACAGACAATTGTATGACACTTCCAAGCAATGTTTCATATTCCTGTTTCTGCCCTCAAATGTCTGTGTGCTAAGTATACCTTTTTTTTATTCACATAGGGGAGAAAAGACTTGGGACATCCGAGGACACCAGGGACCCACAACCTCCTAAAAAAGGGGAAATCACAAAACCACAACCAGAGGATGTGGAGGAAGGAGAGGTTTATGAAGTGGGCGAAATAGTGACCACAACAGATGAGTGTCTGAGACCACAGCTTCAGGTAAGAGATGTATGCCTGCATATTTATAATACATGGTGTGTTTTTTTTATTTTAGGTGATGTGGATGTTGTGGAAGAAGAAACACATTTCACAAGTGCAAGTGCACACATACTCATCGGGGAGATCATGGTGTGCAATAGGGATTTACAGAAGATCAAGGAAGACATGATGTGGAAAAAAGACTCAAAAACATAATTTTAGGCAGAATATAAAACACACCAAAATTTTACTAATTGTTTTTATTTTTCATAATTTTTCTAAAAATTTTGAAAGCCAAATTTTGAAAATGCACACTGTGTGTCAACATGTGCTATCTGCCATCATGGGATATCAATGTACATGCAACTCAAGTAGCTGAGAGGAAGGGGTTGTACCCCCGAAACATGTCCATTGATCCCCCATGATGGGAGCTAGCACATGTTGACCTTAGCCATGGGATCAGGAGGGAAATCCCCATTTTGACTCTCAATTTGTGTGCATCTTCAAAATTTGGCTTTCACAGGGGTGACATCACCCCATCTGATGAAGGCAATATCAACACAGTTTGGACATACTAATGTCTGATATTGCCTTCAATTTAACAAAGTTGAACTTTGTAAGTTCCTGAGTTGTGTATTGTTTTATGGTTTTAAAAACATGCCTGTTTACCACAAAAAAGGATATTTCTATTGTCTAAAAAAAAAAATTTGTATAAAAATATGTTGGTTTGTTCAAAAACCCTTTTCTAAACGCACACGTGAATGTGCACAGAGTAAAAATTTTTATACTCAACAATGTGTGGCTTCTTCTTTCAATGCTCAATATCAGTTTTTGGAGCAAGTTGGTGTTTACAGTGACAAGGGGGGTTATTTACTAAAGGAGAATTCACTTTTCACTACAAGTGCACTTTCAGTGCAGTTTCAGTGCAGTTTCAAGTGCACTTTTGCAGTACACTTGTAGTGCAAAGTGGATTTTCCTTTAGTAAATAACACCCACAGTGCTTTATAATTTGCAACAATCAGGCCATTTTCGTCACTCCAAAAAATCAATTCATGGTGCTGAAAATGATGATTATTTTTAGCATTAATACATTACATTCATTAACAACAAAAACAAGGTATGTGTGTAGTAGAACTCGGTCTGGTCGATTAATCCACCATCCGACATCTGGACATTCTTCCCCACGACCATATAGAGAAACTCGTATGTCACCGACACCTCCACCAACATCACAATACTATTAAACCCCGAGTTGGCGGGTGGGGTGATTTGGACATGTTTCCCATCTATTGCCCCTCCGCAGTTGGGAAAGTCCCACCGCTGGGCAAATTGGGAAGCCACAGTCTGCCATTCCTGTGGCGTTGAAGGAAACTGTGGAGTGAAACAAGAAAAAAAAAAAAGAGTACTTTTGCACATAACATTGCAAGCAGATTAGACACAAACATTCTTGGCCAACATCAGTATAACATTTATTTGAAGGAGTATTTAAAAAAAAAAAAAAAAAACTAAGGTCCACTCATAAGATTCCTCACCCCCTCTGATGGCCCCATTGTAAAAATTTTAGAGGGGGGGGGGGTATGTTTTGGACATGTAACCCTCTCCACTTCATTGAAAGATGAATGCATGAATAATGTGTGTTACTTTGGCCAGCCCCTCCTTACTTTATACTATTGGCAGCCCACTAGACAGGTAATAAGTGTCATAATACAAAAATATAAATACACACTGTCCAAATTGAAGCACATTTTTACATTCTGCAATTACCCATCAAGATAACAGGAGAACAAAACTTTAAACAGTACCATTTGAAAGTATTCAGGCAGGCCCTTTCACTACATGCTTTGGTTAATTCATAGAGAAATCTGACCACAAAAGAGGTAGGTATAGTGTGTATGGGTTTGGCAAAGTCAGCAGATAGAGGATTGGTATCGGTTGACTTAGCGGTTGGGGGGAGGGAGGGTTCCAAAAAAAGCCTCTTGCACTCTGCCTGAATTTAGGGACACAAATAACATTTGTACACATTTTAGGGGGTGTTTAGGGTAAAGCACTACTATGGAGCTGACAAAATACATTGTTAAGTGACTAGGCTAGGTGTGTATGGGCCCAGGTTGGCATGCTGGGGAGGTTAGTGAAGGCAAATATGCATGAAGGACAAAAAAGAAACTTTCAAAACTTCCAACATGCATGAGGACAAAGGGGACATTCACGGGATATTACAATCATGGTAATTATGGAATGATGAAAGAAATACAATACATTAGCAAACATTAAATACATATAATGTGACGTTAAAGGAGAAATCTTACCTTAATATAGTCCTTCTGCAGGACCTGAATGATGGCAGAACAGGTCTCTGGAATAATGATCCCCAGAGCCTGGGGGGAGATGCCTGTCGAGAACTTGATGTCCTGTAGACTTCTCCCTGTCGCCAAGTAGCGCAATGTGGCTAATAGCCTCTGTTCGGGAGTGATGGCTTGCTGCATGCAGGTGCCTTGTAACATAAGGGGACAGCAAAGCCAACAAACGGTGAAAAATGGGGTCCGTCATCCGGAGTAAAATTTCTGAAATCAGGATTATTCTCACGGATCTTCCGCAACAAATGCACGTGCGAGAATTGGTAACGCTTGGGGCAACCAATTCTTTGTCCATGAACTCCTCCTCCCCCTGTTCATGGACGGGACTTGGGTCAAAGTAAGAACCCCAACACCAAGCCCCTGCACAGCAGGAACTCTACGATGAGTACATACCCGCAACATGGCTTCAAAATGATCGGCTGGTCAGAACAAACAGAATGCACTGAAAATCAGAAAGGCCTGAGAAGAGCGAGCTGAAAATCAGAAATGAGCAGACAAGAACACACTGAAAATCAAATATGTAATATAAAAATGCTTACTGAAAACCAGATGCAAACTGACTACACGCACTGAAAACCAGATACGAACCCACAAGCACAAACTGAAAAGCAGTAACGATCTGAAAAGCATGAGGCTGAAAAACGCGAATTGTCTCTCACCAAACTTCTACTAACACGAGATTAGCAGAAGGAGCCCAAAGGGTGGCGCACTGGCTATTAAACTTCCTCTTTATAGTGCCGTCGTACGTGTTGTACGTCAGCGTGTTCTTGACGATCGGAATTTCCGACAACATTTGTGCGACCGTGTGTATGCAAGACAAGTTAAAGCCAACATTAGTCGGAAATAAATCACAGGATTTCATTGTCGGAATGTCCGATCGCCATAAGAGTCCTTCAGGTGCTTTTTTTTCAAGAGCCAAGCGGGTTATTTTCACCTTGTCATTATGGGATACTGAGTGTAGATTAATGAGAAAAAAAATTAATCGAACTGTAGTATCAGGAGGCTGCAGCATAACAAAATGGAAACAAAGTGAAAGGAGTCTGATACTTTATGAATGCACTGTATATGCTTCATATTTATTATAGTTGTTTTTAAAATACATTAATTAACATTAAAGAGTACATAATTGATGTAAATAGTGTTTTTCTGTTTGTTTGGAATTCAGTTTTGAGGCAACTTAAAATTAAAAATAAATGTAGCAATTTCAACACTGAACTAAAAAATAACTAAAGTAATATTGTTGACATAAACAGTTACTGATGACTTTTATAATAAATAGCCTGCTCAGCTTCTCTTACAATGAATGTCAGCTGAACTACATAAAATGAGGATCCGTTGTTCGGAATGTAAAATAAATAACATTTTATGGTAAGCATAGCAGCCTTTTTAACAAATGCATTTCTGTTGGGTATAGCACAATGGTCTTCCCTGTTCTATGTGAACCCACATCACCTTGAGCATTAATTTACTATCAACAAGTAAACAGGCCAATACTGCCACATTGATTTTCTAACCTCTCCGTCATTTTAATGCATCGTAAAGGACAGTCTATGGTGGTGGCTGAACAAAGAAAAACAGCATAAGAGCAGCTGTATCATATCATAGTAACTTACTATATTACCAAAATAAATGAAAAGCTCCAGAAAGATTAAAGTTACACAGAAAAGATACAGTGCTTATTATTTATAAATGCTCTCATGTTCATTTATTTTTTCTTTTATTTTAAGATATGAACCTTTCCTTGGTGCCCAATCCAGAGGGCCACATACAGCCCTTTAATATTTGTAATGCAGCCCTCGACCCCCAGCTGTCAGTGGTGGAAGGCTTGATTCCTAAGGAGGCTGCAATGGCAGCGATCTTTAGCTATGACCAATGTTTACAGGCCCCCTCTGTGTCCTGCAGCTTTTCTGCAGTGTTCAACCACACCTGTAGCATGTCCACAGTCTCTGGCCATCTCTGTAGTATGTTCACAGGAAGTCTTCTATAGCATTACATATAATGATCATTTTCCAATTATAGACTTAGGTAGGGTTAGATCTCCTGTCAGATTTTTTTCTTTCAATCAATTTTTCTGAAAATGATTAAAAAGGTAGTGAACAAACTAATATAATAACTGAGGATAAAAACCTGATTTAAACTCCAACCTTCTCAATTGGAAACATTATTTCATTGAACTCACTGTATTTATCAGAAAAAATGTTTATTAAAAAATAAGTAATGAAGGAAAACGTAACCATAAAATTGGTACCACATCATATAAACACTCATACTGTTAAAAAGCCAATTGTCCACCTCATGTACATGTGTAACTATATATTTATCTGACCCCAGGGTGTCTGTGAAAATAATGTACCCTGGCCCACTGGCTAGTGTTGCGAGTGGATAGGGATATACAGTTGTGCTCATAAGCTTACATACCCTGGCAGAATTCATGATTTCTTGGCCATTTTTCAGAGAATATGAATGATAACACAAAAACTTTTCTTTCACTCATGGTTAGTGTTTGGCTGAAGCCATTTATTATCAGTTAACTGTGTTTACTCTTTTTAAATCATAATGACAGCAGAAACTACCCAAATGACCCTGATTAAAAGTTTACATACCCTAGTGATTTGGCCTGATAACATGCACACAAGTTGACAAAAAGGGGTTTGAATAGCTATTAAAGGTAACCATCCTCACCTGTGATCTGTTTGTTTGTAATTAGTGTATGTATAAAAGGTCAATGAGTTTCTGGACCCCTGACAGACCCTTACATCTTTCAGCCAGTGCTGCACTGACGTTTCTGCAGTCTGAGCCATGGGGAAAGCAAAAGAATTATCAAAGGATCTGCAGGAAAAGGTAGTTGAACTGTATAAAACAGGAAAGGGATATAAAAAGATATCCAAGGAATTGAGAATGCCAATCAGCAGTGTTCAAACTCTAATCAAGAAGTGGAAAATTAAGGGTTCTGTTGAAACCAAACCAAGGTCAGGTAGACCAGCTAAAATTTCAGCCACAACTGCCAGGAAAATTGTTCGGGATGCAAAGAAAAACCCACAAATAACTTCAGGTGAAATACAGGACTCTCTGAAAACAAGTGGTGTGGCTGTTTCAAGATGCACAATAAGAAGGCACTTGAAGAAAGATGGGCTGCATGGTCAAGTCACCAGAAGAAAGCCATTACTACACAAATGCCACAAAGTATCCCGCTTATAATACGGCAAACAGCAGAGACAAGCCTCAAACCTTCTGGCACAAAGTCATTTGGAATGATGAGACCAAAATTTAGCTTTTTGGCCACAATCATAAACACTACATTTGGAGAGGAGTCAACAAGGTCTATGATGAAAGGTACACCATTCCTACTGTGAAACACGGAGGTGGATCGCTGATGTTTTGGGGTTGTGTGAGCTACAAAGACACAGGAAATTTGGTCAAAATTGACGGCAAGATGAATGCAGTATGTTATTAAAAAATACTGGAGGAACATTTGCATTCATAAGCCAGGAAGCTGCGCATGGGACGTACTTAGACATTTCAACATGACAATGATCCAAAACACAAGGCCAAGTTGACCTGTCATTGGCTACAGCAGAATAAAGTGAAGGTTCTGGAGTGGCCATGTCAGTCTTCTGATCTTAATATCATTGAGCCACTCTGGGGAGATCTCAAACGTGCAGTTCATTCAAGACAGCCCAAGAATTTCCAGGAACTGGAGGCTTTTTGCCAAGAGGAATAGGCAGCATTACATCTGATAAGATAAAGAGCCTCATCCACAAATACCACAAAAGACTTCAAGCTGTCAATGATGTTAAAGGGGGCAATACACGATATTAAGAACTGGGGTATGTAAACTTTTGGGTAGTTTCTGCTGTCATTATGATTTAAAAAGAGTAAACACAGTTGATTGATAATAAATGGCTTCAGCCAAACACTAATCATGAGTGAAAGAAATGTTTTTGTGTTATTATACATATTCTGGCCAAGAAATCATAAATTCTGCCAGGGTATGTAAACTTATGAGCACATATGTACATGCACAGGATTTAGTAATACTGGACGAATGGCCCTGCAAAGGAGCAATTCAGTATAATCCTTTGATTGGATGTTATAGCACCTATGCCGCAATGCTTGGATGTCCTTGATGAGACAGATCTATACAGTTCATATCAAATGATGGAACAAAAATCATGGATAGTAACAAAGTGGATTGTATCCAAACAGGCAGAGGCGGCTCTAGGCTTTGTGAGGCCTTAGGCATAACTTAGACATGAGGCCCCACTCACGTCCATAAGGGAAAAAATAATTCAAGCAATAAAATTGAATTGCATTAAGAGTACTGGTGTCAGTGCTGGCATGCTCTCAGTACTGGTGTCGGGGCACTCCATCTCAGTGCAGTGTGCTCTATCTCAGTGCTGGTGTCTGCTCTGTCTCTCTCGGTGCTGGTGTCAGTGCTCTGTCTCTCTCAGTGCTGGTGTCAGTGCTCTGTCTCTCTCAGTGCTGGTGTCAGTGCTCTGTCTCTCTCAGTGCTGGTGTCAGTGCTCTGTCTCTCTCAGTGCTGGTGTCAGTGCTCTGTCTCTCTCAGTGCTGGTGTCAGTGCTCTGTCTCTCTCAGTGCTGGTGTCAGTGCTCTGTCTCTCTCAGTGCTGGTGTCAGTGCTCTGTCTCTCTCAGTGATGATGTCAGTGCTCTGTCTCTCTCAGTGATGGTGTCAGCGCTCTGTCTCTCTCAATGCTGGTGTCAGCGCTCTGTCTCGGTGCTGGTGTCAGTGCTCTGTCTCTCTCAATGCTGGTGTCAGTGCTCTGTCTCGGTGCTGGTGTCAGTGCTCTGTCTCTCTCGGTGCTGGTGTCAGTGCTCTGTCTCTCTCGGTGCTGGTGTCAGTGCTCTGTCTCTCTCGGTGATGGTGTCAGTGCTCTGTCTCTCTCGGTGCTGGTGTCAGTGCTCTGTCTCTCTCGGTGCTGGTGTCAGTGCTCTGTCTCTCTCGGTGCTGGTGTCAGTGCTCTCTCTCTCTCGGTGCTGGTGTCAGTGCTCTGTCTCTCTCGGTGCTGGTGTCAGTGCTGGTGTCAGTGCTCTGTCTCTCTCAGTGCTGGTGTCAGTGCTCTGTCTCTCTCGGTGCTGGTGTCAGTGCTCTGTCTCTCTCGGTGCTGGTGTCAGTGCTCTGTCTCTCTCGGTGCTGGTGTCAGTGCTCTGTCTCTCTCAGTGCTGGTGTCAGTGCTGGTGTCAGTGCTGGTGTCAGTGCTGGTGTCAGTGCTCTGTCTCTCTCGGTGCTGGTGTCAGTGCTCTGTCTCTCTCGGTGCTGGTGTCAGTGCTCTGTCTCTCTCGGTGCTGGTGTCAGTGCTCTGTCTCTCTCGGTGATGGTGTCAGTGCTCTGTCTCTCTCGGTGATGGTGTCAGTGCTCTGTCTCTCTCGGTGATGGTGTCAGTGCTCTGTCTCTCTCGGTGATGGTGTCAGTGCTCTGTCTCTCTCGGTGATGGTGTCAGTGCTCTGTCTCTCTCAGTGCTGGTGTCAGTGCTCTGTCTCTCTCAGTGCTGGTGTCAGTGCTCTGTCTCTCTCGGTGCTGGTGTCAGTGCTCTCTCTCTCTCGGTGCTGGTGTCAGTGCTCTCTCTCTCTCGGTGCTGGTGTCAGTGCTCTGTCTCTCTCGGTGCTGGTGTCAGTGCTCTGTCTCTCTCGGTGCTGGTGTCAGTGCTCTGTCTCTCTCAGTGCTGGTGTCAGTGCTGGTGTCAGTGCTCTGTCTCTCTCAGTGCTGGTGTCAGTGCTCTGTCTCTCTCGGTGATGGTGTCAGTGCTCTGTCTCTCTCGGTGATGGTGTCAGTGCTCTGTCTCTCTCGGTGATGGTGTCAGTGCTCTGTCTCTCTCGGTGATGGTGTCAGCGCTCTGTCTCTCTCGGTGATGGTGTCAGCGCTCTGTCTCTCTCGGTGATGGTGTCAGCGCTCTGTCTCTCTCGGTGATGGTGTCAGCGCTCTGTCTCTCTCGGTGATGGTGTCAGCGCTCTGTCTCTCTCGGTGATGGTGTCAGTGCTCTGTCTCTCTCGGTGATGGTGTCAGCGCTCTGTCTCTCTCGGTGATGGTGTCAGTGCTCTGTCTCTCTCGGTGATGGTGTCAGTGCTCTGTCTCTCTCGGTGATGGTGTCAGTGCTCTGTCTCTCTCGGTGATGGTGTCAGTGCTCTGTCTCTCTCGGTGATGGTGTCAGTGCTCTGTCTCTCTCGGTGCTGGTGTCAGTGCTCTGTCTCTCTCGGTGCTGGTGTCAGTGCTCTGTCTCTCTCGGTGCTGGTGTCAGTGCTCTGTCTCTCTCGGTGCTGGTGTCAGTGCTCTGTCTCTCTCGGTGATGGTGTCAGTGCTCTGTCTCTCTCAGTGATGGTGTCAGTGCTCTGTCTCTCTCAGTGATGGTGTCAGTGCTCTGTCTCTCTCTGTGCTGTACTCACATAGAGCTTCTTGAACTCGGCCTCATAGAAGAGGAGGGGCTGTGCGAAAATTTCACCACCTCGGAGGTCTCATCATCCCTGTTGGGCAGCAGTAGGTTCCCTCGGACTCCTCATAGTGGAAGAGCTCCTGGTGGGAGATAGCCGCAGAGAAGCCGATCATGAGCAGTGCCAGCACAGAATGAAGAGCACCTTGCCCACCATGGCTGAGGATCGGCACTGGACTGAGCTGGGACCTCCCGACCACCGCAGTGGAGCCCTGGGTGGCTGAAGATGAGGGTGGGTGGAGTCAGGTCAGGGGGACCCAGGCTGTCAATCACAGGCAGGCACACTGGGACACTGGCAGAGGACTGAGCAGACCTGACTGTAAACCCCAGTCACATGTACCCCCCAGTCACATGCACACCCCTCTATTCACATGCACACACCCCCCCCAGTCACATCCCCCCCCTCCCCCCCCAGTCACATGCACACACCCCCCCCAGTCCCATGCACACACCCCCCCAGTCACATACGCACCCTCCATCGCATGCACACCCCCCTAGTCACATGCACACCACCCAGTCACATTCACACACCCCCCAGTCACATGCAAACACCCCCCCAGTCACATGCACACCCCCCTAGTCACATGCACACACCCCCCTAGTCACATGCACACTCCCCCCTAGTCCCATGCACACACCCCCCTAGTCCCATACACACACACCCCCAGTCCCATGCACACACACCCCCAGTCACATGCACACACACCCCCAGTCACATGCACACACACCCCCAGTCACATGCACACACACCCCCAGTCACATGCACACACCCCCCTCAGTCACATGCACACACCCCCCTCAGTCACATGCACACACCCCCCTCAGTCACATGCACACCCCCCCTTAGTCACATGCACACACCCCCCTCAGTCACATGTACCCCCCAGTCACATACGCACCCCCCATCGCATGCACACCACCCTAGTCACATGCACACACATCCCCAGTCACATGCACACACACCCCCCGGCACATGCACACACACCCCCCGGCACATGCACACACACCCCCCGGCACATGCACACACCCCCGTTACATACGCACACACCCTCAGTCACATGCACACACCACCAGCCGCATGTACCCCCCCCAGTCACATACGCACCCCCCATCGCATGCACACACCCCCCTAGTCACATGCACACACCCCTAGTTACATTCACACACACCCCAGTCACATTCACACACCCCCCGGTGACATGCACACTCCCCCAGTCACATGCACACATCCCCCCCAGTCATGCACACACACCCCCAGTCGCATTTACCCCCCCAGTCACATGCTCACACCCCCCCAGTCACATGCACACCCCCCCTGGTCACATGCACACCCCCCCTGGTCACATGCACACACACCCCCAGTCGCATGTACCCCCCCTAGTAACATGCACACACCCCCAGTCGCATGTACCTCCCTACTCGCATGTACCCCCCGTCACATGCACACACTCCCCAGTCGCATGTACCCCCCCAGTCACATACACCCCCCCCAGTCGCATGTACCCCACCAGTCACATGCACACACCCCCCATTTACATGCACACCCCCCAATCACATGTTCACTTCCTCTAGTGACATGCACACCCCCCAATCACATGTTCACTCCCCCTAATCACATGTTCACCCCCCTAGTGACATGCACACCCCCCTAGTGACATGCACACCCCCCCAATCACATGTTCACCCCCCTAGTGACATGCACACCCCACCCTAGTGACATGCACACCCCCCCAATCACATGTTCACCCCCCTAATCACATGCACACCCCCTAGTGACATGCACACCCCCCCTAGTGACATGCACACCCCCCTAATCACACGTTCAACCCCCTAGTGACATGCACACACACCCCCAGTCACATGTACCTCACACATAGTGGCTCTGTCCCCTCACAGCTCAGTCAGCACATCCTCAGCTCAGCAGTCAGTAGGCTGCACACAGACAGGCTACAGCGAGTGAACTGGCATTGACTCCGCCTCCACCACAGAAGCCCCGCCCTGGAAGGAGGGTGGACTCGCGATCCTACTGAGGTGCTAGGCTAGCTGTGCCCGGCCCTTGCACAAGATATCGGCTCAAGGGACGGAGAGCATTTGCTGGTGGGGGGGTGAGGGGCGGGGCAGTTGTCGGTCTCTGTGTGTGTCTCTGCCGGCTGTTCCAATGGACTTTTATTGACAGGAGTGGAGACTGGGCAGTGATCTGATGGGGCGTGGTGTTACAGAGCAGAGAGGACTGTTTGTAAACTGAACAAGGCGGGCACGAAGCTCCGCTGCGCTGACTGTACTAGATTGATGCAGGAGGATAGCAGAGGCGGCTCTTTATGCAAACTAGGCGACGGCGAGGCCCCTGAGAGGGCGAGGCCTTAGGCCATCGCCTAATTTGCCTAATTAGAGAGCCGCCTCTGCAAACAGGATTAGAATGGTGCAGTGGTCTAGAGGAGGCTAATTAAACATTGTTCTGAAGGTGCAGCTGAATCTTTCTGCACTGGGCATTTCCAGTTTACTGATGCAGTAACTCACAGATAAGGGTCCCATATAATTGAAGAAGTGCCCAATGCAAAATAGTCCTTTATTCAGCCACCATTGAAAGGCTTTAATGTTTATACCCTGGGGGGAGGGGGATTGTGGGTTGTGGAATAGGTGTGATAAGGGCCTAAGTTCAGAAACCAAAGCAGGGAGTTTGTGTACCTGGTCACATAAGGCAAGGGGGTGCGATAGAGTGGGTGCAACGATCGGGAGTCTACGCTTGGGGAAACACCAAACAAGGTAATCTAGTGTGTGGTGAGGGACTGCCTGCTGTTTTATATGGATCCAATCTGGTTTAGAACCCTGGGAGTAGACCGGGGAAATTTACGCTAGTTGAGCTGCCTGGAAGTACCGCCAAAGATTAGGAAGGGCTAGCCCCCCTTGGGTTCGCAATCTGAAAAGCATAGATTTAGGGCACCGGTAGCCTTTTTTCCCCCAAACGGAGAGTATAATTTTGGACTGAAAGCTTTTCAGGTGATCTCTTTTAATCGGAATGAGTAGTGATCTAAATAAATAGAGAACACATGGGAGCAGGGTCATTTTAATTGAGTGGATCCTACCTATCTAGGACAAATCATGTCTGGACCAAGAGTCAAGGTCTTCTCCAAGCTTTCTGTAGAGAGGAAGGTAGTTATCCTTATACAACTAGTCTATATTAGGTGTCAGGTGTACACCCAAATATAGAATGGAATCGAAATTCCATGAGAAAGAGAAATGAGACAGTAAACGGTCAACCAAGGAGGGTTCGACCGAGATATTCAGGGCTCTGGACTTAGACATATTGACCTGGAGACCAGAGGCTGCACCAAAATACTTAAGTAATTTAAAAATGTTGGGTACTGAGATAAGGGGTGAGGAAACAAACAGGAGAAGTTCATCTGCGAACAATGCACATAAAGGCCCGGTTCACACTAGTGTGTGGCGAGAACCTTGTGAATCCAGTGCAGGTTCCTGCATCGCACCTGAATCGCACAGTGGTTCACACTAAGATCTGCAAACCGCTGTGGGTGTCAATGTAAAGTTAACGTCTCCCCCAGATTGGTTTGCAGATCGCAGTGCGAACTGTGAAAAGGTGCAGGAATCGGATCGCATAGGTTTGAACACCCATGCTAGTGCGGACCAAAAAAAGATCCTGCAGCATTTTGGTGCGAATGCGATGCCATTTCAGCCATACATTTTGTATGGCTGAAGTCGCATCTTACAGACATCGCATGTGATGTGCACAGCAATGTGGTGCAAATTACATGCAATGTCTGGCATCGCACTAGTGTGAACCGGCCTTATGTTCCGTGGGGCCACAAAACACTCCCCGGATGTCAGGGTTGTTTCTAATTGCTTTGGCCAAAGTCTCGGTTGCTATGGCAAAAATTAGTGGCGAAAGAGGGCAGCCTTGTCGCGTGCCTTTCAATATGTTAAAGAGGTGTGAGCAGTTGTCCTAGGAGGCGCACCTGCGCAGTAGGGTAGGAATAAAATGCTTGAAGTGTTTCTAGGAAGTGGGGGTCAAAGCCCCATCTCTCCAGGACTTCAAAGAGGTATGGCCAAGCCACCATATCAAACGCTTTCTGTAGATCAATTGATAGCAGAAAGCCTTCTTGAGGAGGCCCCCCATCCCACCATGAGCGAAGTAAAGGGTTGTTGCAAAGGAGTTATAATAACAGACAGAAAATCCATCAGGGCCCAGGGCAGAGCCTCTCTTAAGAAAATGAATCACCTCCAAACTTCCATTTCCGAAATTGGTTTTTCTAGGCTAGAGCAATGTTGAGAGGCCAATTTTGGAAATGGGATACCCTGGAGGAAACCAGTGGGGCATTTAGGGAGGACTGAGTTGTCTGCCTTGTAAAGTTCTGAGTAAAAGTTCTGGGAAGATTGCATAATATTTTGTGGATTTAGGGATAGCACTCCTGCAGTGGTATGGACTTTGGGACTGGAGAAAGAACGAGGTCCGGGGGTTAGTCTGGAAGCCAATCTTGGACCAAATCGTCAGACCACTGGAGATTATTTTCACCCTCCGTAGTCAGGGCTAGATTCAGAACGAGACACACCATGTCTAGTTGGGCCAATGAGGTAGTTGTGGAGTGTCATTTATGTGATTTGCTCATCGTTTGGAATTCCTTCTCAAGTTTTTTTTATCTCAGACCTCCTTTCCCTCTTGAGCTTAGCTGAAATCTGAATAATTTTACCCCTGATCACAGCTTTGCAGGCTGCCCACAGGGTTTCTGGAGATATTCCTCCGGAGTCATTCTTGTGAAAATATTCCTTAAGTTCCATTTCTAAGACAGTGCATTGAACCGGATCAAGTATGGACTCAGTCGCCACTCAGTCACCAATGGAATGGGCCATTAAGACTCGGCGGTCGTGTGAGCATGAGAAGGACTATAGGACTATGTCTCTGATGAGGAAAGCAGAATGACTGAGGCAGAGACAAAAATGTGATCTATCCTGGCAAAGGTTTGATGAGGAGCCGAGAAATTAGTATAGTCTTTGGATTTTGGCTTAAGCTCTCTCCATATGTCTATCAAGCCAAGAGCAAGACAAATCCTAGCAATGCATAGGCTTTGTTTTGGAGAACGCTCGAGACAGACAGAACCACTATGCCTTCTGCGTGGGACAAGACGATTGGAACTAGGGAGGAGAAGAATGCTGCCTGTCCGCGGTTAGGAGCGTAGTAAGAGAGAAATGTGTAAACTTTACCGTCGATAGAACCTTTCATCGGTATATATATCTCTCATTTGGGCCCTAATTACGTGAATTGGGGAGAAGTTCAAAAGTTTGAAGAAAAATACAGCGTCCCCTCTAGTTTTGTCCACATTTGCTAGATAGAATTGTGGGTATTTCTGGTGAATAAATGAAGGACTATTTCGCACAGGAAAGTGTGTTTATTAAGGAAGAAGAACATCTATTTTTTTTGGGAGTGATAATGTTGGAATAACTTACGTCACTTGACTGGGGAGTTCAGCCCTTGAACATTATGGGAAGCTATTCGTAGTGGGGAGGTCTCTAGATCAGTTGGAAACAAGGACCAGAAGCAGAGGTAAGGGTTGCAGGAGAGCAAGGCCTGCTTCAGCTATATCGGATTCGTCGAATCAGGTAGCTGCCTGGAAAGCCTGGGAGCTGGAAAGCGGAATCTTCCTCCATACAATGCACCCATGGTGACTGCGGGGAGAAAAAAGGGAGAAGAGAAGACAGAAGAGAAACCACGGGAAGAGGAGAGAGAAAAAAGTCAATAGAGAGAAATATCAAAACAACATAAACCCCCCAAAACAGCCCCCTCCTCTCTACCACCAAATCCAAAGGAATGTCCGCCAGAAATGGGAACTCTGCCTTATGCAGAGGGAGACGGAAGAGCAAGGAACCTGCTCCGGCCTTGATCCTGCTATAAAATAACAGCCCTCAGAGGGCAGATATCCTCGAGACACACTCAAAAGTCTTAGATTGATGTAACAATCTCTGGGACCATAATCGGTGGCGGGACCCCCAAAAACCGGGGGGTTACCACAAACAAGAGGTCCACGCTGCTCACAGGTGAGCCGGCTCCAAAAGTATGATCTCCTCACTGCAGGGTGCTCGCCCAGTCGCAGCTGAAGCAATAATGAAAGGAAAGTCTGGATGGGTGCACACCAAACTGAGATCCAAACATCTTTATTCACATAAAACCATTCTGGGGGTTAACGACAGTGAGCGGGAGCCCGAGGGTGGAAGGAAGGTTAGTGTGGAGGGACCCAGAAGAAATAACTCATTATGGGGACTCAACCAGCACCAGCCCTTCATTAGAAATAGTGAACATCTCATGACATTGTTGAACAAAAGTAAACAGGATATCCCTTGAGGGAATATAACAGCCCCTTAACAGCTAGAGGGGCACAAGGGAAGAATGAAATTAGTTGAACATAACAAAAAGCATAGTTCTTTCTATGTTATACATGGATCACCAGAAAGGAGAAAAACCCTTTCGTGAAGGGTAGGAAGCCTGGACAAAAACCTTCCTGGGTTGATGTTACCCGGGTCAGGGAGGGCGAGAGTCCTTAGATCTCTTTGGTTGTTGCTTCTGCCACACGAAGGTGAGTGGGCTTGGTGGAGAGGACCTCTTTGATGATCTGGAACTCATGTGGGGAGATGCTGTAGAAATCAGGCCCAGCTGGATCATGAGACATTCGCCATCATGAAATGAGGAGAACCCATATGTTTTCTGTTGAATAATGAAGCTTAGGCGGAAAGGGAAGGACCTGTCATGAATCGCCAGTAATACCTTCATGCCCTTTCTGTCTGCTTCCTCTAGTCTGTGCACCAGCCTTAGGCCTGCACTCTCACACCTGCATGGTTAAGTAATTTCCCTCAGCGTGGCTCCACCCTAGCCTCTACAGGATACACTATTTAACACTGTGCTGCCAAGCCTGCCTTGCCCGAGCAATATTATGTGTTTGGTTTCCTGTCTCCTGCTTGCTAGGTCTGTTTCTGTTACCGATCTTGGCTTGTTCTTTGACTATCCCTGCCTGCTTGTGACACTGACCTTTGGCGTCTTCTCAGTCTATCCTTGTCTGCTAGTTGCCCTGACATTTGGCTTATCTCCTGAATATCCCTCGTCGTCTTGGTCTGCTGCTTCCTTCCTATCCTCCTGTAGCCTACCATGAGCTGGTAGACCCTGGGGGCCGCGACCTGTAGCCAGTTGCAGCACAGTCAATCCTCATCACTTGAGGCTCTGATGAACATCTGGGGAATGTTATGCTCTAGCTCCCAGTGGGATCCGTGTTGGTGCTCCAGTGGACCTGCTTTCCTGAACCACCCAGAGTTCCATCCGCAGCAGTCAGCCATAGTGTCCACTACCTTAGCGGTGCACTACTGACCCCAATGGTGTGCATCTGTCACCTGGCCTGACAGGACCACCAGTATTTGATGGACTTCTGCGTAAGTGCCTGTAGAAGTGGTTTTAGGGTGCGTCTGTTCTGAATGGTGGTGGATGAGAGGTCCTTGAAGACTTGCACGAGTTGGCCTTGGATAGTTAGTTGGTCAATCTTCCTAGATATTTTCATGGCCTCCTCCTTCACTCTGTAAAAATGAGGCTTAACAACAATATCCCTCGGAAGTCCATTGGGACAGGGGGGTCGTAGGGCCCTGTAGGCTCTGTCTAGTTCCATGCGGTGACTAAGAATGTCTGGAAGCAGTTCCTTGATGAAGGCACAAACCGAGGAATGGACATCCTTAACTGATTCGGGAAGTCCCCTTATCCTGAAATTGTAGCGCCTGGATCTGTTTTCCAGCTCATCGATTTTAGATAGGGCAGTGCCCAGTTGGTCCTGGAGGACCTGTATTCTAGTAGTGATTTGATTGGTCCTTGCCACAGTGTGATCTGGTTTTTGCTCTATGGCCTCAATCCTTACTCCCAGGTTTTGCAAGTCTGCCTAAATTGCTGTGGTGATTTGTGTAGCCATTTGGGTGAGGCCCCTGGCAAGCATTTTAGAAAAAGTGGACATTAGAGCAGTCATGGCAATGGGGCTGGGATAGCAGTACAGTGAAATTCCCCCTATGGAGCCTGGGCTGGCAGACATGTCCTCTGTGGGGAATGGAGCAACTCATCCAGGGTCCTCTCCAGCAGGGACTCAGTGGAGGCTAGAGAGTGAACAGGACAGGCGGCGCCTGCTAGATCGTCTTAAAGGAGTGACATACACCTACGGCAATTTGTGCAGCCATGCCAACCTGCCGCAGTATAACTGCGGCGGCTGGTCGGCTAGCGGTTAAGACTTCCGAGCAAACAAAGCCCCATTCATTTAAATAAATGTGAACAATATAAAGTACTGGGAGCATAAAGCCTGCCACATTACCTGCCTAAAGTTCATTTGGGCCAGCTTGGACCAAACAAACTACTTAAAGTAACAGAAAACCTGGAGTTAGAATGCACCTTCATTTGGAGAACACACTGCAGTCTTTCGTGCACAGTGTGGGCTAGTTCCAGTGATATCCTTCAGTTGGTGAAGAGGAGTTAATGCTCTCTTTTATTTATCAGCCCCTAACCATTAGACTATCATCACACACAAGATACTTCCACTGGCAGCCAACCTGGATGGCT